>NC_143507.1:30046287-30349318 GCF_051622355.1 Phaseolus vulgaris
CTTTGAGAGTGATATCTTTTCAGCCTTAGTTCATTTCGGCAGTTTCATTGCCAAAAAGCTCACTGTTTTTGCTAATTTTGTTTCTTAACTTGTTTGCTGTTTTTGTGTGTTTGCTGTTTTTTTATTTGCAAAATGGCTGGCTATTCAAGTGGTGCATCTTACAAACAGCATTCTCCTTCCAAAGCTTCAGTCCTTGGTGAAGAAGAACATAGAAGAAGGAGGCATCACCATCATTCTCATGAAGAGAGCTATAACCGTGACCAAAGATATCACCAAGTGTTCAACATTGCTTGTAAAAAAGTCCCTAGTTTTAATGGTGATAGTGATCCTAATGTGTATTTAGAATGGGAGACTAAGGTTGACCATTATTTTCATGTGTATAAGGTCCAAGATGACCAAAAACTTAGATTAGTTTCTTTATCCTTTTTGGGCTATGCCAAAGAATGGTGGGATAAAATTGTAATGGACATTATATATCGCAAGAAACCTCCCGTGGTTTCTTGGAATGCTTTGAAAGAGTGTATGCGCGCGAGGTTTGTTCCTCCTTCTAGGAAGGAACACTTGTTGAAGTTCCAAAGGCTTCCTCAAGGACATAGGATGGTAGATGAATACTTTAAAGATTTTGAAACAACTTTGACTAAAATGAATATGCATGCTAATGAAGAGTCAAAGATTAAATGGTTTGTACGTGGTTTGAAAAGAGATATTAGAGATTTTGTAGAATTAAAAGAATATTCTTCTTTAAAGAGCGTGTTTCGCAAAGCCATCAAGGTAGAATCATATCTTTTGAACAAAACTTTCAAAAATACTCATGATGATGATTTCTACAACTCTTCTAGGAAGGATGCAAACAAAATTTCTCCTTCCAATTTTTCCAAACAAACCATGTTTCCAAACAAAGTTTCTACTACAAATCTTTCTACTCCTAAGTCACCTACCAAAACTTCAAATATCAAATGTTTTAAATGTTTAGGTTTTGGGCACATAGCTCTTCATTGTCCACAAAAGCAAATCTTAAAGATCAACAAGGTAAAACAAGACCTAACTCACCCACCTACCACAAGTAAACAAGAAAAAGACAAAGAAGGCCAAGTTGACATGGGTCTTATCCTTTCACCTCCAAGGTGTTTTCCTTCCTTATCTTTTTCATTACCCAAGGTTCCTATTTCACCACCATCTTGGTTAAAAAATGTTAGGGATGATTTTTTCATACCTCCTAATGGTTGTCACCATTTAAGAGGTCTTTTTCCAAAACATCACATCATTCCCAAACAAATTTTTCCAACTTGGTCGATTTATAGAACCTCCTTTTCTGAAATCCCATTATTTACAAATGCTAAGTCATGTTTACATTTTTCTTCAACTTTTAATTGTAAAACTAAACTGACTTTGTTATATGCAGGGATTCAGAATTCGTGGACGAATTCTCTCCAACTCGAGGAGTATGATGAGAATCAAATAAAGGAGGCTTTTATTAATGGAGGAAGAGGACATCCACCCTCACATTTGAAGTTCTTCCTTCTAGTCTTCTCAAAATTAAAAGAAGACATAAAATAAAGATGAGGCCCAAGCCCAAGCCCAAGAAGGCCAAAGCCCAAAGAGCCCAAGTCCATCCCATGAGGGGCAAGGCCAAGCTTTGAAATACTCTTGTATAGTTTTAGGAGGTGTGGTTATTAAATAAAGGTGTGTGAAAATGTAAAATAAAGTCACATTGTCCATGTGACTTAGGAGAGTGGTGTAGGTGTAGTTTTTGGGAGGTGTCATAGTAGAAAAAGGTCACACCTCCCATGTGACTTGTTTTTGGTGGGAATTTCAAATGAGTTTATTTGAAATTTCCCACCTATTTTTCAGCACCTTAGGCTATAAATAGAGGTGCTTCCTTTGTAAAATTCAGATTTGAATTCATCTAAAGAAACTATACTCAAAATTGGAGTGAGCATTTGGAGAGCTTTTGAGCTTCTACTCTAGTCTTATCTTGAAGGACCATGGTTTCCTCAAGTGGCGGCTTCCACACTCATCTAGGAGCATCCATACTTCTAGTGGCGTGATCATCCAACCTATCTTCCATCTTCATGAGCATTCTCTTCTCCTTCCTTTCTTCTCTTTCAATTACTCTTGTTGTCTTGTGTTCTTGAGCATTTTTTGGTTCGGCTGTCCTTAATTTTCCAGCACCTATGTTTTGGTTTTCTAAATTCTGTTTGGTACATTTGTTTGTGTTTTAATTCTGTTCGGTCTTCTCTTTTATAATTCCTTTGTTGATTCAATTTGACAATATTTGGTTCATCCAAATGAGTTTGGGAATTGGTACTTGTTTTGGTGAGTTCTTGACTTAGAACCATGATCCAACTTCTAAGAAAGTGCCTCTTTATTTTCCAGCTCAAGGTGATTCCTCAAAGTGTCAAGAATCTTGTTCTATGTGGCTATTGGAATCACATCAGATAATCTGAATCACTAACAACCAGAACCGTAAAACTCATTATTTAAACTCCAATTAGTTCTTAAGAAAATTTTATGGAAGAGCCACATCAGTTTTTAAACAATTAAAACAGATTAAACCACTTTAACAGAATACTGTTAATGATTTTAAAAAATCAACCGATTGAAAACACGAAACAATCGGTTGAATTGGCTTGACAATAAGGTCAACCAATTTCAAGATTTTTCAAATTCTTTTCAAAAACGCTAAGTGTAAAACAACCGGTTGAAACGACAATTCAACAGGTTGATTTTCCACTTTCTTTAGAAAACATATATTTTTCAAAAGAACTTGAATCAAGCAACCTTGGATCATAACTGTGAGTGGATTAACAAATTCAAACTAGAGAAAACACACACACATAAGCAGCAACAAACTCTTTAAGAAATTCACTTGGATTTGGAGACATCAAATCCTATGTTCAAAGACTTTAGGATCTGATTGCATCCTCTTGTAGGATGATGGCCAATAAGAATCATTAGCTCTCTTTTATTGTCATGTTTCCTTTTAAACTTATATAGCACACAGTTAAAATAAATTGATTCAAATTTTTTGGGATCACCAATGCCAAGCTTGCGCTTTGTCCAAGATTAGGTGTCTTCCCTTCTAGTTTCTTAGTGGGTTATCTATTTAGAACATGTTCAGCCATAGAAATTCCATTCCCTCATAGATAACTTGGTTCCTCTACATATAATAAGTTTGAGTAACATTTCAGTATTAAAATATAGACACTTATGAATGTTTATTGATAAAAATAACAATTATTCAATCCCTAATTTATGAATTTAAACCTTTTTACATATTTTGTTATTATAATATGAATAAGAACGATATATTCTCAAATTTGTGTTAATTTCAGCATTCTAGGGAAAGTTGGAACATTGGAAACTCGCTGAAAACTCTTCCAAACTCGCCCAAGCAAGATCACTCCAGAGAAGTTGGGCTTTTTCTCGTCAAACTCACCCAAGCCAGTAATAACTCGCCTAGGTGAGAGGTCACTTAGCCCTAACCCAATTAGGTTAAATGAGGCATGAGACATAACCCTATATATCATTGGGAGAATAGAGAGAGATAGAAAATCCAAGAGTAGACATCCGTCTAGGAGAAACATCCCGGATCTTCTTTTCTTGCTTTCCATGCTTGTAATGGCCAACATGAGTGATTAATTTTTCCCTTTGGGATTGGGAGTAAACTATTCAAACTCTTATGTATTAAGGTAAAATTTATCTATAACATTCAGTCCTTGATTGATGATTGGTATTATCATTTTATTCCAAAGCTTGGGTTATTCATGATTTTTATCCTTAGATTTGAATGGAAAGTGATGGAAGAGGCTTGAGCACAAGCCCAAGTACAAGCCCAACAAATAGAAGATCAGGGCAAATAAATAGAGCTATGGCAAAGAAGATTCAAGAGGACTGAAATACAACTACTGATGGAAGATAAAACCTCCCAATATATGTTCAAAGATGCCATAACTCTATTGTAGAGTACACTTTATTTTCTTGTCAAAATTAGACTAGGTATTTTATTTGTAGTATTTTTAGATTGAAATTTTGGTCCTAAATTACCAACCTAGATTAAATTAGGATTTCTAAAACACCTAATTTAATCTAGGTCGGTCACGACAAAGCCCATGAAGGAACTGAATGTGTAAACCTAATCACACCTTCCATGTGCTCTTCTTTAGGCGCCAAATTCAAAGCTAGAATAGTTTGAATTTCCGTCCACTTTCTCTTGTTCAAATCCATCCCTCTCTTGTTATATATAGAGGTGCTTGGTTCATGTAAATTAAAGATTAATGAATGAGTGAATTGATGCCAAATTATTGTGCCAATCTCACTTTTGTCTCTACCTCTTTAGGATAGACACTTAGTCTTCAAATTTCCACCAAAACAAGTGATTAGCCCTCACCTATCACTCTCCATACCTTACCTTCACCATCAAGGAATCCACAAGTTGTAGGTGAGGTCCTTGTCCGCTGCAATCCATGAAGCTTCCGCACCTCTCCACCAAGAAAACCAAAAGGAATAAAGGCACAATTCCATCAAGTGGTATCATGAGCCTAGGTTCTTCAAGAGCTACGTGTTCCTTCTTTTTTTCATTTTATATCTATTTTTTAATTCCATGTTGTTGATCTTGTTTCTTTAATGTCTTGTTGTTTTTGAATTTTAATTTTGATTTGGTTGTTGTTTGGACAAATCCAATCGGTGCAATGTGTTCAAATTGTTCTTGAGCTTCTAATTTCAATTTTGTGTTGGATTCCTTTGAGTTTTGGTGTTTCTTTTTTAATTTTTCTTTATTTGAGTCTTTCTTGATGTTTTAATCGGTTCATATTGTGTTGATTTGAGTCATTTTGATTTTTAAATCCAATTCTGTTTTGTCAAAGTCATGTGCATCCTAAAATGTCATCAATTTTATGTAGTCCTTTTATTGATAATTTTGGTTGTTTGATTTTAAAATTGAGTACATTTTTATAATTCTATTTTTAAACCTTTGGTACATTTTAATTTTTAGATTTGAGTTGATACTTCTGTGTTAGATCCATACAAGTTCCTATACATCCATTCTATTGTGTCTTTGAAGTTTATTAGTACTATATTTTTAATTCCAATTTAGGTTTCTTGAAATTGTTCTGGCTGAGTTTGTTTATGAAAATTAATTTCGTTAAGAAAAAATTGTGAAACTCTGGATCTGAATAGATTGAAGTGTTAGAAGAAAAGTGCAAGAAAAAGTGAAACAAAATTCAAAATACAGAAAAAATGATAAATAAAAAACAAACAATGTGCAATCTGGCGTGAACAAAAACAGTGAAGTGGCAACAAATTTGAAAAATTTATCACAATTAATTGGCGCATTGTTTTGGTGTGATTCCATAGCCAAATGTGAGCTAAGATCTTGAACTGTCTGTGATTTAAATTTCAAACTCAAATTTGAATTGTCCAGCTCAGCATAAATTGTTTAAGTCACATATTTTATACATGAAAATTCCAGTGGTACTATTTTGGTTTTATTAATCCAATTCTAGTGTCATTCTTTAGGTTCAATATGTGTGCCACCTTTTGTTGAGTGCCTGATTTTGTTTGCTCTTCATATCCATTCAATTACTCTTTAAAGTTGTGTCATATACCTACTCTCTTTGTTGTAGTCCACTTGTAAATTGAATTTTTGTTAACCTCTTTCTTGGTGGGAGAATTTTAAAGGTGGCTTGATAAGTTTGGAGCTAACATCTTTGGTGAGAGCTTTATCACTTAAATAGGAGAAAATTTTAATACTCCAAGTTGAATATCCTTAAGAGGTATAGCAAGAGGACAACAACAATCTTTACAAAGTCTACACAAAGAGGGAGAGCAAATAGAAAGAGTACCAAAAAGAAAGAAAAAAGTGCATAGAATAGGATTTACTAAAAGTTGTGGTCCATTTTTCATTGTATTTTCTTTGAGTTGTAATTGTGTTAAATCTTGAACAATTAGTGGATTAATTGCGCACTAAATGATGAGTGTGTCTTTATTCCGTCCGGTTGACCGGGATGTCTTCGTGCACGACCTCAACCGTCAGCTAGGGACTCCTTCCCGCTGGTTGCCCGTGGATTCCTGCAAAAAAGAGGACAAAGAGGCGCCCTAGCGGCCGTGTACACTCCGACGCTAAAGTCAGCCAGCAAGAAACACCAAAAAACTGTCCACCCACGTATCTGAGCACCGCGTGTGGCACTCTGAAGGTGGTAAAAGAACTGTGTATATGTGTGTGTGTTATCCCCTTCAGGCAAAAATATTTCCCAGTCAGTTGTACGTAACCTTAAAGCACGGGCAAGCAACCAGAGAGTTTCTTGTAAATTTGTCAAAGGTTCCAACCCTCTTTCCGACATTCTCAGCGCTATTTAAACTGCCCCAGCATTTAAAGCGCCTTAAAGCGCTTTTAATCTCAAACGTAACGCACTCATTAAAGCGCTTAATTACGAAACGTAGCGCATTTAAGACGTTGAAACGCTCAGGAGCCATAATAGTACCTGAATGCTCGAAAGGGAAACTGTATTGAATATCTTTAATTACCTGGCACCTGACTAGAGGGTGTTTCTATTCCGGCATGGCTGTCGTACACGTGGAGGGCCTCACGACGCCATGACCCCATCTGGGGGCGTTTCTGCCCATCTGGGGACGTCTCTACGTGTGAGTCCTCCTGCTTGGGAGTGCTACTGCGCTAGGGGTGACTTTTTGGGTGCGAAATCATGCCCCCAAGTATCTAGCCACTTACTTTGAGAGCGTATCTGCCTTCCTCTCGTACCCTGCACCTGCTTACCCTGGGCGTGACCTTCCGCTTGGGTCGTATCTGTCCCGAAAGCGTCTCTGGGGTGGCAGGGGTACTTCACGAGTCAGGCTGCCCTACCTTGATGTTATCACTATGGCCTTGAAGCCACCTTTTCTTTCTCTTTATCACTTTCCCGAGATATCGGGACCTGAGGCTTTCCCACAGCGTCGCTCCCTCCATGGTCTTTCCTACCCATGGGTATCGGGGAACCACACCGTGATTGCCTTACTTTTACACTGTTTGATCTGGCTACGCCCTGGTTGGGCGACGCCTCCACCCAGGCGACGCCTTGCCTTGGCGACGCCTCCACCCAGGCGACGCCTTGTCCTGCCTTGGCGACGCTTCCTCTTGGCGTCTCTACACCTGGGCGACACCTTGAGTTGACTTTGACTTTCCAGTCATTGACTTTGACCTTGACTTAGTCAACGCCCTGATACGGGACGGTACACAAGGCCCCCAGTCTTAAGCCGAAGACTTGTCTTCAGCGCAAAGACTAAAGCCTTGCCCCCGCCATGCACGTGCCTTCCTGATGACGTGTCATTCTCTGCTGACTCAGCAATTTTTCGAATTACTGACGCGACATTTTCTGAACCACAGGGGTATTCTTAATGACCGATTGGACATTCCCTGAAATGGGGATGATAACACCTTTTGGGCTACCCTTGATCGCGCGCCACGTGGCCCATCGCGTGGTCCTCCTTTAGAGACCTTTGCGTTTCCCCTGGGCAATCGACCCTCTGACGCGTGGCCCGATCCTGCGGCCTTTAGTTAGCGCCTCTTGAGTTGCGAAATGTAACGTTTAAGTTACTCCAAACCCCGCGCTCACCCTACTGTTACATTCATTCACTCTGCTACTTCGCACTGTTCATCGCCTCCAAAACCTTTTTTCTCTGCAATTGCGATTCTCCCCTTCCTGCGCTCTCCTACTGCCTCCATTTCAACAGCAAAGGTATGGTTTCGAGCACTCACAACTCTTCACTTTCGTCGCATTATAGGAAACTGCCTGGGACTGTTATTATTCTCGTATTTCTCTGGATATTGTTTGTATGCTTCGTTGTTCCTCTCGCTTCCCTTCGTTCTCTTGTGGATAGGGCGCTCCTAGGGTTCTTCCATTTTCCCCTTTTCTTCTCCCCAACCCCTTTTCTCTGAACCCTTTCTTTCTCTTTTGATCTTCAGCATTGGCATTGATGGCGAAAACCAAGACCACCGCGCCTCCCCCGCTCCCTAAGTCTTATTATAAGGGTGAATATGACTGGGCCCCCGACGAACTTCTGAACGAATGTTCCCTCCTGAACTCTGTTGAGGACGTGGAGGCTCACAGGGGGGACCCTGATCTCTATAACTTCAATGCTTTCCACAAAAATCATGACTCCCAAGTCCTGGTAAGCCGGGTGCGACCTGGGATGCCCTTTTGCGCGGACTCACGGGATACTGGGGGATGCCCTTTCTTCTTCCTCTATCAAATGGTGCTCAAGAGGGTGGGCCTGCGTCTGCCCCTCACTCCCTTCGAAAAAGAGCTACTGACAGAGATAAACACTGCTCCCGCCCAACTCCATCCCAACAGTTGGGCTTTCGTGAGGGGGTTCCAAATTCTCTGCGGCTATCTAGGTGTTCCCTCCTCTGTGGACGTTTTTCTTCACTTCTTCGAGGTAAAGAAGCAAGGGAAGAGCCTTTGGATGAGCTTTTCTGGCATCGCCGGGCGCATCATCCTTACGCTCTTCCAGAATTCGTTCAAAGGATGGAAGGGGAAATTCTTCAAGGTACGCGCGACCAAGCGCGATCCTACCATCCTAGAGGGCTTTCCCCTGTACTTGACAGACAAACCCATAACCATGAAGCCCCTGGCTCTGGACGAGCTTGCCCCGCCTGACCGGGATGTATGCAAAGCCTTGGCGGGACTGGGAATAGTCTTCGATACCGCCAAACTCATCGCGAACGAATTCAATGCCCATGGGCTTTCTACCTACTTCGGTATCTGCCCTTGGTGATTTATGATGCATTAGTTGTTGTTTGGCTATAGAATCTTCCTTCTGATTCATCTGAATCAAACTGATGCTACCATTTTTTGTTGTACAACGTTACTTGCATTTCACGTCTCTTCATGTATTGTGAATTCACATAACTGCTCTAGTACTAATCCTTGCTGTTTGGCCTGTCTTGATGTAGGATCGGTGATGGGCGCTTCCAAAAGAATGATGTTGGCGAAAGCACTGAAGCAGGCTCGTGCCGCCAAGGCAGGCGCCTCCTCCAGCCCTGCTGCCAATCCGGTTCTCCCACCAGCTCTGTCACTGCCACCTCCAGTCACCGCCGAAGCTCCTTCTAGCCCATCTCCGACATCTCCACCTGGCTCCAAAGTGCTTCCAACTCCCAATTCTCCTCCGCCTATCGCCGCCGTTCCCCTAGCTGCGGCCTCGTCACCGGCTCCAACCCCTCTTGACAAAGGGAAAAGGGTTTTGGAGATTCTGTCAGATGATGAGGAATCAGAAGGCGTGGCACCCTTCAGAAGGAGAAAATCCGCGCGGGTTCCTCTTCTGGTAGAGACGTCGCCGCAGGGAGGGAACCCCTTTATGGACAACCCTCTAAGCGCAACCTCACTCCCTCCTATGATTCTCCAAGAGGAAAGGGGCGAAGGCGCCGAATCTGCCCCGCCTCTGCCGCCGCCAGAAACCACTACTTCCCCGGCTCCCAACGCTGCCGCCCCCGACTTCATCGCCATCCCTCCTCCAATCATGCATCTGATGAGGGGTTTCAGTGGCGGGACTATGCCAGAAGGTACCGACAGGAGGGAAGGTATGCCTTTCTATTTGGGAGCCTTCTTGGCGGTGGCTCTTGAATGGCGCTCCCAGGCCAGAAATGCGGTCTTGCAAGCTCAAACTCTCCAGGCCTTGGAAACAAAGGCAACTACCCTGGAAGAGGAAATGAGGACCCTGGGACGCCAGAACGAAGCTTATCAAACCTCTCTGAAACAAATACAAGAGTCCAAAGCAGAAACTGAGAGGAAACTGGCAGAGGCCTTAGAGCTCCAGGCTGACTTCTACGCTCGTGAAGTTGCTCTCCAAGTACAGGTAGCGGGTCTTCAGGAATTGGTCAAAGCGGATGCAGAAACTCAAAAGGACCTGAAGGACCGTTGCTGTGAACAGGCTGCCGAGGCGGAGCGGATGGAGGGGGAAATGGCCACCCAGGCCAAAGCTATGGACCTTCTTCGCGCTGACTACGACAAACTACAGGTCGAGGTCAGCCGGCTTCGCGTGGAGAAAGAGGCTCTGGAGAAACAAGTGGCCTCTGGAGACGCCGCCATTGATGAACTGGAGAAGGAGAAAAAGTCCCTTATCCAGGAGATGGCGGGTACCTTCGAGGAGGGGTTCCAAGAGGCCCTAACCCAGGCGTCCTGCGAGAATCCTGACGTCAACCTTTCAAACTGCGATCCCACACACCACGTCGTTGACGGGAAGGTCGTGCCCATGGACTTGAACGACTGAACCGCTGCCTCTCATCCGCCACCTTCCTCTTCAAGCTTAACTCTTCATTCTTTACCTTCGTTTTTTTTCGATTTTATCTATCAAAACTTGTAATTCTTTGAACTATCCGTACTCTCGTTATTGATTTAGGATGTCCGTATGGTTGCATTTATTTCTTTGCCACATACGATTCTGCCCATGCGATCTCATTCTCATCTTTTCCTTTCACGCGCTTCACTTATCTTATCTGGGTTCTGCCCATTTCTTTCACTTCGTTGGGCGGTTTGGTATGATCGGGTAAGGTCGCCCGCCAACCCTCACGCCCATGGAGAGGCTCACTAAGCGGCGCCGTATCCTCCACGGGACGTCTCTGATACCGAAAGGTCTTTTCTTTGATCTTTAACGCTCGGCGCCCACGCCTAAGGAGAGGCCTGCTAAAGCAGCACCGTATCGTCCCCGGGTGTCTAAAACGCTGAGTGCTGTGGGGGTCTGTTCCCTCCATGGTCTTTCCTTCCCATAGGTATCGGGGAACACCCTGCCAGTGACTCGCTGGCGTTTGACGGTCTCGTCTCCCTCCACAGTCTTTCCTACCTGTGGGTATCGGGGAGGCGACGCCTGTGACTAACTTTGCTTTTCTTTGCTTTCGTCTCCCTCCACAGTCTTTCCTACCTGTGGGTATCGGGGAGGCGACGCCAGTCGGTATTTGGGTTGGCGACGCCCGCGACATCTCGCGCTGTCGTCGCCCTTTACGTCGTTCCGGGCGACGCCTCGGGCGTTACCTTTACTTCGATTGTTGCCTTGGTCAACGCCTGATAACAGCGAAGAGCTCAAGGTTCGGTCTGTGCCCTCCGCGTGGCACCTCCTGTATGGCTGATGCGACGTTCTGTCATTCGACTTGATCCACGTGGCGCTGCTTGTATGGTTTGTGGGACATTCGGTCATTTCATTAAGTCCTGACTCCTGCTATGCCCCTGACTCATTTTCGACGGCGGATCGTACCACTGGATATTCTATTGATGGGACATTTTCTGATTCAAACCAGTGATGCCAGCGTCATCCTTTCATCTTCTGCCACGTGTATCAATCGCGCGGTGCATCTGTTCGCGTCGTTTGGCGCTCTAACCGCTTTATTTAACTCTTCAAACTCTGGAACTACCTTCATCATTTTCTCACTCTTCATAACCTACTTGCGTTCTTTCTTCTTGCACCCTTCCTTCTTGCACCCTTTCTTCTTTGTCGAAGGGTTGTTCTGACCTTCGCTCCCCTCGCTCAACTCTTGCATTTCTGGCCATCCTGATCTTGTTAAAGAATGTCTTCTCACGACGCTTCCTCCAGGATCCGTCCCAAACACTTGTACCCTTGGGCCTCGAGTGAACTTCTTGATGAATGCTCATGCTTGCTCTCCACCAGGGCCGTACGGGAACACAAAGGGGAGTTATGTTCTTATGACCACCGGGCCTTCGCAAGGAGGCACGATGACGACATCGCTGTGCTCCCTTGCACTCTGGGGGAGCCAGTGTGTGGAGACGAACGGGCCAACGACGGGGTTCCTTTCTTTTACTTTTACCAGGTGGTGTTCAAGACCGTCGGGGTGCGCTTACCCTACTCCTGGTTCGAGAAGGAACTGCTGATGGAGATCAACGTTGCTCCGGCCCAGTTATACCCCAACAGCTGGGCCTTTGTCAAAGCCTTCGACATTCTCTTCGGGTTTCTGGGTTGTGCACCTGATGTGATTCCAATAGCCACATAGAACAAGATTCTTGACACTTTGAGGAATCACCTTGAGCTGGAAAATAAAGAAGCACTTTCTTAGAAGTTGGATCATAGTTCTAAGATCAAGAACTCACCAAAACAAGTACCAAATCCCAAACTCATTTGGATGAACCAAATATTGTCAAATTGAATCAACAAAGGAGAAGGAAAAGAACAAACCGAACAGAATTGAACTTCAAAACAAAAGAACCGAACAGAATTTAAAAACTAAACAGAAAATAGGTGCTGGAAAATTAAAGGAACCGAAACAAAAACAACTCAAAACTCAAGGCAATAAGAACAAATTGAAGAAGAAGAAAGGAAGGAGAAGAGAATGCTCATGAAGATGGAGGAATGGTTGGATGATCACGCCACTAGAAGAATGGATGCTCCTAGATGAGTGTGGAAGCCGCCACTTGAGGAAACCATGGTCCTTCAAGATAAGACTAGAGAAGAAGCTCAAAGCTCTCCAAATGCTCACTCCAATTTTGAGTATAGTTTCTTTAGATAAAATTCAAATCTGAATTTTACAAAGGAAGCACCTCTATTTATAGCCTAAGGTGCTGAAAAATAGGTGGGAAATTTCAAATAAACTCATTTGAAATTCCCACCAAAAACAAGTCACATGGGAGGTGTGACCTTTTTCTACTATGACACCTCCCAAAAACTACACCTACACCACTCTCCTAAGTCACATGGACAATGTGACTTTATTTTACATTTTCACACACCTTTATTTAATAACCAAACCTCCTAAAACTATACAAGAGTATTTCAAAGCTTGGCCTTGCCCCTCATGGGATGGACTTGGGCTCTTTGGGCTTTGGCCTTCTTGGGCTTGGGCTTGGGCTTTGGGCTTGGGCCTCATCTTTATTTTATTTCTTCTTTTAATTTTGAGAAGACTAGAAGGAAGAACTTCAAATGTGAGGGTGGATGTCCTCTTCCTCCATTAATAAAAGCCTCCTTTATTTGATTCTCATCATACTCCTCGAGTTGGAGAGAATTCGTCCACGAATTCTGAATCCCTGCATATAACAAAGTCAGTTTAGTTTTACAATTAAAAGTGGAAGAAAAATGTAAACATGACTTATCTTTTGTAAACAATGGGATTTCAGAAAAGGAGGTTCTATAAATCGACCAAGTTGGAAAAATTTGTTTGGGAATGATGATATCTTTTGGGAAAAGGCATCTTAAATGGTGAAAACCATTAGGAGGTATGAAATCATCCCTAACACTTTTTAACCAAGATGGTGTTGAAATAGAAACCTTGGGTAATGAAAAAGATAAGGAAGGAAAACACCTTGGAGGTGAAAGGAGAAGACTCATGTCAACTTGTTCTTCTTTGTCTTTTTTATTTTGACTTGTGGGAAGTGGGTGAGTTAGGTCTTCTGTTACCTTGTTTATCTTTAAGATTTGCTTTTGTGGACAATGAAGAGCTATGTGCCCAAAACCTAAACATTTAAAACATTTGATATTTGAAGTTTTGGTAGGTGACTTAGGAGTAGAAAGATTTGTAGTAGAAACTTTGTTTGGAAACATGGTTTGTTTGGAAAAATTGGAAGGACAATTTTGAGTAGACATTTTGTTGGCATCCTTCCTAGAAGAGTTGTAGAAATTATAATCATGAGTATTTTTGAAAGTTGTTTTCAAAAGATAGGATTCTACCTTGATGGCTTGGCGAAACACTTTCTTTAAAGAAGAGTACTCATTTAATTCTACAATTTCTCTAATATCTCTTCTCAAACCACGTACAAACCATTTTAGCTTTGACTCTTCATTAGCATGCATATTCATTTTAGTCAAAGTTGTTTCAAAATCTTTAATGTATTCTTCTACCATCCTATGTCCTTGAGGAAGCCTTTGGAACTTCAACAAGTGTTCCTTCCTAGAAGGAGGAACAAACCTCGCGCGCATACACTCTTTCAAAGCATTCCAAGAAACCACGGGAGGTTTCTTGCGATATATAATGTCCATTACAATTTTATGCCACCATTCTTTGGCATAGCCCAAAAAGGATAAAGAAACTAATCTAAGTTTTTGGTCATCTTGGACCTTATACACATGAAAATAATGGTCAACCTTAGTCTCCCATTCTAAATACACATTAGGATCACTATCACCATTAAAACTAGGGACTTTTTTACAAGCAATGTTGAACACTTGGTGATATCTTTGGTCACGGTTATAGCTCTCTTCATGAGAATGATGGTGATGCCTCCTTCTTCTATGTTCTTCTTCACCAAGGACTGAAGCTTTGGAAGGAGAATGCTGTTTGTAAGATGCACCACTTGAATAGCCAGCCATTTTGTAATTAAAAAACAGCAAACACACAAAACAGCAAACAAGTTAAAAATTAGCAAAAAACAGTGAGCTTTCCAATTGAAACTGCCGAAGTGAATTTAAGGCTGAAAAGATATCACTCTCAAAGAAATAATGTTCTTGCACCAATCTGATCTTGAGGCCTTGGAATCCTCAAATGAAATATGTCAAAGCAAGCACACCAATCTTAAGAGCAAACCACCACAAAACCAATGAAACAATAAAGACAAACAAGAAAAGGTATAAGCAAGGAAAGGTAATTGCAAAAGGAAAACTATGTGTAAGACAAACTCAAAGAATAAGAATGAAAGACAATCAAGAAAATAAAGAACTCAATGAGAAAAGTAGGCTCACAAAAGAATACCTAAGGAAAAGCACTAGAGTAGATGAGGAAAACAAAAAATATTAGCTACTGGAAATTTTTTTTTAATGCAAACTGTGTTTGATATTCACTGATTTAACTGGAACGTTGTAGAGCGAACTGGATTATGAAATTTATACCACAGAAACTTCAAGATGTTAACTCAAAAATGGCACTGGAATCAATTAAAAACAGTAAGCCAATTGAGAGAAATAAATTTTTCAAAATCGCTGCCAGATTACCGTATTTTTTTCGGCAGAAATGTACACTTTTTTTATTTTATTTATCATTTTTTGTGTACTTCATATTTTTGAATGATTCTTTTTTCTATTCTTTTCTAACACTTTGAATATCTCAAATCCAGAATTTCAGAATTTTACAGTACGTAAATCAATTGCAATAAGGAAAAACAGTAAGCACTTTTTTCAGAAACAGAGGAATCCTAATAGGAATAAAAAACAGGATGATGAACTAGCAAAGACATAATAGAAAAAGATGTATTGGAACTTGTATAGGTCTAGAATACAAGTATGAACTCAATTCTAAAAAGAAAATGCACAAAGGATCAACATCAATTCAGAAAATTATATGACACCAAAGCAAGAAACAATCAAAACAATAAAAGTACTACTAGAAGTAATGACATATATGGAATAACATGACTAAGACAAAACTTGACATGATTACAAAATTAAAAGACACAACACAAATTGTAACAAGTGAAAGGAAGCTTAAGGTAAACTCTAGGAAGGATAATGCCATTCCAAAAGAGCAACCATACTCATAAGAATTATGAGTGCCATAAACCTTTCCACAAACACATGGAGCAAAAGAAAAACAGCAAGAATACTCAATTAAAATTCTAAAACAGAAACTTAAATTGCAAGAAATTAAAAAGAGCTCTTGAAATAAAGTGCACACAACTCAACAATTAAACAAGAAGAACCTAAGACTCATGATACCACATGATGTGATTCCAATAGCCACATAGAACAAGATTCTTGACACTTTGAGGAATCACCTTGAGCTGGAAAATAAAGAAGCACTTTCTTAGAAGTTGGATCATAGTTCTAAGATCAAGAACTCACCAAAACAAGTACCAAATCCCAAACTCATTTGGATGAACCAAATATTGTCAAATTGAATCAACAAAGGAGAAGGAAAAGAACAAACCGAACAGAATTGAACTTCAAAACAAAAGAACCGAACAGAATTTAAAAACTAAACAGAAAATAGGTGCTGGAAAATTAAAGGAACCGAAACAAAAACAACTCAAAACTCAAGGCAATAAGAACAAATTGAAGAAGAAGAAAGGAAGGAGAAGAGAATGCTCATGAAGATGGAGGAATGGTTGGATGATCACGCCACTAGAAGAATGGATGCTCCTAGATGAGTGTGGAAGCCGCCACTTGAGGAAACCATGGTCCTTCAAGATAAGACTAGAGAAGAAGCTCAAAGCTCTCCAAATGCTCACTCCAATTTTGAGTATAGTTTCTTTAGATAAAATTCAAATCTGAATTTTACAAAGGAAGCACCTCTATTTATAGCCTAAGGTGCTGAAAAATAGGTGGGAAATTTCAAATAAACTCATTTGAAATTCCCACCAAAAACAAGTCACATGGGAGGTGTGACCTTTTTCTACTATGACACCTCCCAAAAACTACACCTACACCACTCTCCTAAGTCACATGGACAATGTGACTTTATTTTACATTTTCACACACCTTTATTTAATAACCAAACCTCCTAAAACTATACAAGAGTATTTCAAAGCTTGGCCTTGCCCCTCATGGGATGGACTTGGGCTCTTTGGGCTTTGGCCTTCTTGGGCTTGGGCTTGGGCTTTGGGCTTGGGCCTCATCTTTATTTTATTTCTTCTTTTAATTTTGAGAAGACTAGAAGGAAGAACTTCAAATGTGAGGGTGGATGTCCTCTTCCTCCATTAATAAAAGCCTCCTTTATTTGATTCTCATCAGCACCCTCGGTTGATGATGTGATTCCAATAGCACAATATGAATGATTCTTGACATTCTTAGGAATCAACTTGAGTTGGAGATAGCTTAGGCACTTTTAATAGAATTGGATCAAGGTTCTATAATCAAGAACTCACCAAAACTTGCACCAAACACCAAACTCACATGGAAGACCCATTTCTTGCCAACTGAACCGATTAAAAGATGTAAAAATGCAAATGAACCGATTAAAATGCATAACAAATGAAATGAACCGATTAAAATGCTTCAAAACTGAAATGCACCAAACAAATCCAAGGAGAAAGAAGATGAACCGATTGAAACATGAAAATAAGCAAGAACACCGAATAGAAAGCAAGAAAGGAACCTAAGACATGTTTAGGAATTCAAATAGGCACGAAAATGGAATGAGAAGATGGAGAAGAAAGAGGACTTATGTGGTTGTAGTTCTTGGTTGATGAACACGCCACTTGAAGTGTGAAGGCTCCAAGATAAGTGTGCAATGCCGCCACTTGAGAGAACCAAGGCACTCAAGATGAGACTAGGAAGAGGAGAAGACAAGTTCTCACTACACTCAATCACCAATTTGGGAGAGTTTTGATACTACAAATTCCAAATCTGCATTATGAAGGACCTAAGCCCTCCTTTTATAGGAGCAAGGGCTGGTCATGAAGCTTACAAAACAAGCTAACCAAAAGTCCCTTGCATGCTACTCACTTCTAGCACCTAAAGTGAAGCATGAAGAGTCACCTTCTAGAAAATTCTAAACTAATGCCTAAAGATGCTTTTACAAAAGAGGTATCTAAGGTTTCCCTCTAAGCACCTTTCCTAAAAACTATGTATTTAAACATTCTATATTATTTACAAATTTATAAAAGAAACTATAAAGAGAGATATTTAAATGAAGCCTATTCTTGAAAGCTTGTAGACTTCTTTGGCTTTATGGCTTGATCCTCTCTTTATTTTATGTCTTCTTTTTAATTTTGAAAAGACTAGAAGGAAGAACTTCAAATGTGTAGGTGAATGACCTCTCCCTTCATTAATAAAAGCCTCATTTATTTGATTCTCATCATACTCCTCGAGTTGGAGAGAATTCGTCCACGAATTCTGAATCCCTGCATATAACAAAGTCAGTTTAGTTTTACAATTAAAAGTGGAAGAAAAAGGCAAACATGACTTAGCTTTTGTAAACAATAGGATTTCAGAAAAGGAGGTTCTATAAATCGACCAAGTTGGAAAAATTTGTTTGGGAATGATGATATCTTTTGGAAAAAGGCCTCTTAAATGGTGAAAACCATGAGGAGGTATGAAATCATCCCTAACACTTTTTAACCAAGATGGTGTTGAAATAGAAACCTTGGGTAATGAAAAAGATAAGGAAGGAAAACACCTTGGAGGTGAAAGGATAAGACTCATGTCAACTTGGCTTTCTTTGTCTTTTTCATTTTTACGTGAGGGAGGTGGGTGAGGTAGGTCTTGTTTTACCTTGTTTGTCATTAAGGTTTTTTGTGGACAATGAAGAGCTATGTGCCCAAAACCTAAACATTTAAAACATTTTATATTGGAAGTTTTGGTAGGTGACTTAGGAGTAGAAGAATTTGTAGTAGAAACTTGTTTTGTAGACGTGGTTTTCAAAAGATATAATTCCATCTTGATGGCTATGCGAAGCACTTGCTTCAAAGAAGAGTACTCATTTAATTCTATAAATTCTCTAATATCTCTTCTTAAACCACGGACAAACCATTTTATCTTTGACTTTTCATTAGCATGCATATTCATTTTAGTCAAAGTGGTTTCAAAATCTTTAAAGTATTCATCTACCATCCTATGTCCTTGAGGAAGCCTTTGGAACTTCAACAAGTGTTCCTTCCTAGAATGAGGAACAAACCTCGCGCGCATATACTCTTTCAAAGTATTCCAAGAAACCACGGGAGGTTTCTTGCGATACATAATGTCCATTACAATTGTACGCCACCATTCTTTGGCATAATTACTAAATTCTAAGGTGGCTAGCTTATATTTGTGCTCATCAAGGATCTTATGGGTCTCAAATATTTGTTCACACTTAGCCTCCCAATCTAAATATACATTAGGATCACTAGAGCCATTGAAACAAGGAAGTTGGACCGAAGGTAGCCTAGCCTTTGCATTTCGGTAGTAGCCATCTTCACGTTTATCTTCATGAGCATGAGATGGTCTAAATCCATGAAAGTTGGGTTGAGGTCTCCTTCTTCTATGATCTTCTTCACGTCCATAATCATTGGAAGAGCCTCTTGATGAAGGTCTATGATGATGATGCTCTCCATGAATAGAATGAGAGGACCTAGCTTGCTTCATTTCAAGTCTTTGTAATCTTTCCTCCAACTTTCTTATAGCTTCATCATTGAGATTAATGGTTCGTTTTGCCTTTTTTAATTCATCAAGAGCAGCAGCTTTGCTAGAAGAATGCTGTTTGGAAGAACCACTGCTGTAATATGAAGCCATGTATAAAAGAAAACAGCAAACAACAAAACAGCAAACAAAGTTAAGAAAACAAAGTTAGCAAAAAGTAATTTGGTAGCAAACTGCCGAAGTGAATTTGGCTTGACAAGAAGTCACTCTCAAAGAAATAATGTCCCTGCACCAATCTGATCTTGAGGTCTTGGAATCCTCAAATGAAAGATGTCAAAGCAAGGCACACCAATCTCAAAGCCAACCACAACAAAACCAATGAAGCAATAAAGACAAACAAGAAAAGGTATAAGCAATGAAAGGCTATAACAAAAGGAAAACTAGATGTATGACAAACTCAAAGATTAATGAATAAAAGACAAGCAAGAAAATAAGGAACTCAATGAAGAAGTAGGCACACAAAAGAATACCTAAAGAAAAGCACTAGAGTAGATGAAGAAAACAAAAACAAGCTACTGGAAAATATTTTTTATGCAAACTGTGCTTGATATTCACTGATTTAACTGGAATGATATAGAGCGAACTGGATTATGAAATTTAAACCACAGAAACTTCAAGATGTTAACTCAATAATGGCACTGGAATTACTTAAAAACAGTAAGCCAATTAATTGAGATAAATTTTTCAAAATCGCTGCCAGATTACCGTATTTTTTTCGGCAGAATTGTACACTTTTTGTATTTTATTTATCATTTTTTGTGTACTTTGAATTTTTTAGTACTTCTTTTTTCTATGCTTTTATAACACTTTGAAGAACACAAATCCAGAATTTCAGAATTTTCCAATGAGTAAATCAATTGCAATAAGGAAAAACAGTAAGCACGTTTTCAGAAAACAGAGGAATCCTAACAGGAATGAAAAACAGAATTAAGAACTAGCAAAGACATAATGGAAAATGATGTATAGGAACTTGTATAGGTCTAAAATACAAGTATGAACTCAATTCTAAAACAGAAAATGCACAAAGGATCAAGATACAAATGCAGAAAACTGTATTACACCAAAGCAAGAAACAAAAAATGCAATAAAAGTACTACAAGAAGTGATGACATTCTTGGAAAAACATGACTATGACAAAACTTGTATGGATTCAAAAAGGAAAAAACACAAACACTTGGTAGGCACAATTAAGAAAACAGCAAGAATACTCAAATATAATCCTAAAAACAGAAAAGAAACAACAAAAAGATAGAGCTCTTGAATTAAAAGTGCAACACAACTCAAAATTAAACAAAACAAACCTAAGACTCATGATACCACATGATGTGATTCCAATAGCACAATATGAATGATTCTTGACATTCTTAGGAATCAACTTGAGTTGGAGATAGCTTAGGCACTTTTAATAGAATTGGATCAAGGTTCTATAATCAAGAACTCACCAAAACTTGCACCAAACACCAAACTCACATGGAAGACCCATTTCTTGCCAACTGAACCGATTAAAAGATGTAAAAATGCAAATGAACCGATTAAAATGCATAACAAATGAAATGAACCGATTAAAATGCTTCAAAACTGAAATGCACCAAACAAATCCAAGGAGAAAGAAGATGAACCGATTGAAACATGAAAATAAGCAAGAACACCGAATAGAAAGCAAGAAAGGAACCTAAGACATGTTTAGGAATTCAAATAGGCACGAAAATGGAATGAGAAGATGGAGAAGAAAGAGGACTTATGTGGTTGTAGTTCTTGGTTGATGAACACGCCACTTGAAGTGTGAAGGCTCCAAGATAAGTGTGCAATGCCGCCACTTGAGAGAACCAAGGCACTCAAGATGAGACTAGGAAGAGGAGAAGACAAGTTCTCACTACACTCAATCACCAATTTGGGAGAGTTTTGATACTACAAATTCCAAATCTGCATTATGAAGGACCTAAGCCCTCCTTTTATAGGAGCAAGGGCTGGTCATGAAGCTTACAAAACAAGCTAACCAAAAGTCCCTTGCATGCTACTCACTTCTAGCACCTAAAGTGAAGCATGAAGAGTCACCTTCTAGAAAATTCTAAACTAATGCCTAAAGATGCTTTTACAAAAGAGGTATCTAAGGTTTCCCTCTAAGCACCTTTCCTAAAAACTATGTATTTAAACATTCTATATTATTTACAAATTTATAAAAGAAACTATAAAGAGAGATATTTAAATGAAGCCTATTCTTGAAAGCTTGTAGACTTCTTTGGCTTTATGGCTTGATCCTCTCTTTATTTTATGTCTTCTTTTTAATTTTGAAAAGACTAGAAGGAAGAACTTCAAATGTGTAGGTGAATGACCTCTCCCTTCATTAATAAAAGCCTCATTTATTTGATTCTCATCAGTTGACCTCTTTCTTCACTTCTTTGAGGTGAAGAGGCAGAGACACAACCTCTGGGTAACTCTCAGTAATGTGCCCGGGAGGGTTCTCTTCACACCCTTCCAGAGCTCGTTCACCGGGTGGAAAGGCCGGTTCTTCAAGATCTGTCGTACTGACCTTGTTCCCGACGCTCTGGATGGGTTTCCGTTGTACTGGGTGAGAGAGGAAAAAGGTCCTCAAAGCCAAACCCCTCAAGAATCTGGCTCCAAGTGATCAAATAGCTTGCCGGATTCTTGCTGAGGCGGGAGGCTTTGACTCTGCTACGGTGATCAGCTTGGAGTTCAACGCTAGGACTCTTGAGAAGTACATATGTAAGAACCACTGCCTTAGGCGACTTCGGCCTTCGTTACTTTCTAACTGTTCCTGTCTTTCTTCACGCTGTCTCTAATACATCTTTTCCCTTTGTGCAGGTTCGAAAATAAGCCAAGAAAAGAGGACACGACTTACACGAGCGCTGCGGGCTGGGAAAGGGGCTTCGCCTTCCTCCAGTGATGACTCTGATGAGCGCTGAGAAGTGGCTTGTTTGTGTTTTTGCATGATTTGTAGCGTTTGCTCCGTTTGTACTGAACATTGCTTGTAGTAACAACTTTTCAATATCATAATTCTTTGCAACGCCACTTTACTTTGCATATGCTTCATATACCGCGCGCTTTCCTTTCGTCTCGTTCTGCCAACGATGCATGCTTTCACTTGGGCGACGCCTTCTTTCTGGGCGACGCCAAGACCTAGGCGACGCCTTCTTCCTTGGCGACACCATGGCCTAGGCGGCGCATCACATTACTTCTAACAAGGAAAGATAAAGGCTGAAAACCAAGGCACTTTTTCTCAACTGGTTTTTCCATTTATTAGGGTGACCTCATTAAAAAACCCCCGAAAGGGAAAAAGAGCGTCCCCTTCAACTAAATTGTTACATGCTGCTTACATAAGTCAACTGAAATAAAATTTTAAGTTGGCTGCATTCCAACTGCGCGGGATAGGGCCTCCATCTAAAGTCTCCAGGTTGTACGAACCGTTGCCCTTAGCCTCAGTAACTCTGAAGGGCCCGGTCCACTTGGGAGACAACTTATTCTCCAACTCGTATGGGTGAGCTTTCCTCATCACTAGGTCGCCCACCTGAAACTGTCGCGGCTTTACTTTAGAGCTATATTACCGCTCCACTCTTCTCTTCATCGCTTCAGCTTTTATTCTAGCTTCTTCCCTGGCCTCTTCTAGCAGATCCAGGTTTACCCGCCTCTCCTCATTAGATTCCTCCACCACAAAGTTTTGAAAACGCGGTGAGCTTTCGTGTATTTCTACTGGAATCATCGCGTCCGAACCGTACACCAAACTGAAGGGCGTCTCCATAGTTGAGGATTGGGGCGTGGTGTGGTATGCCCATACAATCCTTGGCACCTCTTCCGCCCACGCCCCTTTGGCCTTCTCTAACCTTCTTTTTAACCCCCTCAGCAGAACTCTGTTTGCTGACTCTACTTGTCCATTGGTCTGGGGGTGTTCAACCGACGCGAACACTTGTTTGATTCCCACTTCAGCGCACAGATTTCTCAACTGCTGACTGGCAAACTGGGTCCCGTTGTCAAATATCAGGCGCCTGGGTACGCCAAAGCGACACACGATGTTTCTCCACACAAAATGCTGTACCTTATGCGCAGTGATTTGTGCCACGGGCTCTGCCTCTATCCACTTAGTGAAGTATTCGATGGCGACGATCAGATACTTCATCTGCCTGATTGCTAGTGGGAAAGGGCCCAGGATGTCAATTCCCCATGTGTGGAAAGGCCACGGGCTGTATATGGACCGCAACTCTTCTGGCGGCGCCTTGTGCCAGTCGGCGTGCTTTTGGCATTGCTTACACCGTTGGGCGTGCCGTGCGCAATCCTCTTTCACTGTTGGCTAGAAGAAACCTGCGCGTATTACCTTGGAGGCTAAGGACCTTCCTCCTACATGGCTTCCGCAGATGCCTTCGTGTAGCTCCGCCATTATCCTGGTGCACTCATCGCCACTGACGCATGTTAGGATAGGGTGAGTGAAACCGTGCCTGAACAGCACCCCATCCACCAAAGTATATCTTGCGGCATTTCTTTTGATTTTCTTACCTTCTTCAGGGTCCACTGGAAGAGCCCCATCCGCCAGGTATCGTTTATAGGGCGTCATCCAGGTGTCTCCCTTGGACAAGACACAGACCTGCATCTGCTCTTCATCAGACACACCCGCGTATATACTGATGCGGGGCGCCCTCTGCGTATCTTGGGTCAAAGAAGAGTGACTCCTCGGCCTTCCGCTTGATGCATAAATCTGGAGGACATCCACCCTGTTGTCTTCCACGAATCGACGCGGAGCTTTGAGAGTCTCCTGGATCACTGTCCTCTGTCTACGCCCCTTGCCTGAGCTGGCCAGCTTTGCGAGCAGGTCAGCTCTGGCATTCTGCTCCCTCGGGACGTGTATCAACTCAAGAGCGTTGAACGCCCCTCTCAACAACTGGACGTATTTTAGATACGCCGCCATCTGTGGGTCCTTCGCCTGGAACTCACCCGACACCTGCCCCGTAATCAACTGAGAGTCGCTCTTCACCAGGAGGTTCTGTGCGCCCATCTCCTTGGCCAAGAGCATTCCTGCTATCAGGGCTTCATATTCTGCTTGATTGTTACTTGCCTTGAAGGCAAAACGCAAGGCCTGCTCGATCAGTATGCCGTCGGGTCCTTCCAACACTATTCCCGCACCACTCCCTTGTTGGTTTGAGGAGCCATCAACCGAGAGCAGCCACTGTGAACTCGCTTCCACCTCTTGCTCACCTCCGGGTGAAAGTTCTGCTACAAAATCCGCGTACACCTGCCCTTTGATGGATCCTCTAGGCTCGTACTGTATGTCGAATTCTGACAGTTCCACTGCCCAGCGTACCATTCTTCCTGCCACATCGGGTTTCTGCAGCACCTTCTGTATAGGGAGGTTGGTCATCACCACCACCGTAAAACTGTGGAAGTAATGACGGAGCCTCTTAGCCGAGAACACTACCGCCAGCGCCGCCTTCTCCAGTGCTTGGTACCTTGTCTCAGCCCCCTGTAAGGCCTTGCTTACAAAGTAGATGGGCTTCTGACTCTGGTCCTGCTCTTGGACCAACACAGAACTGATGGCCCGCTCCGTTACAGTGAAATACAAACGGAAAGGCACGCCCGTTACCGGCTTGCAGAGAACCGGAGGCATCGCCAGGTACTCCTTCAGCTTAACGAAAGCCGCTTCGCATTCATCAGTCCATGCGAAGCGACTGTTTCTCTTGAGACACTGGAAGTACGGGTGCCCCTTTTCTCCTCCGGCGGAAACCAACCTCGAGAGCGCCGCCATCCGCCCTGTCAACTGTTGCACCTCTTTTACCGATGTCGGACTCCGCATGGCGATAATAGCCGCACATTTGTCGGGGTTCGCCTCTATCCCCCTCTCGGTGAGCAAAAAACCCAAGAACTTACCGGCCTCCACCCCGAAAACACACTTCTCGGGGTTCAACTTGAGGCGATATTTGGATATTGTGTTGAACAACTCCTCCAAGTCTGCCATGTGCTGCACCCTGTTCTGCGACGCCACCACCATGTCGTCTACATAAGCGTATACGTTCCTCCCAAGCATTGGCGCCAGGACCTTGTCCATTAACCTCTGGTACGTGGCGCCCGCATTTTTCAGCCCGAAGGGCATCACCTTATAGCAGTAACTGCATGTCTCCATCATGAACGCAGTCTTGCTCTCGTCTCTTGGGTGCATCTTGATTTGGTTGTACCCTGAGAAGGCGTCCAGGAAACTCAGCACCTTGCTGCCAGACGCACTGTCTACCAAGGGGTCGATGCTGGGCAACGGATAGGAATCCTTTGGGCACGCCTTGTTCAGGTCCGTGAAGTCAACGCACATTCTCCACTTTCCGTTCGCCTTTTTCACCAAGACGACGTTGGCGAGCCACTCAGGGTACTGAATCTCCCTAATGTGGCCAGCATTCAGCAGCTTCTGCGTTTCGTCTTTCACCACCTGTTGTCGCTCCTCATTGAACTTCCTCCTTCTCTGACGCACGGGGCGGACCGTGGCGTCCATGCTGAGGTGGTGACACAGGAAATCGGGGTCGATGCCCGGCATATCCGAGGCGGACCATGCGAAGGCATCCAGGTGGCGCGAAATCACTTCTGCCACCCCTTCCTGTTCTTCTGGACTTAGCGAACTTCCTAACTTGAAAGCTTTGCCGCCAATCTCCCTTTCTATGGCGTTAGCTGCAGGTTGCTCCCTGCTATCATCTTCGACGGGCGCCGCTTCTTCTACGGGCGCCGCTTCTTCATGTGACGGGTGGAGGACACTGCGCTGAGACGGTTTAACGCCGGTCTGCCCAGCAAAATATTGTAGGCAGAATTAGCGTTCACGACGAGGTACCGGATACTCTCGGTGCGGGAGGGCTCTCCGTCTGTGAACGTAGTCCTCAACTCCAGGTACCCCCGGACTTCTACCTGGTTATCCCCGAACCCATACAAACATCCTGTATATGGACTCAACAGATCGGGGGACAGCCGTAACTTGTTAAAAGTCGAAAGAAACATGACATCTGCCGAGCTCCCTTGGTCTACAAGCACTCTGTGCACCTTCCTTCCGGCGGTGACGACTGAGATGACGACGGGGTCGTTGTCGTGGGGTACCACATCTCGGAGGTCTCTTCTTGTGAACACAATATCTGACTCCCAAGGCTCCCCCGAGAGCCTCTCTTCGACTGAATTTACCCCCCTCGCGTATTTCTTCCGCTGGGAGGCGGTAGGCCCTCCGCCAGAGAAACCTCCAGCAATGGTGTGGACCTCGCCAAGCACTGGCATCTCGTGTGCCGGTTCATCTGCCGGCGGCGGCAAAGTGGCGGTCGTTGCGGAATCGGTGACATAATCTTTCAGAAACCCAGTCCTCACCAGCTCATCTAGCTGGTAGACCAACGACAGGCAATTATCAATTTGGTGCCCGAAAGCCTCGTGGAATTCGCACCAAGAGTCTTTTCGGGGCCCTAACACCTTATCGGTCTTCGCCGGTCGCCTCAGCCTCTCAGCTATGTTGGGCACGGCGATCAAATCCTTTAACTCAACCACGAAGTTGTACCTCGCCGGTCTCGCTCTTTCTCGGGCGGTGCGTTCGCCTCCTGCTGGGCCCCGGGGCTTTTTGGCCTCGTAGGGGCGTCTCGCCTCTGGCTTCTTTCTTCCCGTCGTGGTCTCATTGACTCTGACGGGTTGAACTCGCGTTGGTCCCCTCGGGCGTGAGGGTACGGCGCTGGTGCGCTTCACACATACCTCCCCTTCCGAAGCAATGTGCTCTACCGCCCTACGTCGTAATTCAGCGAAGGTCCTAGGGCGATTGCGGATAATGGATTCTCCAAAGGGGCCGGGGCATACGCCTTTCACAAATGCGTACACGATCATAGGCTCCTCTGTTGTACCAACCTTCACGACCTGGGCCCCGAAGCGATTGATATACTCCTTCAGGGTCTCCCCCTGATACTGCTTCACATCAAACAGATCGTAGGAGACTGGCGGCGGGGCCTTGTTGGCTAAGTACTGTTCTCTGAATAACCGCGACAATTGGCGGAAAGATGTGATATGGCCCTCTGGGAGGCTAATGAACCAGTCCATAGCCATCCCGGTCAGGGTGCTCATGAAGAGCTTGCACTTGGCAGCATCAGAACCGCCTATCAGGACCATCTGTGTGTGAAATGCTGCAAGGTGCGTCTCTGGGTCCTCCATCCCAGTGAAGATTACCTTGGGTCCCGCGAACGTGTTCGGGATCGCTGCGTCTAGGATCTCCTGCGAGAAAGGAGTGGAAAACTCCCTTGGTGGGGAATGGTTCTCCGTCTCGTCCTGTCCAGGCTGCCTCCGATCGTTTCTCAGGTCCTGGCGCAACTCCTCATTCACACGGTGGAGCTCTTCGTTCCGCTCGTGCGAGGCATCGAGGTCTGCCTGCATGCGCTCTTGTTCCAGTTTCGAATCCGCCATGTCTTGCTGCAGCCCCCTCATTATCTCCAGGACCTGTTGCATGGATAGGTCTGCTGGGGCTGCGCGTGCCGATCTCCGTCTGGTGGGGGCCATTGTCACTCCAATTTCCTTCAACGTTACTGTAACTTGATAAACCTTCTCGAACTTGTGATGGGACTGATGTTTTATATCGGTCCCCACGGTGGGCGCCAAATGTTCCATCCGGTTGAGCGGGACGTCTTCGTGCACGACCTCAACCGTCAGCTAGGGACTCCTTCCCGCTGGTTGCCCGTGGATTCCTGCAAAAAAGAGGACAAAGAGGCGCCCTAGCGGCCGTGTGCACTCCGACGCTAAAGTCAGCCAGCAAGAAACACCAAAAAACTGTCCACCCACGTATCTGAGCACCGCGTGTGGCACTCTGAAGGTGGTAAAAGAACTGTGTATATGTGTGTGTGTTATCCCCTTCAGGCAAAAATATTTCCCAGTCAGTTGTACGTAACCTTAAAGCACGGGCAAGCAACCAGAGAGTTTCTTGTAAATTTGCCAAAGGTTCCAACCCTCTTTCCGACATTCTCAGCGCTATTTAAACTGCCCCAGCATTTAAAGCGCCTTAAAGCGCTTTTAATCTCAAACGTAACGCACTCATTAAAGCGCTTAATTACGAAACGTAGCGCATTTAAGACGTTGAAACGCTCGGGAGCCATAATAGTACCTGAATGCTCGAAAGGGAAACTGTATTGAATATCTTTAATTACCTGGCACCTGACTAAAGGGTGTTTCTATTCCGGCATGGCTGTCGTACACGTGGAGGGCCTCACGACGCCATGACCCCATCTGGGGGCGTTTCTGCCCATCTGGGGACGTCTCTACGTGTGAGTCCTCCTGCTTGGGAGTGCTACTGCGCTAGGGGTGACTTTTTGGGTGCGAACTCATGCCCCCAAGTATCTAGCCACTTACTTTGAGAGCGTATCTGCCTTCCTCTCGTACCCTGCACCCGCTTACCCTGGGCGTGACCTTCCTCTTGGGTCGTATCTGTCCCGAAAGCGTCTCTGGGGTGGCAGGGGTACTTCACGAGTCAGGCTGCCCTACCTTGATGTTATCACTATGGCCTTGAAGCCACCTTTTCTTTCTCTTTATCACTTTCCCGAGATATCAGGACCTGAGGCTTTCCCACGGCGTCGCTCCCTCCATGGTCTTTCCTACCCATGGGTATCGGGGAACCACACCGTGATTGCCTTACTTTTACACTGTTTGATCTGGCTACGCCCTGGTTGGGCGACGCCTCCACCCAGGCAACGCCTTGCCTTGGCGACGCTTCCTCTTGGCGTCTCTACACCTGGGCGACACCTTGAGTTGACTTTGACTTTCCAGTCGTTGACTTTGACCTTGACTTAGTCAACGCCCTGATACGGGACGGTACAGTCTTCAATGGTTCTAAGTGCCTAGAAGTCTCACCTTAGGATACGTCTAGTTAAAAGCTTTTTAGTTAGCAATCTTCAGTTGTGTTTTTGTTTATTGCTTCGCATTTTGTTTTCTTGCATACAATAGTGTTTTCATTCTTGATTGCGCTCTAAGTGAATTACTTAGAGAAAGGTTTGTGAAAGTTTTGAGGGATAGAATCTGGCTAGGAAAGGCTTGGTATTTGATATGATTCCAATAACATGATATGGATATGATATGAACATGTTATGGATTCAACAAGAGTTGGAATATGATTAGGCACTTAAGAATTGGATCAATGTTCTTAACATTCAAGAACTCACCAAAACACAAGTAACCAAGCCAAACTCACATAGAAACCCATTTTGAACAACAAACCCATGGATAGAAACTCAAGAACCCAACATATAGCAATTATACCCATGGAGGACGTGACCAAAACAACAAGAACAACGAATTTGCACCGATTAAAATTGAATATAAGTGCAGCAAATGAAAGAGGACATCATAAGGAAGAGATTGCACCAATTGAAAGTGAAAACAAAAAAGTAGAACAAAAATGGGTAATTTGGAATGAAGGGAAAATGGACTTATGTGGATGAAGCTCTTGGAATGTGCACGCCACTTGAAGGATGGTTGGCTTCAAGATGAGTGTTGTTGCCTCCACTTGAGAGCCCAAGAATTCACTCAAGATAAGACTAGAACAGAAGAAGACACAAGTCTCTCTCACTCACTCACCAATTTGGTAGAGGTTCTTTACTCTCAAAAATCAATTCTATTATTTCAAAGACCTCAACACCCCTTTTATAATAGAGAGGGCTGGTCACAAAGTAAAAGAGAAGCTTTTGAAAGGTCACCTTCTAACTCCTTCTATTCTAGCACCTAAAGGAGTGTGAAGAGACAACTTTATAGATTTTTCCTAAAACTAGCGCCTAAAGTGCTATACAATGGAGGTGTCTTTAAGGTTTCCCTCTTTAGCACATCCTAAAGTTATTCTATATTATTTACAAATTTATACAAAAGAAACTATAAAGAGAGATAATAATTGGAGCCCATTCTTGAATGCTTGTAGTCTTCTTGTTGGCTTTAGGCTTGGTCCTCTCTTTATATAATTCTTCTTTAATTTTTTAGAAGACTAGAAGGAAGAACTTTAAATGCTTGGGTGGATGGCCTCTTCCTCCATTAGTGAAATCCTCTCTTACTTGATCTCCATCAATACTTAAGGGATCCAAGTGATCCACCTCCTTTTCCTGGGAATCTACCTACATTACTCCACCTATCTTTCTTATAGTAATTACTTTTAACATATAACTTTAACCTGTCTTCTCATTCTTCTAGTCCAAATGAAAGTGATCGAAACTCTACCAAAACTATTTTAAAACAATTAGCTAGAGACTTTCAAGCACTATCATATAGAAAATTGTAACATGAGACCCTACTAAAAGAAAGGGATGCTCATTTCGCTAAAATAGAAGGAGAGTTACAACTTGTTAAAGAAAAGGGTGAATACACCACAAAATCAAAAAGATCTTCGAAAGCATCTAGCTTTAGGTTGAGTGATTCATATGATGAAAAAAAAGTCTTAGAATGGATGAGTATTATCAACCTCAACCAAGGAGAGTTAGAAAGGAAAGAAAAGAGAAAGTCAAAGGGAGGTTAGGGTAGAGCTACCTCATTTCTATGGAAAAGAAAATGTAGAAAGATATCTAGATTGGGAGATGAAGGTAGAACAATTGTTTGCTTTCAACCATGTGAGTGAAGAGAGAAAAGTACCCTTAGTCACCCTAAGTTTTCAAGGTAATGCTATGTATTGGTGGATTGCCCTTGAGAGAGATAGGCGTCTTCATAAGGACCCTCCCATAGAGTATTAGAATGAACTTAGGGGAGCCTTAAGACGCCACCATATTCCCTCCTACTACAATAGGAAGTTGATGGACAAGCTCCAAAGACTTCATCAAAAATATCTAAGTGTAGAAGAATATTGGCAAAAGATGGTGTTATATATAATAAGGGCAGGGATTAATTAAGTGGTTTCAAACTTGAGATAAGAAACAAAGTTGAACTTTTACCTTATAGAGATTTAAATGACTTGATTCAACTTAGCATTAAAGTTGAAATACAAATTTTGAGAAAACAATCAAGTCAAAAACAAAGTTCATACTCTGTATCTTATGACAAGGATGAGTTTCAAATAGGGGAAGAGTATATAAAAGAAACGTCTTTAGAAACTTCCCAAAACCTATCCAAATACGAGCATATCTCACACACTCGAGCTACAAAAATTCATTGTTTTGAATGTCTTTTTTAGCATCTCAGTGTTCCAATGAAATAACTATCATCTTAAGGGACAAAGATGAATATATTAGCCAAGAAGAAGAAACTAGTTAGAGTGAAGAAAATGAGAAGAAAGAAGAAAGAAGTAGAAAACCAAGAAAAAATCCTTGAGGAAAAAGAGGTGTGGGAAAAGAGTGTTCCTTCCCTCAAGGTCATTCAGAAAGAAGAAAAAATTGAAAATAAAATTGAAAAGATACTTCTCTTTGAACAACCTTCAGGCCTTCTGCTTTATAAAGGAACACATAGAAAACTTTTGAAAGAGTCTCATGAAGGAGAACTCATGGGCCATTTTGGAGTTGATAAAACTCTAGAGCTTTTAAAATGAAAATTCTTTTGGCCACACATAAGGAAAGATATCCAAAGACAATGCCATAGATGCATTTCTTGTTTAAAAACTAAAACTAAGGCAGTGCTTCATTGACTCTTTACTCCTTTACCTTTTGCAAGTGCTCCATGGGAAGACATAAGCAAAGATTTTATATTAGGACTTCCTAGGACAACAATAGGTTTTGATTCCATTTTTATGGTTGTGGATAAGTTTCGCAAGATGACACATTTTATTTCATGCCATAAAGTGGATGACGCTAACAATATCTCTAGTCTCTTCTTTAGATAAGTGGTAAGACTTCATGGTTTACCTCAAAGCATAGTTTTGGATAGAGATCCAAAATTTGTAGGCCATTTTTTTAGGATTCTTTTGGAAAAATTTGGAACTAAGTTGAAATTTTCAATTTCTTGTCATCCTCAAACAAATGGTCAAAGTGAAATTGTAAATATATCTCTTTCTACTATGATTAGGGCAATCATGAGATGCAACCACAAATCTAGGGATGAGTACCTTCCCCATATTGAATTTGCATATAATAGGGTAGTTCATAAAACTACTAATATTTCTCCATTTGAAGTTGTGTATGGATTCAATTCTCTTACTCCTTTGGATTTTTTACCTCTACCTAATCCACGAGAATTTATGCATAAGGAAGGAGTAACAAAGACTGAATTTGTTAAGAAAATGCATAAGAGGATTAAGGAACAAATCGAGCAACAAACAGAGAAATACTTGAAATATAGCAATAAGGGGAAGAAAGAGATAATTCTTGAGGAAAGAGATTGGGTTTGGCTTCACCTTAGAAAGGACAGATTCCCTACTAAGAGGAAATCCAAACTTAGTACCCGAGAAGATGGTCCTTTCCAATTCCTCAAAAGAATTAATAATAATGTATATCAAATAGACCTGCCTGAAGAATATGGAGTACATATTACTTTCGATGTTATGGATTTAACCCCTTTTCTAGGTAGTGAAGATGAAGAGGTAGAAGCATTGGATTTGAGGACAAATCCTTTTCAAGTGGAGGGGATTATGGAAGAGGCCCAAGCACAAGCTTAAGTACAAGCCCAACAAATAGAAGATCAGGGCCACCAATTACTAAAGCTATGGCAAAGAGGATTCAAGAGGATTGAAATACAACTACTGATGGCAGAGAAACCTCCCAATATATGTTCAAAGATGCCATAACTCTATTGTAGAGTAGACTTTATTTGTAATATTTTTCGATTGAAATTTTGGTCCTAAATTACCAACCTAGATTAAATTAGGGTTTCTAAAACACCTAATTTAATCTAGGCCGGTCATGAGAAAGCCCACGAAGGAAGTGAACGTGTAAACCTAATCACACCTTCTCTGTGCTCTTCTTTAGGCGCCAAATTCAAAGCTAGAATAGTTTGAATTTCCCTCCACTTTCTCTTGTTCAAATCCAGCCCTCTCTTGTTATACATAGAGGTGCTTGGTTCATGTAAATTAAAGATTAATGAATGAGTGAATTGCTGCCAAATTATTGTGCCAATCTCACTCTTATCTCTACCTCTTTAGGATAGACACTTAGTTTTCAAATTTCCACCAAACCAAGTGATTAGGCCTCATCTATCACTCTCCATACCTTACATTCACCTTCAAGGAATTCACAAGCTCTAGGTTGTTGAACCAAGTGGTGTTCAAGCTTTGAAGAATCCAAATCCTTTGAAGGATGGTGAAGCCTTTGCTGTGCTTGGTGTTGCTGTGCTGGTTTAGCTTAGTTCTGGGGTAGTTTGAATGTTGTAATCCACCCTTTGATTAAATCTAAAGCATAAGCATCTCAATCTTTGTGAAAGTAAAATGTTTTCAAGCTAAGTTAAAACAATCGATTGTTTTGTCGAAACATCCGATTGTTTATACTTAGGTATTTTGAGAAAAAGATTGAAAACTGTTTTTAAAATGGTTGAACTGTTAAGAACTAAAACAACCGATTGTTTGTTTTGGGACCATAATAGAAAAACTGTTTTATCTTTGACTGAGCTTTAAATGTTTTAACTGCTTACGCTCCAGTCATTAAATGCTTTGACCAATCTTTTAATGCAATTTAAGAGTTTTTTAAGATTTGATAACAAACTACATCTTTGAATAAATTCAGAAAAACAGATTTGACAATCAATCTTTGACAAGTTTTTGCTAAGAGTTTTTGAGTTTTTCAAAGAGCTGAGATTGCTAAGAGTGTGTGATTGATCAAAGTTGTGGAATAGGATTCTGCTTGTATTGATTTAAAAGTATCTTCTGTAACAAGGGTAATCCTTGTACTCTTTGTAAAAACAAGTTTCGTTTTTGTGTTTGCTAAGATTGGTTGTGTGTTCTTGAGGGGATCAAGATCAGCAATTTTGGTGTAGGTGTGTTGACCAAGGAGAGTGTGTTTCTTGAGGTGTTCAAGGTCATTCTCTTGGTTGTTGTGTAAGTGATCAAGGTGTGATTGCTTAGTGGATTTCCTCAGGGTTTCTGAGAAGACTGGATGTAGCTCTGGGTTTGGAGTGAACCAGTATAAACAACTGTGTACAATCTCTCTATCCCTATCTCTTTAAATTCAGTTTTGTTAATTGATAACTGGTATAAACAACCGATTGTTTCGGTAAAACAACCGATTGTTTTTCCAGTATTGTGCTTTTGCTTTATGTTTTGAAAAACTGAATTCTTAATCAAGGTTTTCTTGAAGTATTTTCATTCTAGGCTTAAAAGTTTACGAAAATCATTCTTAAACAATTCACCCCCCCCCCCCTCCCCCTCTCATTTAAGGCCATATATTCTAACAATTGGCATCAAGAGCTTGGTTCTTGAAAGTTATTCAAGTTGATCTAAAATTCTTTTTTCTATGGCTGGAAAACTATCTTTTGAGGAAGGTGCTTGAATCTACAAACCACCTTTATTCTGTGGATTGAATTATAAGTTTTGGGAAGCAAGAATGAAAATCTTTATTGAATCTATTGATTAAAGAATTTGGGATTCAATTGAGAATGGTCCTTACATTCCAAAGTTCAAAAAGGATAATTCTTTCATTGCAAAACCTTTGTCCAAATGGACAAATGATGAATGTAAGATGGCCCAGCTTGATCGGTCTGTTCAAAACATTATAGCTTTTGCACTAGATACTAATGAATTTTTCAGGATATCAAAGTGCAAAACTGCTAAGGATATGTGGGATACTGATGAGAATCAAATAAAGGAGGCTTTTATTAATGGAGGAAGAGGACATCCACCCTCACATTTGAAGTTCTTCCTTCTAGTCTTCTCAAAATTAAAAGAAGACATAAAATAAAGATGAGGCCCAAGCCCAAAGCCCAAGCCCAAGCCCAAGAAGGCCAAAGCCCAAAGAGCCCAAGTCCATCCCATGAGGGGCAAGGCCAAGCTTTCAAATACTCTTGTATAGTTTTAGGAGGTGTGGTTATTAAATAAAGGTGTGTGAAAATGTAAAATAAAGTCACATTGTCCATGTGACTTAGGAGAGTGGTGTAGGTGTAGTTTTTGGGAGGTGTCATAGTAGAAAAAGGTCACACCTCCCATGTGACTTGTTTTTGGTGGGAATTTCAAATGAGTTTATTTGAAATTTCCCACCTATTTTTTCAGCACCTTAGGCTATAAATAGAGGTGCTTCCTTTGTAAAATTCAGATTGGAATTAATCTAAGAAAACTCTACTCAAATTTTGAGTGACCTTTGGAGAGCTTTTGGAGCCTTCTTCTCTAGTCTTATCTTGATGGATCAATGGAGTCCTCAAGTGGCGGCATCACTCTCATCTAGGAGCTTTCCACACTTCTAGTGGTGAGATCATCCATCCTCCTTCCATCTTCATGAGCATTCTCTTCTCCTTCCTTTCTTCTTCTTCAATTGTTCATGTTGCTTTGTGTTCTTGAGTTTTTCAGTTTCGGTTTTTCTATTTTCCAACACTATGTTCTGTTTTGTTCTTAATTCTGTTCGGTTCATATGAATTGTTGTTTAATTCTGTTCGGTCATTCCAGCTTTCATTCCCTTTGTTGATTCAATTTGACAATATTTGGTTCATCCAAATGAGTTTGGGATTTGGTACTAGTTTTTGGTGAGTTCTTGTCTTAGAACAATGATCCAACTCTAAGAAAAGTGCCTCTATATTTTCCAGCTCAAGGTGATTCCTAAGAATGTCAAGAATCTTGTTCTATGTGGCTAGTGGAATCACATCATGTGGTATCATGAGTCTTAGGTTCATTCTTGTTTAATTGTTGAGTTGTGTGCACTTTATTTCAAGAGCTCTTTTAATTTCTTGCAATTTAAGTTTCTGTTTTAGAATTTTATTTGAGTATTCTTGCTGTTTTTCTTTTACACCAAGTGCTTGTGAAAAGGTTTATGGCACTCATAATTCTTATGAGTATGGTTGCTCTTTTGGAATGGCATTATCCTTCCTAGAGTTTACCTTAAGCTTCCTTTCACTTGTTACAATTTGTGATGTGTCTTTTAATTTTTGAATCATGTCAAGTTTTGTCTTAGTCATGTTATTCCATATATGTCATTACTTCTAGTAGTACTTTTATTGTTTTGATTGTTTCTTGCTTTGGTGTCATATAATTTTTCTGAATTGATGTTGATCCTTTGTGCATTTTCTTTTTAGAATTGAGTTCATACTTGTATTCTAGACCTATACAAGTTCTAATACATCATTTTCCATTATGTCTTTGCTAGTTCATCATTCTGTTTTTTATTCCTATTAGGATTCCTCTGTTTCTGAAAAAAGTGCTTACTGTTTTTCCTTATTGCAATTGATTTACGCACTGCAAAATTCTGAAATTCTGGATTTGTGATATTAAAAGTGTTAGAAAAGAATAGAAAAAAGAATCATTCAAAAATACGAAGTACACAAAAAATGATAAATAAAATAAAAAAAGTGTACAATTCTGCCGAAAAAAAATACGGTAATCTGGCAGCGATTTTGAAAAATTTATTTCTCTCAATTGGCTTACTTTTTTTAATTGATTCCAGTGCCATTATTGAGTTAACATCTTGAAGTTTCTGTGGTTTAAATTTCATAATCCAGTTCGCTCTACATCATTCCAGTTAAATCAGTGAATATCAAGCACAGTTTGCATTTTTAAAAAAAAAAAATTCCAGTAGCTAATTTTTTGTTTTCTTCATCTACTCTAGTGCTTTTCCTTAAGTATTCTTTTGTGTGCCTACTTTTCTCATTGAGTTCTTTATTTTCTTGATTGTCTTTCATTCTTACTCTTTGAGTTTGTCTTACATATAGTATTCCTTTTGCAATTACCTTTCCTTGCTTATACCTTTTCTTGTTTGTCTTTATTGTTTCATTGGTTTTGTGGTGGTTGCTTTTGAGATTGGTGTGCTTGCTTTGACATATTTCATTTGAGGATTCCAAGGCCTCAAGATCAGATTGGTGCAAGAACATTATTTCTTTGAGAGTGATCTTTTTTTTTCAGCCTCATTTCACTTCGGCAGTTTCATTGCCAAGCTCACTGTTTTTGCTAATTTTGTTTCTTAACTTGTTTGCTGTTTTTGTGTGTTTGCTGTTTTTTATTTGCAAAATGGCTGGCTATTCAAGTGGTGCATCTTACAAACAGCATTCTCCTTCCAAAGCTTCAGTCCTTGGTGAAGAAGAACATAGAAGAAGGAGGCATCACCATCATTCTCATGAAGAGAGCTATAACCGTGACCAAAGATATCACCAAGTGTTCAACATTGCTTGTAAAAAAGTCCCTAGTTTTAATGGTGATAGTGATCCTAATGTGTATTTAGAATGGGAGACTAAGGTTGACTATTATTTTCATGTGTATAAGGTCCAAGATGACCAAACACTTATATTAGTTTCTTTATCCTTTTTGGGCTATGCCAAAGAATGGTGGCATAAAATTGTAATGGACATTATATATCACAAGAAACCTCCCGTGGTTTCTTGGAATGCTTTGAAAGAGTGTATGCGCGCGAGGTTTGTTCCTCCTTCTAGGAAGGAACACTTGTTGAAGTTCCAAAGGCTTCCTCAAGGACATAGGATGGTAGATGAATACTTTAAAGATTTTGAAACAACTTTGACTAAAATGAATATGCATGCTAATGAAGAGTCAAAGATTAAATGGTTTGTACGTGGTTTGAAAAGAGATATTAGAGATTTTGTAGAATTAAAAGAATATTCTTCTTTAAAGAGCGTGTTTCGCAAAGCCATCAAGGTAGAATCATATCTTTTGAACAAAACTTTCAAAAATACTCATGATGATGATTTCTACAACTCTTCTAGGAAGGATGAAAACAAAATTTCTCCTTCCAATTTTTCCAAACAAACCATGTTTCCAAACAAAGTTTCTACTACAAATCTTTCTACTCCTAAGTCACCTACCAAAACTTCAAATATCAAATGTTTTAAATGTTTAGGTTTTGGGCACATAGCTCTTCATTGTCCACAAAAGCAAATCTTAAAGATCAACAAGGTAAAACAAGACCTAACTCACCCACCTACCACAAGTAAACAAGAAAAAGACAAAGAAGGCCAAGTTGACATGGGTCTTATCCTTTCACCTCCAAGGTGTTTTCCTTCCTTATCTTTTTCATTACCCAAGGTTCCTATTTCACCACCATCTTGGTTAAAAAATGTTAGGGATGATTTGTTCATACCTCCTAATGGTTGTCACCTTTTAAGAGGTCTTTTTCCAAAACATCACATCATTCCCAAACAAATTTTTCCAACTTGGTCGATTTATAGAACCTCCTTTTCTGAAATCCCATTATTTACAAATGCTAAGTCATGTTTACATTTTTCTTCCACTTTTAATTGTAAAACTAAACTGACTTTGTTATATGCAGGGATTCAGAATTCGTGGACGAATTCTCTCCAACTCGAGGAGTATGATGAGAATCAAATAGAGGAGGCTTTTATTAATGGAGGAAGAAAACATCCACCCTCACATTTGAAGTTCTTCCTTCTAGTCTTCTCAAAATTAAAAGAAGACATAAAATAAAGATGAGGCCCAAGCCCAAAGCCCAAGCCCAAGCCCAAGAAGGCCAAAGCCCAAAGAGCCCAAGTCCATCCCATGAGGGGCAAGGCCAAGCTTTGAAATACTCTTGTATAGTTTTAGGAGGTGTGGTTATTAAATAAAGGTGTGTGAAAATGTAAAATAAAGTCACATTGTCCATGTGACTTAGGAGAGTGGTGTAGGTGTAGTTTTTGGGAGGTGTCATAGTAGAAAAAGGTCACACCTCCCATGTGACTTGTTTTTGGTGGGAATTTCAAATGAGTTTATTTGAAATTTCTCACCTATTTTTTCAGCACCTTAGGCTATAAATAGAGGTGCTTCCTTTGTAAAATTCAGATTGGAATTAATCTAAGAAAACTCTACTCAAATTTTGAGTGACCTTTGGAGAGCTTTTGGAGCCTTCTTCTCTAGTCTTATCTTGATGGATCAATGGAGTCCTCAAGTGGCGGCATCACTCTCATCTAGGAGCTTTCCACACTTCTAGTGGTGAGATCATCCATCCTCCTTCCATCTTCATGAGCATTCTCTTCTCCTTCCTTTCTTCTTCTTCAATTGTTCATGTTGCTTTGTGTTCTTGAGTTTTTCAGTTTCGGTTTTTCTATTTTCCAACACTATGTTCTGTTTTGTTCTTAATTCTGTTCGGTTCATATGAATTGTTGTTTAATTCTGTTCGGTCATTCCAGCTTTCATTCCCTTTGTTGATTCAATTTGACAATATTTGGTTCATCCAAATGAGTTTGGGATTTGGTACTAGTTTTTGGTGAGTTCTTGTCTTAGAACAATGATCCAACTCTAAGAAAAGTGCCTCTATATTTTCCAGCTCAAGGTGATTCCTAAGAATGTCAAGAATCTTGTTCTATGTGGCTAGTGGAATCACATCAGATACACTCAAGGATGCTCATGAACCAAAGGAAGCAATGACAAAGAGTCAAGCAAGAAGGAAAAGAAGGCAAAATAAGAAAAGCCCCAATCTTTGCTTCATGGCCAGAAGGGAGGATGACTCAAGTAGTGTAGGTTCATCAAACTCCTCAAACTCTGAAAATTATAGTCAATTACTTCAAGCCTTTCAAGAAACACATGAAGGATCCAACCGATTGGGTCTCTTGAACAATCGGTTAAAAGAAAAGAACAGCTGGCTTGAAAACAGAGTAAAGGCACTAGAAGAGGATTTAGAATATTCAAAAACAGATTTTGAAAATCTGGAAATCATTTACAAAAACTCCTCTTGCAAGTGTGATACTCTAGTTTGTGAAAATTGTGAAAATCTTGAAAAGAAGGTCCACTATCTTGTTAAAAAGTGGATAAGCTTTCTAAAGGCCAATCCAACTTTGAGAGTGTTCTAGCATCTCAAAACTGTGTTTTTGGAAAATCTGGATTGGGTTTTAATCCACAAAATAAACAAGATAGATTTTCCAAATCATTTTCGAAAATGCCAGAAAAACAATCGATTGGACCATCGAAACAACCGATTGTTACATGCTTCTATTGCATGAAAAGAGGTCATTCTGTGAGGTTCTGTAAAATTAGAAAATATGTTGTTCCTAAAGGTCTGATGAAGTGGATTCCTAAGGGAAATAAAGCTTTAATTGATTAGTATAAACCAGATGGACCCACATTCATAAGGGGACCAAATTTTTGTACTTGAAAATCTCTTTTGTAGGAAATCTTGGAGGAGAGCAAGCAACTATGGTACTTGGATAGTGGATGCTCCAAGCACATGACATGGGACAAATCAAAGTTCTTGTGTATCTCCTTTAAGCAAGAAGGTCATGTCACCTATGGAGACAACAACAAAGGAAGGATTCTTGGGAGAGGATCCATAGGAGAAAAAGACATCTTGGTAATCCATGATGTGCTTTATGTAGAAGGCCTAAAGCATAATCTGTTGAGCATTAGCCAACTTTGTGACAAGGGATATCAAGTGATGTTCAAGGCAAATACATGTGAAATCTGTCTACCCAACACCAAAGAGGTAATGTTGGTAGGTAAGAGAGTTAATAATGTGTATCTTCTAGATATCTCTTCACCATGTTCAATTGGATGTTTTCTATCCAAGCAAGATGAATCTTGGCTTTGGCATAGAACAATTGCTCATATTCACATGAATCATTTGAACAAGCTTATTTCAAAAGATCTTGTGATTGGGTTGCCAAAACTCAAGTTTGAGAGGGATCACATTTGTGAAGCATGCCAAAAAGGGAAACAAGTGAAAAGTTCTTTCAAAATTAAAAATGTTGTTTCATCTTTGAGACCTCTTGAACTTCTTCACATGGATCTCTTTGGACCCTCAAGAACTATGAGTCTTGGTGGAAATTATTATTCTCTTGTTATTGTTGATGACTTTTCTAGGTACACTTGGACTCTTTTCTTGGAATCAAAGAGTGATGCCTTTGCTGCATTCAAAAAGCTAGCAAGAAGACTACAAAACACAAAGAACAACAACATAGGTTCTATTAGGAGTGATCATGGAGGAGAATTTCAGAATGAGAAGTTTAGCAAATTCTGTGAGAAGTTGGGAATTCTGCACAATTTCTCTGCTCCAAGAACACCACAATAGAATGGAGTGGTAGAAAGGAAGAACAGGTCTCTTGGAGAGATTGCTAGGACAATGCTTAGTGAATCATCACTTCCTAAGTACTTTTGTGCAGATGCAGTGAGCACCTCATGCTATGTGATGAATAGGGTGCTTATAAGGCCTATTTTGAAGAAAACTCCATATCAACTTTTCAATGGAAGGAAGCCTAACATCAGTCACCTCAAAGTCTTTGGCTGCAGCTGTTTCGTTCTCAACAATGGAAAAGAAAACTTCGGAAAGTTTGATGAGAAAGTGGACCTTGGTATTTTCATAGGTTATTCACTCACAAGTAATGCATATAGAGTATACAACAAAAGGTTGATGACTGTAGAAGAATCAGTTCACGTTGTCTTTGATGAGGTAGATCGCATAATCAATCAAATCCCAAAGACCAGTGCTGAAGAAGATGATCAGAGCATCAGTTTGGAGAAGCTGGAAATCTGTGCAGAAAAACAACCGGTTGATTCGCAGAAACAACCGATTAAAACTCTGCAACAGAATGAGCTGCCCAAGGAGTGGATGATTCCTAGAGATCTGTCAGTGGATAACATCATAGGGCAGATAAAGGAAGGTGTCTCCACACGGAGCTCCATCTCAAACTTCTGCAGGCACACAACTTCTGTCTCTCAAATTGAACCAAAGTCAATTGAGGAAGCTCTCAAGGATGAGAAGTGGGTTGAAGCTATGCATGAAGAGCTGAATCAGTTTGCAAGGAAGGAGGTATGGTTTCTTGTCCCTAAAACTATTGAAATGAATATTATTAGTTCGAAATGGGTTTTCAGGAACAAGCTAGATGAGGATGGTATGATCACAAGGAACAAAGCAAGGCTAGTTGCCAAAGGCTACAATCAAGAAGATGGCATAGATTATGGTGAGACCTTTGCTCCTGTTGCTAGATTGGAGGCTACGAGGCTGCTGCTGACCTTTGCATGTATGAGTGGTTTTAAACTCTTCCAAATGGATGTCAAGAGTGCCTTCTTGAATGGCTACATCAATGAGGAAGTCTATGTAGATCAACCACCGCGCTTTGAAGATCATAAGTATCCCAACCATGTCTTCAAGTTGAAGAAAGCTTTGTATGGACTGAAACAAGCTTCAAGGCAGTGGTATGAAAGGCTTAGCAACTTTCTGCTATCTCATGGATATGAAAGAGGAATGGTAGACAAGACTCTCTTCATCAAGAAGTCAAATGCAGAAATAATTCTTGTGCACATCTATGTTGATGATATCATCCTTGGTGCTACACAAGATAGATTGTGTGAAGAATTTGTGGCTGCAACGAAAGGTGAGTTTGAAATGTTTAGGGTTAAGCAAACGAAGGATGGGATCTTCTTAAGTCAATCAAAGTATTGCAAGGAGATTTTCAAGAAATTTGAAATGGAGAGTTGCAAAGAAGCTAGTACTCCAATGCCATCAAGCTGTTACATGGATGCGGATGCTGCTGGAAAATGTGTAGATCTGATCCTGCCTGTTGACCAGAACGCTGGAAACTGCCTCGTCAAAGGATCGACGTGCGCACCGCTTCAAGCTTCCGTCCTTCTTCGAGATCCACCTCAAGAACCTGCAAGAGAACAGAGCGGCGCCGCTGCGGCCGATCGCACTCCAACGCCCAAGTCAGTGACAGAACCACCAAATACTAAAAGAAAGAACACTCAAGAAAACTCAAGGAACCGTGCAATGTTCTCTCTCACAGGAAGCTCTAGAACTCACAAGCGTAAAGAGTATAATCTGAACGTGCGTACCTCAGAAAGTTCGTTGAGAACTCTTATATACCTGGTCACTTTCTCTCTCCTGGCAGTTACAGACCTGGACACGTGGCTCGCATCCAGTCGTACACGTGCCATCATCTGGAGCCTCCTTGACTTGGGCGCTTCTTCTGACTCTCCTTTTGGCTAAGTTACTTATGCATGGTTTTGCCCAGTGCATGGCTAACTTAAGAGTGCGATCTCTACTGGAACGGGCGAGTTAGGGTGCTCTCGTACACCTTCCCTGTGGTCTCGCCGGCCGCCTTCATAATCTGCACCACCTTCATCCTCGACGATGTGCTTGTTCTGGCGATCTCCAATCACTTGGTCGCCTGAGTTTACATCTGGCGACTTCATCTTCAACTGGGCGATCGCCTGGCATGCTGAAGATCGGAGCACGCCAACTTAATAACTAGCGATTACACGAACCACCCGACTTCCTTCCCTTCTGCAACTCTGGTGCCTTATCCACACGCCTACTCTGTGGCTTGGTGCCACGTCATCACTTCCGACAACCAGGGCGGTACAAGATCAAACAAAATACAGAGGATTGATTGGATCTTTGCTTTATCTAACAACTAGTAGGCCGGACATCATGTTTGTGGTGTGTCTATGTGCAAGATATCAAGCAAATCCTAAAGAGTCACACTTCAAAGCTGCAAAAAGAATTCTGAAATATCTCAAAGGAACATAATCTGTAGGATTATGGTATCCTTCTCACTCTCCAATACATTTAATTGGTTATTCAGATTCTGACTTTGCAGGTTGCAAGCTAGATAGAAGGAGCACAAGTGGCACTTGTCACCTTCTTGGCTCAAGCCTAATCTCATGGCATAGCAAGAAGCAAGCATGTGTTGCTCTCTCTACTGCTAAGGCTGAGTATATTGCTGTTGGATGCTGTTGTGCACAGATTCTATGGCTAAAGCAACAACTTGCAGATTTTGGTTTACAAATCAGCAAGGTTCCCTTAATGTGTGATAACACAAGTGCCATCAATCTTACCAAAAATCAGATTCAGCACTCAAGGACCAAACATATTGAGATAAGACATCATTTCATCAGGGATCATGTACAAAATGGGAATTGTGAATTGAAGTTTGTGGAGACCAAACTGCAGTTAGCTGACATCTTCACCAAACCTGATATGATTCCAATAGCAAGGATGAGATGATTCTTTGACATTCTATGGAATCAACTTGAGTTGGAGATAGCTTAGGCACTTTTAATAGAATTGGATCAAGGTTCTATGTTTCAAGAACTCACCAAAACTTGCACCAACACCAAACTCACATGGGAGATCCATCTATTGCCAATTGAACCGAACAAAATGTGTTTAAAAGCAAAAGGCACCGTTTAAAAAGCTCAAGAATAGAAATTGATGGAAACCAAGTAGAGGATGCTCAAGCCCATGAAGCCCAAGCCCAACAAGGGGCCCAAGCCCAACAAGGGGTCTAAGCCCAACAAGGGGCCCAAGCCCAACGAATCACTAGGAGCATGGCAAGAGCTTTGGGACAAGAGTATAATAAGATGGCTCTTCTTATTTCTTTTATAGAATAGGGGTGCGGATGTAATAAATAGGTGTAAGTAGTAAGGGAGGTTAGGGGGGAGTGTAGGTAGGAGTTAGGAGGTGCCAAACTAGGAAGGAAAGCCACACTTCCTTCATTGTCTAGTTGGCACCGAATTTGAGTAGCATTTGAGGCTCATTTGGCTTTGCATTTCAGCACCTCATAGGCTATAAACAAAGGGAAGCACCTTATTTAGAAGTAAAATAAAAGTATGAACTCAATACTAAAACAGAAAATGCACAAAGGATCAAGTATCAAACTCAGAAAACTGTATTACACCAAAGCAAGAAACAAAAAATTCAATAAAATTACTACAAGAAGTGATGACATTCTTGGAAAAAACATGACTATGACAAAACTTGTATGGATTCAAAAAGGAAAATACACAAACACATGATAGGCACAATTAAGAAAACAACAATAAAACTCAAAATAAGCCTAAAAACAGAAATGTAAACAACAAGAATTATAGAGCTCTTGAATTAAAGTGTAACACAACTCAAAATTAAACAAGAACACACCTAAACTCTAGATACCACATGATAAGATTCCAATAGCAAGGATGAGATAATTCTTTGACATTCTATGGAATCAACTTGAGTTGGAGATAGCTTAGGCACTTCCATCAAACTCCCTTTGAGAGCGCTGGGGATGCCCTTCCATCAAACACCTCAGCTGCTGGGGGCGCTCAAGAGCAAGTAGTGGACGCTCAATCATCCCCCTAGCCTGCAGTGGAGCCAACCATCTCACCACCATGGCCTGATGCTCCCCTTGCCATCCAAGCTTGTGAGGGTGGTGGTGAGAACCGACCCTCAACACCACCTCCAACCTCAGCTCTCCCAACCCCCGTTGAAGAAGTCTTGAAGGCCTGCGCCGCTCACCTTAGCGCCATAACTGCTGAGTGCGTGGAGAAACGTCTTCACAAGATGATGGGCGAGGTTTTAAGGGACTCCTTGAGCCAATACGAGTTCGACATCTGCGCTCAACGGGAGGAAGCTAGCACTGCAAGGGCCCAAGTCCAAAAGCTTAAATGCGATATAATGATGAAAGGACTGGAGTTTTCACGGCTGGAGAACGCCCTGAGGGACGAGCTACGGAGTGAACGTAAAAGCAGCGCTGAGCTACGCCAGAAGCTTAATGCCAAACTCTTGGAGGCCGTCGAACTCGAGAGCAAGCTCGTGCCTCAAAGGGAAAAGATAACTGACTTGGAGGGGGCCCTCAACGCTAACAAGGCCCACATGATTAAGCTCGAGGCCAGGTCAATCGAGAGGGAGGACCTTCTGGGCAAAGTTGAAGCTGACAGAGACCAAAAAGCTAAGGAGCTGGGCGAGAAAGATAAGGAGTTGAGCGAGTCTGCAGCGAAGCTTGCCCAGGCGCTTGAGGAGAACGAAAAGCTAAAGAGACAAATCGAAGAACTCGACCTCAGCACCGCAAACGTTCTGACTTCAGGGTTCGGCGCGGCCTTGGAGCAGTTCGCTAGCGCTTACCCCGACTTGGACCTCTCTCAGTTCTCGATTTGCCATGAAGTGGTAGAGGGAAAAATTGTACCTTCAGATTAACATTTCCATTTGCCACTTTGCTTTGAAACATTATGAAAAACTTATACATTCAACCTTTGTTTATGCGTAAAGAACTTATTTGTAATGACTTTCTCTTTATCCAAACTGCTTAATACTGTACCGACCAGGTCATCAGGCGTGATGACGTGTCTTGCACGTGCTCGAGTGGGGCGTGCTCAATGGAACGCGTAGGCTAGAAAAGATGAATGGCTCGGAAGTAGGCATAGTCGCCGATCGGTGGATTGGTGTTCTCCGATCTCTAGTGTGCGTAACCGGCGGTCACCTGAGTTGCGTCGCAGTCGCCGATCGGTGGATTCGTGCTCTCCGATCTCTAGTGTGCGTAACCGGCGGTCACCAGAGTTGCGTCGTAGTCGCCGTATGAGAATGCTAGGAGATCGGATGGTTTACACACCGCCACAAGGAGCACGTCGCCGGGTCTCCCAGCGAACTTAGTTAAGGCTGTTGAAGGCTCAGAAGGGTAATTCCAAGCGTGTAAGTTCAGTAAGACGATGGTGGCACCAGCTTGGGGATGAAAGTCGAGTGGGTTGGGGGAAACAGCTTGCTCATCAGCGACAGGATTCCCAGAGTGGACATTTGTTGCTGGCAAGGTTTCCCCAGCTAGAACATGCATGGCGTAGCAGTAAGGAGGGTGCCATTCGCGATGAGCGATATCACAGAGATGATGCACTTTGTTGCATCCGATACTCGCCTTGTCGGGTGGTGTTTCACAGCGCATTACGTGTTGGGTTGCTCCTTGAGTTGAGGACTTAGCTGTGCGGCTGGTTACTACACAAAGAATGACGTTTGAGTTGCCCCAGTCCAGATGATGACACGTGTAGGGCTGGGCGCTGCCTGCTGTCCCAGCCCAGATGGCGACACGTGTAGGGCTGGACGCGAGCCACGCGTCCAAAAGCATAACGGCCTGGAGAGAGAAGAAACCCAGCTATAAAGGTAACCTTAACAGAATCTGCAGAGGTACGTTTTTCATTACGGCTGATACTGCTAGGGTTGTGTGCCTACAGTACGGTCCTACAAAGCATATTCTCTCTTAGTTTTTGGGTGTTCTTGTCACTGACTTGAGTGTCGGAGCGCCACCGGCCGCAGAGGCGCCACTGTGTGTTTTTCAGGTTCTCAGATAGGCTATTTGTGGAGTGGACTTGGAGGGCACGTGGTGTCAAGCTGGTGAGGAAGATCGTGACGAGGCAACGCTCTTGCGCTAAGTCAACCGGCAGGATCATCTGGCGCCCACCGTGGGGCCGTATAAAAGGTGATTCCCAACCATAGTTTGTGTTTGTGGTGCTTCGAGTGTTTTCTGTTTGACTGCTCGCTATCGCAGTCGACTCCTGGAGTTTTCACCGTTTGTTTGGAGTTCTTTGAGCTGCTGAGTTTGCTGAGGAAGGATGAGGACAACGCGCTCCAGTTCAGTTGCGCCATCAACAGACGAAGATGCTGTGTCCATGACTCAAGTGATGGACATGATGAGGACGCTGCAGGAGAACGTGGCTGCATCGCGCTCTGAGCAGGAAAGGATGCACGAGGCGCTGGTGGCCTCGCAAGCAAGGAACGAAGAGCTCAACAGGATCAACGAAGAGCTGCGCAAAGCCCTTCAGGAGCGGGAGGAGCGTGCGGCAGGGGACAGATCTGCACAGATTCGGAGCTCGGATAGTCCTTGAAGGATTTCCTGAACAGATTCGGAGCTCGGATAGTCCGTTTGCCAGGAAAGGACGAAGAGATGTTCGTGCACGCCTTCAAAAAGGGCGTGTTGCCTGGGCCTTTTAGTGAGTCGCTCATCAGAAGCCACCCCGCCACGTTCGCCGAAATCCGACGACGTGCTGTGGTTCACATCGCCGCCGAGAGCGAGGTCACCGAGAAGAGAGGAAATGTGGCCCCAACTAAACCGCGCACCCAAGCAAGGGTACAACCTTATAGGGTAATGGAGGCGGCGGCGGGAAAGAGGTATCAAAGGACGCGTCATCCTTAAGACCCTAAGAAAAATAAGAGCAAGGGACAAGGGCGCCCCAGGGAGAGTAATCGCCCCCCGAGGTATGAGTTTGTGATGGGTTTGGCGGATTTGATCGCAATCCCAAACATAGCTGCCAGGCTCAAAGTGCCTGAGAAAACGGCGGAGAAGATTTTGGGGCCAAAGCTAGACGCATGGTGCGAGTTCCTCGAGAGTTTTGGCCACTCTATCAACTCGTGTTTGGCTCTGGCACACCAGCTCGCCGAGCTGGTCAAATGTGGTTTCCTGAAGGATTACTTGCTATAGAAGCAAGCGGACCAAGCATCAGGGTCTCAACCGGCGAGCAGTGGAGGGCAACAGCACGAGGTGCCTGTTCACAGTGAGATCCACACCATAGCTGGCGGATTCTCCGGCGGGGGGTGCACAGCGTCGCAACGAAAGAGGTACGCGAGGTCGATAATGTCAGTGGAAGTCTTTGAGGATCACTCGCCCGAGGTGGACATCACGTTCACCAAGGGGGACCTCAGGGACGTGGTGCCTCACGACAACGACCCTATTGTGATCTCGCTTGTCTCGGCGGGAAGGACCGTTCACCGGGTGCTGGTCGACCAAGGAAGCTCAGCAGATGTGATGTTTTGGCCAACCTTTGAGAAGTTACAACTGTCCCCTGATCAGCTAAGACCATATGGGGGCTGCTTGTACGGTTTTGTCGGCGACCAAGTAGAGGTGAGGGGGTATATCGAGCTGAGGACGACCTTCACTGGCGGTTTGGCCTCACGAACGGAGAAGATCAGATATCTTGTTGTAAACGCCCCGTCAGCGTACAACATACTGCTGGGGAGGCCAACGCTCAACAGAACAGGAGTTGTGCCTTCGACAAGGCACATGAAGGTCAAGTTACCGTCTATGGAGGGTATGATCATCACTATTTGCTCCGACCAGAAGGAGGCGAAGAAGTGTTACGAAAACAGCCTCAAGAACAAGAGGTCTGTGTGCCACGTAACCACAACGCCTCCCTCTGGCGTGGAGCTGGAGCGCGAACCCCGGCGAGTTTCGGATGCGGCGTTAGAGGTGGTCGCCGAGGGCGATGTGCCGATGGGGAATGTAGAGGCGAGGTCGGAGAGAAACTGCTCGGAGACCGCTAGAGAAACCGGTATCGCGAGGGCGCTGATCGCCAGCGAAATGAAACCTCAGGCAGTAGAGGAATGGCTCGAGAAGGAGATCAGCAGTAAGGTGTTTAAGTTGGGGAGAACCCTGGATAGCAAGACGCAAGACCAGATCGCCGAGGTAATAAGTAGACACTTGGATGCGTTTGTGTGGGCTGCTTCAGATATGCCGGGGATCGACCCTGATTTCTTGTGCCATCGTTTGGCAATGGACCCCAAGTCAGGCCCATCCGCCAAAGAAGAAGAAAATTCAATGAGGAGAAGAGACAGGCGATCAAAGAAGAGATGCAGAAACTACTTGCAGCGGGCCACATCAGGGAAATCCAATATCCAGAATGGCTCGCTAACGTTGTCCTGGTCAAGAAGAGTAGCGGAAAATGACGGATGTGCGTTGACTTTACAGACCTGAACAAGGCCTGCCCGAAGGACTCTTACCCTTTGCGAAGCATAGACGCCCTAGTAGACAGTGCATCAGGGTGCAAGCTGCTTAGTTTTCTGGATGCCTTCTCGGGGTACAACCAAATCAGAATGCACCCCAAGGACGAAGAGAAGACCGCCTTCATGACGGAAAGGTCATGTTATTGCTACAAGGTAATGCCCTTCGGGTTGAAGAATGCAGGGGCCACATACCAAAGGCTGATGGACAAGGTGCTCGCGCCCATGCTCGGAAGGAATGTGCAGGCATACGTCGATGACATGGTCGTGACGTCCTTGGAGAAAGACAAGCACGTCACAGAATTGGAAGAGTTGTTCATCACAATAGCCAGGTACAAGCTAAAACTGAATCCTGAAAAGTGCGTTTTTGGTGTAGAAGCAGGGAAATTTCTGGGGTTTCTTCTGTCAGAGAGGGGAATTGAGGCTAACCCCGAGAAGTGCGCCGCCATTTTGGAAATGAGGAGCCCCGCCAATGTGAAGGAGGTGCAGCAACTCACGGGGCGGATGGCCGCCCTGTCTCGATTCGTATCGGCAAGCGGAGAGAAGGGCCACCCATACTTCCAATGTTTGAAGAGGAACAACAAATTTGTTTGGACAAAGGAGTGTGAGGAGGCCTTCGTAAAGCTCAAGGAATATTTGGCGAGCCCTCCAGTTCTGTGCAAGCCCCAAGACATAACACCCCTCAGGCTGTACTTTGCCATAACTGAGAGGGCGATCAGCGCAGTGCTAGTGCAGGATCAGGACCAGATCCAAAGGCCTATATATTTCGTTAGCAAGGTGCTGCAAGGCCCGGAGGTAAGGTACCAGGCCCTAGAAAAGGCAGCATTGGCGGTTGTATTCTCGGCGAGGAGATTGCGCCATTACTTCCAGAGCTTCACGGTACTGGTGATGACTGATCTGCCAATCCAGAAGGTTTTGAAGAAGCCCGATGTGGCTGGAAGGATGGTGAAGTGGGCGGTCGAGCTTTCGGAGTTCGACATCAAGTATGAACCCCGGGGATCGATCAAAGGGCAAGTCTTCGCCGATTTCGTGGTCGAGTTGTCATCCGAGGTGGCACAGAACGCCGAGGGTGACTTTCGCTGGGTACTCTCTGTTGATGGGTCGTCCAACCAGCTGGGCAGCGGGGCTAGGGTCATTTTGGAAGGGCCCAACGGAGTGTTGATAGATCAGTCATTGAGGTTCGCTTTCAAAGCAACCAACAACCAAGCAGAGTGTGAGGCTTTGATCGTTGGAATCCTGCTGGCTAAGGAAATGGGGGCGAGAGTGCTGATGGCCAAGAGCGACTCGTTGTTGGTCACAGGACAAGTAACTAGAGAGTTCCAAGCCAAGGACCCGCAGATGGCAGCCTACTTGGAGTACGTGCAAGAGCTAAGAAGATCTTTCACTTCATTTGAAGTGGTGCACGTGCCAAGAGAACAGAATGCCCGAGCTGACTTGCTAGCCAAGCTTGCCAGTTCGGGCAAGGGGGGCAGGCAGAGGACTGTCATTCAAGAAACTTGGAAAGCGCCTCGAGCATTCGTTTTCCACGTTTGCAGATCAACGGGAAGACCGGCGAGAAGTCATAGATCCCTAACGCAGGAAACTCTGAGGGCGCCGAGGGTCAGAGCCGCCTAGCGGAGGGGGCAAGATTGATGCAGGTTTGCGCTGTCCACGAGCCAGACACGTGGATAACGCCTTACCAACTGATCCTGCCTGTTGACCAAAACGCTGGAGCTTTGCCTCGTCAAACTTGGATCGACTTCTGCGCCGTGTTAGCCTCCGTCTTTCACCGCGATCCACCTCAAGAACCTGCAAAAGACGAAACGGCGCCGCTGCGGCCGATCACGCTCTGACGCCCAAGTCAGCGACTGAACCACCAATTACTTAAGAGTAAAACTCAAGAACTCTAAGGAACCGTGACCAGTTCTCTCTCAGTGTACTCAAGACTCGCAAGCGTAAAGAAAACAATCTGAACGTGCGTACCTCAGAAGTTCGTTGGAAACTCTTATATACCTGGGCACTTTCTCTCTCCTGGCAGTTACACATCTGGACACGTGGCTCGCATCCAGCTGTACACGTGCCATCATCTGGAGTATCCTTGACTTGGGCGCTACTTCTGACTCTTCTTTGGCTAAGTTACTTATGCATGACATACTCAGTGCATAGTTGCCTTGGAGCGTGATCTCTTCTGGGTGGCGAGTTCGGGTTCCTTCGTACACACCTTCCCTGTGGTCTCACCGGCCGCCTTCATGATATGCCCTACCTGCTTCACCGTGTATGTTCGAGTGTGCTATCTCCTGAGCTTCATCCTCTGGCCAGCTGGGAAATGACCATCTGCCTTCATCTGCCTTCATCTCTAATCACTTGGTCGCCTGGGTTCACATCTGGCGACTTCATCTTCAACCCGGTGACCGCCGGTTTAGGTATGCTGGAGATCGGAGCACGCCAACTTAATAACTGGCGACTACACGAAGCCTCCGACTTCCTTCCCTTATGCCAGCCAGGTGTCCCATCCCACACGTCTATACAATAGCTTGATGCCACGTCATCACTTCCGACTACCAGGGCGGTACACAAGCCCCCCAGTCTTAAGCGAAGACTTGTCCAGCGAAAAGACTAAAGGAGTCACGTCACTACCGATCTACGTGGCGCTGGCGCAGAATTCCAAACGTTTGTACTTTCTGCTTTCCTGACGCTCCACCAAACACTCTTCTAATCGCTCGACACGTGGCTTCATCAACGGTTGCCTTTAGTTGTCGTTTGCGCTTCCAAAAACCATTTGAAAAACCCTCAAACCCATTTCACTTCTACTGTTCCATCACCTCTTTGCTTTCTCAAACGCTCTGAGTTTCTTCTGCGAAAACCCACGACGCTCTTCAACCTTCTGGATTCTCTACTTCCTTCCTCGTTCTTCTGATCATAGAAAGGTACTCCCTTTACTTCTTCTGCTGAGTTTTCCTGCATTTTAACTGATTCGCATCATCCATTAACTGTCTGGTGCATACGCTGTGGGCTGTTTCTCCCTTCTCGTAACTTAGGGCTTCGTCTCCATTACAACGAACCTTCGTTCGTTCGTTTTTTCATCCTTCTTTCACGATCGAGTCAGCCTCTGCGAACCCTGCTCACCTTTCCCTTTCTTTTTCCTTTGCAGTTTCCGCGATGGCTCGCTCAAAGATCACCCCAAATCCTCCTCCCTCGTCACGAAACCCTCCATCTGAAGCTCATAACCCACCACGAGCACCTGGTGCTTCTTCTTCCCAAGCTGAGAGGCTTGCAGCCTCTCACCCTGACCTGGCTCAGGCTACTCCACCGGTCGCCGGAGGAGCCTCCGTCCCTACTCCAGACTATAAAAAGCTTTACCCCTGGGCCAGCTCGGCTCTGCTGAAAGAAACTTCTTCGATAAACTCTGCGACGGCGGTGCTCCGACTGAGGAAAAGGGACCAGTCGGATCTTTCTTTCCACAAGGAGCATGATAGCAAGATGGCCGATCTGTGTTGACGACAAAGCGAGCGATGGCGAGTCGTTCTGCTTTCTCTACACGACGTTTTTCAAGAAGGTGAAGCTCCGACTTCCCTTTACTCGTTTCGAGCGAGAACTGCTGACCGAGCTCGACATCGCCCCTGCCCAGCTTCACCCCAACAACTGGGCGTTCATAAGGGCGTTCCAGATCATATGTGCACATCTGGGACTACCAACGTCAGTGGACGTTTTCCTCTTCCTTTTCGAAGCTAAGCATCCAGGAGATCGCCTTTGGGTGAGTCTGAACGGGATTGCTGGGAGGTCGATCCTTTCTATCTTCCAGCAATCTTACAAGGATTGGAAGGGGAAATTCATTCAAGTACGCCAAAACAACCAGGATGCTTCGCTGCTCGACGGCTTTCCCTTGTACTGGGTGAACAAGGGAAACAAAGACTCCAAAGGAAGCTTCAGGAGGCCAAGAAGCCCTGACAACATGGGTGCTTTGGACAAAGATCTGTGCCTCTTCTGGAAGAGCGTGGCAGATGCCAACATTACCTTTCTCACCACTGCGCTCATCTCCTTCGAGTTCTTCGAAGATCAACTCGAGGCTCGCATAGGTTAGTGCTTATCTCAACGCTTAAGTTACTGCTCTTGGCGATACCTCTGTTAACTGTTGCTGGGCGCCTTGTTTGTTGTGCACAAGACTTGAGTTTTATTTTCTGCATCACTTGTCTGCTTTACTTGCATACTGACTCATGTGTTTATCTTTCTCACTGGCTGAATTGAGGGCGCTCGCCCGAGCCCATGGGTTGGCGTCGGGTTCCCAGACCGTGCCAAATTCAGTGGTGGAGATCGCCGCTGCCCAGGGTAGATCGCCCCTTAAAGGCCCAACTCCTTCAGAGGCCCAGCCCGCCCAACAACGCAAGAAGCTCATCCTCAGGAAGCCAAAGAGGAAAACCCCTCAGGTGGTCCATGAGGATGAAGAAGAAGACGATGAGGCAACTGAAGATGGCCTCATCACCAAAAGAAGGAGGGTGGCGCCTTCCTCACCACCTGCTCCACCTCCCCCTCCAACATCAACACCGTCCCCTCAGCCAGCTCCGCCTTCAACACCGCCTCCTCCCTCAGTTCCCGCATCACCAGTCCAAGCAGTTCCCTCGGCAGCTGCATTTCCTGTGGTTGAGGCTGCCGAGCTCAACTTTATGGAGAACCCCCCGAGCGCCTCCACGCCATATGTATCTGCTGGAGGGGGTCCTCCTTCAACCGCCTCAACCGCGGAAGCCGCACCAGGCGGGGATGAAGGTGCTCACAACTCGCCTATCATCATCACCGAATCCCCGTCGTCGCCACCACGCCAAGAAGCTCCCACTCAACAGCCAACTCAAGAAGGTGGTGGCGAGAACCAGCAACAGGCTCCCCTGGTGCCCCCACGAGCAAACCTCTCCCTTGAGGTCAAAAGAGTGTGGGAACCCTTCTCAGCAAAACTCAAGATGATGGCAGAGGATTTTCCCTCCATCGTATCAAAAGTTGTGGAGACTTCCAGCAAAAAACTTCAGGATGACATCTTCGTGCTCCAAGAGGAGAATCGCACAATAAGGATTGAGGCGGACAAGTTATCCTGCAACCTCATGCTGGCTGAAATCGATCATTCCCGAGTGGAGGATGCTATGAGCACCGAGCTTCGGGTGGCACGCAAGGAGGCCACCGATCTACGCCATAAGGTGCAGCTCTTAGCTCAAGAGAAGATCGAGCTGGAGAGCAAGCTGGTCCCTTATCGCGTCAAAGTGGCTGACCTGGAGGCGTCGATCAAAGCAGATGCCGCCAAGGTAAAAAACCTTGAGAAGAGGTCAGCAGATCGGGAGGTTTTCTTGGGGAAAGTTGAAAAGGAGAGAGACGACACCATGGCCAAGCTCGCCGAGGCCAGAAAGGAAAACGAAGGAATCGCCGCAGAGCTGGTCCAAGCGCAGGCGGAGAACAAGAGGGTTACTGAAGACCTTCTTCAAGCTCGGGAGGGAGCTGAAGAACTGAAGCAGCAGAATGAGGGGCTCAAGAAGCAGATTGAAGAACTTGAGCTGAGCTCCGCCCAAATTCTTGCTGCTGGGTTCGACGCCGCCTTGGAGCAGTTCGCATGCCAATATCCTGATCTGGACCTCTCCATGGTGTCTCTGAACAACGAGGTGGTGGATGGGAAGATTGTTCCTTCTGAAGACTAGTCGCTTCCCTCCATCCATTATGCTTTCTCCTTTATACATACTTATTTGTAATAAATTTTTTCCTTTTTCTGCACATGTATTTTGAACTGATGCCATTTATGTTATGACATTTCCCGCTCCTTTACATAATCTCTCTTGCCAACTTTATCTTCCTCGCATAAATCTCTTAGACGAAATTAACTTAGTAACTCCGCACGCGATTGTATACTAACTGCTTCGAACCTATCAGCTTTCGAATGATAACATTCTAACAACTTGTAACCTCAAGGTAATGGACCTTAGCGCGAAACCATTTTTTCAAATAACAAGCTTCGACCCAACTAATGGCTTAAGACACAGCTCACCTGATCTGCCTTATCAAAACGGGCCTTGGCTTTCTCGCCATCGCTTGAATTTCTCCTGGTTGCCAAAGACTCTTGGCAATACTAGCTTCCTCTTGCCTTCACAACTTGGCCATTGTTCCTTTATCTGGGGGTAGAGGCGCCTTTCGGATCCTTCTCTACCTCCCTGAGCTTCAGAACAAGGAACCGGGTGGCTGGGCGTTCTCTTTGAACCTACCTTAGCCACCCTCCGAACTTCTTCCACCCTTTACACCATACCTGAACTCGTTCGAGACGAGAAGGATTTTATCTTGCCTGAACTCGCTCATTGGCGAGAAGGTCTTTAACTCGCCTGAACTCGCTCATCGGCGAGAAGGTCTTTAACTCGCCTGAACTCGCTCATCGGCGAGAAGGTCTTTATCTCGTGCCTCTACATTGCCCCAGGGGTTACATCTTCTCTCCCCCATAAACACTGAGGACTTTTTTGCTGGTGCCTCTACATTGCCCCAGAGGCTACATCTTCTCTCCTCTGGAAGCACTGAGGACTTTTTACTGGTGCCTCTACATTGCCCCAGAGGCTACATCTTCTCTCCTCTGGAAGCACTGAGGACTTTTCACTGGTGCCTCTACATTGCCCCAGAGGCTACATCTTCTCTCCTCTGGAAGCACTGAGGACTTTTTACTCTTCCTCGCCTGCACTCGCTCGACGACGAGGGTCTTTATCTCGCCTCAGGACGCGCGAGGGCGTTGAGGTCTTTTAACTGGTGCCTCCGATCGCCGAAAGACGATGAGGACTTTAACTTTAACTGATGCCGCCAATCGCCGAAAGACGATGGGGACTTAGAAACTTTTTTTTAGAAAGCATGCAACATAACTTCAACTTGCCTTAAATCACGTATAAGTGACAAGGTCTTTCTTCAAAACTTTTGGAAAACAACAAGCATGCAATCTAAAACACTTTAAACTTTGAAAACTCTTCTTTATTGGGCGGCCTCATTAAAAACCCTCCTTAGGGAAAAAAGAGTGCCCCCTCCAAACTGTTTTAACAGAAACATTGTAAAGCTCTTCGTGTTTGTTTTTACTTACAAAGTTCTTAACTGTAATATAACTTGAGGTGCGTGGCATTCCAAGTGCGAGGAATCGCCCCTCCTTCCAATGTTTCTAAGCGGTAGGCGCCGTTCCCGAGCGCCTCGGTTATTCTGAACGGTCCCGTCCTCTTAGGCGACAGCTTATTCTCCATCTCGTACTGGTGGGCCTTCCTCATCACCAGGTCGCCTTCTCTGAACTGTCTTGGCATCACCTTCGAGTTATATCTTCGTTCAATCCTTCTTTTCACCGCCTCAGCTTTCAATCTCGCCTCCTCCCTGACCTCATCCAATAAATCCAGATTCAGCCTTCTTTCCTCATTCGAGTCTTCCGCTACAAAGTTCTGGAATCTCGGCAAGCTCTCTTGGATTTCCACTGGAATCATTGCGTCGCATCCATAGACCAGGCTGAATGGGGTCTCATGGGTTCCTGACTTCTCGGTGGTGTGGTACGCCCAGACTATACGGGGTACCTCCTCAGCCCAGCTTCCTTTGGCTTTCTCTAGTCTTCTCTTCAAGCCTCTGAGTAGTACCCGATTGGGTGACTCTACTTGGCCATTCGTCTGAGGGTGCTCGACGGATGCAAATACTTGTTGAATTCCCACCCCTTCGTACAGCTTCTTCAACAGGTGACTTGCAAACGGAGTCCCATTGTCCGACACCAGGCGCTTGGGCACACCAAACCGGCACACAATGTTCTTCCACACGAAACCCTCGATCTTGTGTGCGGTGATCTGGGCCACTGGTTCTGCTTCGATCCACTTGGTGAAATATTCAATCGCCACCACCAAGTACTTCATCTGCCTGATCGCCAGCGGGAATGGTCCCAGAATATCGATCCCCCACGTGTGAAACGGCCAAGGGCTGTAAATCGACTTCAACTCCTCGGGAGGCGCCTTGTGCCAATCGGCGTGCTGCTGGCATTGCTTGCAGCACTGCGCATACTTCTTGCAGTCTTCTCTCATCGTAGGCCAATAGTAACCTGCACGGAGAGTCCTTGCAGCCAGAGCTCGACCCCCGACGTGGCTTCCGCAAATCCCTTCGTGGAGCTCGGCCATGATTCTTGTACATTTTTCCCCGTGCACACACTCCAAGAGTGGGTGTGTGAATCCAAACCTAGATAGCTCGCCATCGATCATTGTGAACTTGCTAGAATTCTTCTTTATCTTCCTAGCCTCTGTCGGATCCAGCGGGAGAAGGCCATCCGCCAGGCATCGCTTGTACTGTGTTACCTAGGTGTCTGGCTCATGGGTCGTGCAGACCTGCGTCATGTTCACCTTCTCTCCCCGACATGCTCTTATTCTTGGCGATCTTAAGGTCTCTTGAGTCAAAGATCTGTGACTCCTCGCCGCTTTCTCCGTCGACTTGCTTATCTGAAGAACCAGGTGATCTGCCACAAATGCTCTAGGCGTCTTCAGAGTTTCTTGAATCACCGTCCTCTGCCTACCCCCCTTGCCTGAACTGGCGAGCTTAGCTAGAAAGTCAGCTCGGGCATTCTGCTCTCTGGGCACATGCACCACTTCAAAGGAGATAAAGGAATTCTTCAATTCCTGTACATACTCCAGGTAAGCCGCCATTTGTGGGTCTTTAGCCTGGAACTCGCCTGTTACTTGTCCCGTGACTAACAGCGAGTCACTCTTAGCCATCAGCACCCTAGCTCCCATCTCCTTGGCCAGCAAGATACCGGCGATCAGCGCCTCATATTCTGCTTGGTTGTTGCTGGCCTTGAAGGCAAACCTTAAGGATTGTTCGATCAGCACGCCATTGGGTCCCTCCAAGATGACCCCAGCACCACTACCCTGCTGGTTCGACGATCCGTCCACTGAAAGCACCCAACAGAAGTCATCCCCCTCAACTCGTGTCGTTTTAGACGAGAGCTCGACCACGAAGTCTGCGAAGATCTGCCCCTTGATCGGACCTCGGGGCTCATACTTAATATCAAACTCCGACAGCTCCACTGCCCACTTCACCATCCTCCCAGCAACGTCGGGCTTCTTCAAGACCTTCTGGATGGGCAGGTCGGTCATCACCAGTATTGTGAAGCTATGGAAATAGTGGCGTAACCTCCTTGCCGAAAAGACTACTGCCAGTGCAGCCTTCTCCAGGGCCTGATATCTCCTTTCGGGGCCCTGCAGCACCTTACTAACAAAATAAATGGGCTTTTGAGCCTGGTCCTGGTCCTGGGCGAGCACCGCACTCACCGCCTTCTCAGTTACAGCAAAATACAACCTGAGAGGGGTTCCCACCAGTGGTTTGCGCAGAACCGGCGGGCTCGCTAGATACTCTTTAAGCTTGACGAAGGCTTCTTCACACTCCTTCGTCCAGGAAAATTTGTTATTCCGCCTTAAACACTGGAAATATGGATGGCCCTTCTCTCCGCTGGCTGACACGAAACGAGACAGGGCGGCCATCCGACCTGTAAGCTGCTGCACTTCCTTCACAGTAGCCGGGCTCCTCATCGCCAAGATGGCAGCGCACTTGTCAGGGTTGGCTTCTATTCCTCTTTCAGTTAAGACAAATCCCAGGAACTTTCCTGCCTCCACGCCAAAGATGCACTTCTCGAGATTCAGCTTTAACCTAAACTTGGCGATCGTAGTGAACAATTCCTCCAAGTCTGCAACGTGCTTGCTCTTCTCTGGCGAGGTCACGACCATGTCATCTACGTAGGCTTGCACATTTCTTCCCAACATTGGCGCAAGTACCCGATCCATCAACCTCTGGTACGTGGCCCCCGCATTCTTCAGCCCAAATGGCATCACCTTGTAGCAGTAGCACGATCTCTCGGTCATGAAGGAGGTCTTCTCTTCATCCATGGGATGCATCTTTATCTGGTTGTACCCCGAGAAGGCATCTAGAAAACTTAGCAACTTACACCCTGCAGCACTGTCAACCAGGGCGTCTATGCTTGGCAAAGGATACGAATCCTTTGGGCAAGCCTTGTTCAAATCAGTGAAGTCGACGCACATGCGCCACTTCCCATTGCTCTTCTTTACCAGCACGACGTTGGCCAACCACTCAGGGTACTGCAACTCCCTGATATGGCCTGCAGCGAGGAGCTTCTGGGTTTCGTCTCTAATCGCCTGCCTCCTCTCCTCGTTGAACTTCCTTCTCCTCTGGCGTACCGGTCTGACCTGATTGTCCATCGCAAAATGATGGCACAAAAAGTCGGGATCGATCCCGGGCATGTCCGAAGCGGACCATGCAAACGCATCCAGATGCCGCTCTATCACCTTGGCGATCTGGTCCTAAAGCTCAACTTCCAGAGATCTTCCCAGCTTGAAGATCTTTCCCCCGATCTCTCTTTCGAGCCACTGCTCGACGGGTTTTGGTCTGGTTTCTCTGGCGATCACCGCCCTGGCGATTCCCACTCCCTCGCTTCCTTAGGGCGATTCCTCGCCTCTTCTTCCTCTAGACCGGCGTTCCCCTCCCCCAGCTCCGCATCCACTATCACCACGTCACTTCCGGCGGTCTCTTCCATTACCGTCGGCCTGGGCTTCACACCAGGAGGCGGGGTGGTTGTCACGTAACTCACCGACCTCTTGTTCTTCAAGCTATTCTCATAGCACTTCTTCGCTTCTTTCTGGTCGGATTTGATGGTGATCACCACCCCCTCCATAGACGGCAACTTCACCTTCATGTGCCGGGTCGACGGTATAGCGCCTATTCTGTTGAGCGTGGGTCTTCCCAGCAGAATGTTGTATGCTGAAGGAGCGTTCACGACAAGGTACTTGATTTTCTCTGTTCTCGAACCAGCCTCATCTGTAAACGTAGTCCTCAACTCTATGTACCCCCTGACCTCTACCTGGTCGCCAGCGAAACCATACAAACACCCTCCATAGGGCCTCATATGGTCAAGGGGTAGCTCCAACTGCGTGAAAGTCGGCCAGAACATCACGTCTGCCGAGCTTCCTTGGTCCACCAGAACCCTGTGGACCTTCCTTCTTGCTGTGATCAGCGAGATGACTATGGGGTCGTTGTCATGAGGCACAACGTCCCGAAGATCTTGCTTTGTGAACGTAATGTCCACATTCGGCGAGTGGTCCTCAAACATATCCACCGTCATCACAGACCTCGCATACTTCTTCCTCTGTGATGCGGTGCATCCACCACCCGAGAAACCTCCTGCAATAGTGTGGATTTCTCCGTGGGTAGGCATCTCGTGCTGCTGAGCCTCACCACCTGCTGGATGGGAGCTTGACGCGCCCCCTGTCCTTCTATCCAGCAAATAATCATTCAGGAACCCGCTCTTGACCAGGTCGTCGAGCTGGTATCCCAAAGCTAAGCATGAGTCCACGGTATGGCCAAAGCCCTGGTGGAATTCGCACCAGGCATCTGGCTTTGGTCCCAACACCTTATCGCCCACCTTCTCGGGCGCCTTCATCCTAGCTGATATATTGGGAATGGCGATCAGGTCCGCCAATCCCATGACAAACTTGTGCTTTGGCGGGCGATTGTACTCCCGGCGTGCTGGTTGAGAGCGGCCTGGGCCCCTGCCTTTGTTCTTCCTTGGATCGTAAGGATGGCGAGTCCTCTGATCCCTCTTGGCCGCCGCTGTCTCCAGCACCCTCTGTGGCTGGATCCTGGTCTGGGCACGTGGCCTAGCGGGAGCCACGCTTCCCCTCTTCTCGGCGACCTCACTTTCATCGGCGATGTGGGCCACCGCAAGTCGCCTGACTTCAGCAAATGTGGCGGGGTGAGCCCTGATCAATGCCTCGCAGAAGGGTCCCGGCAGCACGCCCTTCTTGAATGCGTAGACCAACATCTCTTCATCCTTGGCCGGCGAGCGAACCATCTGTGCCCCAAAACGATTCAAGTAGTCCCTGAGGGACTCTCCCTGATACTGCCTTATGTCGAACAAATCATAAGACACCCTGGGCGGTGCCTTGTTCACTATGTACTGCTCGACGAAGATCTTCGAAAACTGTTGGAAGTTGGTTATGTGACCTGTAGGCAGGCTCACAAACCATTCCAGCGCCGTTCCCTGGAGTGTGCTCACAAACATCTTGCAGTACACGGCGTCTGACCCTCCTGACAGCATCATCTGCGTATGGAACGTGGTGAGATGTGCCTCAGGATCCTCCACGCCGGTAAAAACAGCCTTCACAGGTACCACACTCGCAGGGATAGGCGTGTCTGTAATCGCCTGAGCGAAAGGCATAGGGAAAACGCGAGGCGGCGTTGACGGCGCGACCTCTTCAGCGACTGGACGCCCTCGCTGCTCCTGAAGAGCTTGAAGCAGTTCCTCAGTCACTCTGCTAAGCTCATCATTCCTGGCCCGAGAGGCGACCAGGTCCTCGTGCATTCTTGCCTGCTCTATACGCGAGGCTTCCACATTCGCCTGCAATGAACGCATGATTTCCACCATCTGCGCCATAGTCATGGCGCCTTCAGCAGCACCGGGCGCAACTGGACTTGAACGGTTGCTTCTCATTTTTCTCATGAAAACTTGACAAATCACAGAGAGCGATGAACAACACCTTCTTCAGCGACGATCGATTCAGCGATCAATCGGCCAGAACTTCGCGAAACTTCAAAGAACCTCAAGAACACAGCAAACCTTCACAGAAACCTGCAACTCCACCAAAAACCAACGCTTCTTCCACGAAAATCCAAACGAGCAACAGAACTCAGATCTCACCGATTAAAACTCGCGTAAGCATCAAAAAACCTCACCTCACCGAACAAAAACTCAAACGAACGGTGGAAAATGGTTGCACCAGCACACAACCAAACAGAAACCGCAGAAACCTCCAAGAACTCACGCCGTGGATGGGAACAGGTTTTACACGGCCCCACGGTGGGCGCCTGATGATCCTGCTTGTTGACCGAAACGCTGGAGCTTTGCCTCGTCAAACTTGGATCGACTTCTACGCCGTGTTAGCCTCCGTCTTTCACTGCGATCCACCTCAAGAACCTGCAAAAGACGAAACGGCGCCGCTGCGGCCGATCACGCTCCGATGCCCAAGTCAGCGACTGAACCACCAATTACTTAAGAGTAAAACTCAAGAACTCTAAGGAACCGTGACCAGTTCTCTCTCAGTGTACTCAAGACTCGCAAGCGTAAAGAAAACAATCTGAACGTGCGTACCTCAGAAGTTCGTTGGAAACTCTTATATACCTGGGCACTTTCTCTCTCCTGGCAGTTACACATCTGGACACGTGGCTCGCATCCAGCTGTACACGTGCCATCATCTAGAGTATCCTTGACTTGGGCGCTACTTCTGACTCTTCTTTGGCTAAGTTACTTATGCATGATATACTCAGTGCATAGTTGCCTTGGAGCGTGATCTCTTCTGGGTGGCGAGTTCGGGTGCCTTCGTACACCTTCCCTGTGGTCTCGCGCAGCCGCCTTCATGATCTGCCCTACCTGCTTCACCGTGTATGTTCGAGTGTGCTATCTCCCGAGCTTCATCCTCTAGCCAGCTGGGAAATGACCATCTGCCTTCATCTTCGGCGATGTCCTTGTTTCGGCGATCTCTAATCACTTGGTCGCCTGGGTTCACATCTGGCGACTTCATCTTCAACCCGGTGACCGCCGGTTTAGGTATGCTGGAGATCGGAGCACGCCAACTTAATAACTGGCGACTACACGAAGCCTCCAACTTCCTTCCCTTCTGCCATCCAGGTGTCCCATCCCACATGTCTATACAATAGCTTGATGCCACGTCATCACTTCCGACTACCAAGGCGGTACACCAACGTTATTTAGCGGATGGTGTGCTTCCAATTGACTCAACTGAGGCCAGAAAAATAAAAAAGAGCTCCAGCAAGTTTACCCTTATTGACGGCGAGCTGTACAGGTTTGGATTCACACACCCTCTTCTTGTATGTATACACGGAGAGAAGTGCACGAGGATTATGGCTGAGCTCCATGAGGGAATTTGCGGGAGCCACATTGGAGGTCGATCGCTGGCGACAAGGACTATCTGATGGCATTTCATGTGTTCTTCTTGAATCAAGGTAGTGAAAAATGGGGCGGAAGCAATGGGTGAGTGAAACAAAGCCCTCCTAGGAGTTGTGATGGCTTTGAAGGTGCATGATGAGTATGGATTAGAGAGGTTCAGCCAGCTCTATGAAGAAAGGTGAAGGGAGTGAAGTTTATAGCCTAGATTTCTAGGAGAAGTAAAGCTAGTGCACAAAATGGGCAGCATAACAATACTCAAATAAACTTGTCCAATACAATGAGATAGCCTCCCTATTTATAGGCTAGGTGGACGTAAATGTTAAGCCACCTTTCTAAAGAAAATAAAACCAAAAATTAAATCTAAATCTAAGGTGCCATGACCGGCCATACACTACCCTAGATTCTAGAAGGTTTCCATCAAAAATGCTTCCTACACTATCCTATCTACTAAGTACCCCCAATGGGCCTTTATGCAAACATATACAAAGCCTTCTCTCTTCCATCCGTGGCCTCATTTGCTTGTGTTTGAATATGTTTGGCCATTGATCTTGTAAGGGGTCCTAGACGGTCTAGCTCCATGGATAGCCTCCCTCCTTCACGGTCTAGACGCTCACCTTCACGTCCTAGACGCTTACTTTCACGTCCTAGACGCTCACCTTGGTCTTGGTCTTGGTCTAGACGCTCTCCTTGGCTTGTGCCTTGGCTTCCTTGGGTAGGTGTGCTTGGCCCTCCTCCATCATCCCCTCCCCCTTGGAAAGGATTTGTCCTCAAATCCAGCTCGTCATCGTCATTGGTTCCTAGAAATGGAGAAAGATCAATTACATTAAAAGTGTCATGTACTCCATATTCAAGAGGTAGGTCCAATTTATAAGCATTGTTGTTGACTCGCTTGAGAACTTGGAAAGGTCCATCACCTCGGGGACTTAGTTTGGACTTCCTTTGAGTTGGAAATCTATCTTTGCGAAGGTGAAGCCAAACTAAGTCTCCTTCCTCAAAAATTATTTCTCTCTTCCCTTTGTTGTTGTATTTTGTGTACTTCTCATTTTGTTGTTGTATTTGAATTTTAATCTTCTCATGCATTTTCTTGATAAAATCAGCTTTGATTACTCCTTCCTTATGCACAAAATCTTGTGGATTAGGAAGGGGTATCAAATCCATGGGCGTGAGAGGATTAAAACCATATACTACCTCAAAAGGAGAAGCATTAGTAGTCTTGTGAACTACTCTATTGTAAGCAAATTCGATGTGGGGAAGGTACTCATCCCAAGATTTGTGGTTTCCCTTCATGATAGCCCTAAGCATAGTTCCAAGAGATCTATTGACTACTTCGGTTTGACCATCCGTTTGAGGATGACAAGAAGTTGAAAATTGTAGTCTTGTTCCAAGTTTACCCCAAAGAGTTTTCCAAAAGTGGCTTATAAACTTGGGATCTCGATCGGACACTATACTTCTAGGGAGACCATGGAGTCTCACCACTTCTCTAAAGAAGAGTTTAGAAATATTTTGAGCATCATCCACTTTGTGGCATGGAATAAAGTGGGACATTTTGCTAAAACGGTCCACTACCACAAAGATAGAGTCATGGCCTCTTGCAGTCCTAGGAAGTCCTAAAATGAAATCCATGCTAATGTCTTCCCAAGGAGCATTTGCAATCGGCAAAGGGGTGTAGAGTCCATGCGGCATTGTTCTAGACTTTGCTTTTAAACATGAGATACATCTAGAACAATGTCGTTGGACATCTTTCCTCATGTGTGGCCAACAAAATTTTGCTTTTAAAAGATCTAGAGTTTTATCAACTCCAAAATGGCCCATGAGTCCCCCTTCATGTGATTCTTTGACAAGGAGTTTTCTATGTGTTCCTTGGGGAATGCAAAGTTTTCCTTCTTTAAAAAGATATCCCTCGGACACATAGTAACCTCCTTGCGCTCTATGTAGACATTTGGCATAGATGGATGAGAGTTCTTGATCTTCTTGGTAAAGCTCTCTTATGTGGTCAAATCCAAGAATTTGGGCACCTAGTTTTGAAAAGAGAGTGTGCCGTCTTGAAAGAGCATCGGCCACTATATTGGTGCTTCCTTTCTTGTATTTGATTACATAAGGAAATTGTTCAAGAAATTCCATCCATTTAGCATGTCTCTTGTTGAGCTTGTGTTGGCCCTTTAAATATTTTAAAGACTCGTGATCACTATGGATAACAAATTCTTTGGACACAAGGTAGTGTTCCCAATTCTTTAGGGCTCGCACAAGAGCATAGAGCTCTTTGTCATAGGTGGGGTAGTTGAGGGTGGCACCATGGAGTTTTTCACTAAAATAAGCAATGGGGTGTCCACCTTGCAACAAAACCGCACCTATGCCTACCCCCGATGCATCACACTCTATCTCAAAAGTTTTGGAAAAATTTGGAAGAGATAGAATGGGTGCATTGGTGAGTTGAGCTTTGAGCCTTTGAAAGGCTTGCTCATGCTTTTCATTCCAACAAAATGCAACATCTTTTTTCACAAGTTCATTCAAAGGAGAAGCTAGACTAGAAAAATTAGGGACAAACCTTCTATAGAAGCTAGCTAACCCATGAAAACTTCTTACATCACTTACATTTTGTGGAGTTGGCCACTCGCGGATGGCTTTGATTTTCTCGGGATCTACATGCACCCCCTTTTTGTTAACTATGAAACCTAAGAAAACTACACTATCTACACAAAAGGTACACTTATCCCTATTGGCAAAAAGACTATTTTTCCTAAGAACTAGAAGAACTTCCCTAAGGTGACTTAGATGGTCTTCTAGGCTTTTACTATAGACTAAGATATCATCAAAGTAAACTACTACATATTTACCTATACAATCCCTCAAGGTGTGATTCATAAGCCTCATGAATGTGCTTGGAGCATTAGTAAGCCCAAAGGGCATCACCAACCACTCGTATAGTCCAAATTTGGTCTTAAAAGCGGTTTTCCACTCATCACCCTCCTTGATTCGAATTTGGTGATATCCACTTTTAAGGTCAATTTTGGAGAATAGAGTTGACCCATGCAATTCATCAAGCATATCATCAAGCCTTGGGATTGGATGCCTATACTTGATGGTGATGTTGTTGATTGCTCTACAATCACAACACATACGCCATTTTCCATCTTTTTTTGGCACCAACAAGACAGGTACAGCACAAGGGCTTAGGCTCTTTTGAACCCAACCCTTCTCCAACAAGTCTTGAACTTGTGATTCTATCTCCTTTGTTTCCTCGGGGTTGGTTCTATAAGCAGGCCTATTTGGTAGGCTTGCCCCCGGTATAAAGTCAATTTGATGTTCTATCCCCCTAAGAGGAGGAAGCCCAATGGGTCCTTCTTGGGAGAATAGATCTTCAAATTCACTCAAAAGGTTTTCTACTTGAGGAGGTAAAACCATGAGTTCACTACTTGTGGCAGTGCATGTAAGTGCTCCTTTACAAAAGATAAGGCTTGGTTGTTCAACAAGAAGCAAGTTTTCAAAAACATTTTCAAGAGGTTTTTCTTGTTGACCAACCTTGTGGGAAGGAACACTCTTCTCCCACGCCTTTCTATCCCTAAGGATTTTCTCTTTTTCTAGCTCTCTCTTTTTTTTTTTTTTTTCCTCATCCCTCTTTTGTTTCATTTGTATTTGGTCTTTCACCACTTGAGAATGTGGTAAAGGACTAAGTACAAACTTCTTATATTTATGGGTGAAGGAAATCTCGTTAGTGAGACCATCATGCAAGGTTTTCTTGTCAAATTGCCATGGCCTCCCTAATAAGATATGGCAAGCTTCCATAGGTACTACATCACATGAAACTTTGTCTTTGTAGTTCCCTATGGAAAACTTGATTTCCACTTGCTTGTCTACATGTAGTTCCCCATTTTCATTAAGCCATTGAAGTTTGTAAGGTTTTGGGTGAGGAACTACTTGTAGCTTAAGCTTTTCAACCATCCTAGCACTACAACAATTACAACTAGATCCACTATCCACAATGAGAGAACATATATTTTCTAAAACATTGCATCTTGTATGAAAGATGTTCTCCCTTTGTGTTTCCATGGATGTGCTAGGGTGATTGTTGAGGGTTCTCCTAATCATAAGCAATTCTCCCTCTAGTGGAGCTACCCTTTCATCCTCTCCCCCTTCCTCTTTCTCACTAGGCTCATCCTCGCCACTAGTGTACTCGTCTACACCTTTTAAAAACAAAGTCCTTTGGTTTGGACATTGTGCTTGCACATGCCCCCTACCATAGCACTTAAAACACTTGACATCTCTAGCTCGGATGGGTGGGGTTGAGGTTTCTTTGGTGAAGGGTTTGGTAGGCTCTTTTGGTTTTTCCTTGGATGTACTACCCTCCCTTCTAAACTCTTTCTTGGGATAAAAGCTAGAATAGGGGCTCACCTTTTGACTTGAAGTTTTGCGCAAGTTTTGTTGCTCAACTTTAATGCAAAGTTGAACCAAATCATTCAAGTCTTGATAAGGTAAGAGCTCTACTCTATCTCTTATCTCAAGTGATAGGCCACTAAGGAACCTAGCAATGGTGGTTTCCTCTTCCTCTCTAATAGAGGCTCTCATCATATAGAGCTCCATCTTTTGTCTATACTCCTCTACGCTCATATTTCTTTGTTGGAGTCTTTGGAGCTTGTCCATTAACTCCCTATGGTAGTAAGAGGGTATATGTCGACGTCTTAGGGCTCCCCTAAGGTCATTCCAATATGTAATGGAAGGTTCCCTATGAAGACGTCTATCTCTTTCGAGAGAGGTCCACCAATACATGGCATTCCCTTGGAAACTAAGGGTGGCTAGGGGTACTTTTCGTTCCTCACTTACCCTATGGCAAGCAAAAAGTTGCTCTACCTTCATCTCCCAATCTAGATATACTTCTACATTTTCCTTACCATGGAAATGAGGTAGGTCTACTCTTGTTTCCCTTGGCACCTCTTGTTCCCTTTGCCTAGTTCTTCTAGGGGGTGGTTGGTAATAATCATTGATTCTACGGCTTCCCTCCCCTAGAGATTCAATACTTTGAGAATGTGATGCATGAGTTTTTTTTTATTTTTGTGATTTTTGTGACTTCTCTTCTTGAGCTTTAGCCAACTCATTGATTTTGTTCTCATTCTCCAATTGTCTAAAAGATATTAATTGTACCACTTGGGATACTTCTTTTAAAAGAGTTTTCAAAGATTTTACTTCACTTTCTATAGACTTTGGAGAGTGAGAAGAAGAAGACATGGCTAAAACTTTGTGTATATAGGTGTTTTACTTGGAGAAAGTTTAGGAAAGTTAGAGAAGGGAGTTTTCCAGGTAAGGGAGGTGAGTCACAATGGACTACTTAAGTACCAAGCCTTTTCCTTGCCAAAAACTTTTCCTCCAATGACTTCACACAAAATTTTCTCTTAGTAGAACACTTAGAACACAAGAAGTTGAGAAATCAAAAAGCAAGAAAACTTATGTAAGCTAGATATGCAGCAAACTAGTCGGTATAGCACAAATTTAAACAATACTAAACATGCAAAACGTTTCTACCAAAACAAAAGAAATACAAGTTCAAACAAGCAACAAATTACTAAGCAAAATGACTATGCTATTCGGCCCTAGGTGAGGCTTCTTGGACACTTTGAGCCCTTGAAGACACACTCACCGTCTAAAACGTAATTTAAAAGAGGTAATTAACAATAAACCAAGTTGTAAAGGAGATAAGAAAACCCCCTTTGTTGTTCCTCTTTTTGGTTAGTGCACTTTCTTTGTTGTCTTGATTGTTGATCTTCTAGGTGTTTGTAGTGTTTGTCTCAAGAAGCTTGTTTCGCCTTAGCTTTGACTCCTCCTTAGAAAGTTGGCTTTAATTCTCCAATTTCCAGCACCTATTCACAAGGGCTTAACCTTAAACCAAGTCAAATTCCATGCAATAAGCACCAAGAGAGAATTAATTTCCAGCACCCACAAAAGAGAGGTCAAGAAACAAAAGCAAGAAACAAATTTAATTGAAAGAAAACAGTACCACCAAAAGGATTTATAATATGACAACTTAGAAAGAGATTCAAGAAATTAAAGCAAACAATTAAAGGTACTCAATAAAAGTTGGCACACAAAAGGAATTCCTAAAGAAAAACACTAGATTAGATGACCAAATAAAAAAAAAACAGCACCACTGGAAAATGTTGTGGGCCAGAAAACAGTTTTGTTCCCCGATTTATGCTGAGCTGTAATTGTAAAATTTGTTTCTGAAATTTGGATACAAGAAAATTCAGGATCTTAGCTAAATTTTGGCTTTGGAATCACCTAAAACGCATGCACCATTTTTTTTTAATAATTTTTGCAAATTTGGTGTGCAGTTAGGCCAGCTGGAACGCTCAAGATTCGCACTCTGATTTTGTGAGATTTATCATTTTTTTTCTGTTGCTTCTTTTGACCTCATTCTTTTTTTGTCTTTTCTATAACACCTTAAACTTGCATTTTCCAGAAATTCAGAATTTTCCTATGGGTAGAAAAATTTTGTTAAACAAAACAGCCCAGAACAGAGAGGTGATACAGGGGAAATCTGGAAAACTGGAAGAAAACAGCAAGATAACCAAAATTAACACAATGGAAAATGGGAGAAAGGAAATTGTGTATGAACTAAGACACAATTATGAACTCAAACTAAAAATAAAAAGCACCAAAGGATCAAAATAACAGCAGATTAAAGCAATATAAAGAGACCCAAAACAAGAAACAATCAAGCCAAAAAATAGGACTACTAAGAAGTGATGACAATATGGATGAACATGACTTGACAAAACATGTATAGATTCAGAAATTTAAAGACTCAAAGCATAATATGAAGCAAAATAATGAAAGCAATAAAGACTCAAAGCCTAAAACAAAAATAGCAACACAAAGGTGTATGGAATCCTATCACAAATTGCACAAGAACTTGTTCAAGATCAAATGAACAAGAGTGCTTGGGTTGGATCTTCCACAAAGCACACCAAGAACAAATTAAAAATATAAAAAACAGCAAGACAAGTAAGGAATTGAAATGACAAAGATGAAATAAAGAAGAACTGAAATTAAAAAGACAAGCTACTCATCTTGAAGAACCAAAAGCTCATGATACCAAATGATGGCATTTCATGTGTTCTTCTTGAATCAAGGTAGTGAAAAATGGGGCGGAAGCAATGGGTGAGTGAAACAAAGCCCTCCTAGGAGTTGTGATGGCTTTGAAGGTGCATGATGAGTATGGATTAGAGAGGTTCGGCCAGCTCTATGAAGAAAGGTGAAGGGAGTGAAGTTTATAGCCTAGATTTCTAGGAGAAGTAAAGCTAGTGCACAAAATGGGCAGCATAACAATACTCAAATAAACTTGTCCAATACAATGAGATAGCCTCCCTATTTATAGGCTAGGTGGACGTAAATGTTAAGCCACCTTTCTAAAGAAAATAAAACCAAAAATTAAATCTAAATCTAAGGTGCCATGACCGGCCATACACTACCCTAGATTCTAGAAGGTTTCCATCAAAAATGCTTCCTACACTATCCTATCTACTAAGTACCCCCAATGGGCCTTTATGCAAACATATACAAAGCCTTCTCTCTTCCATCCGTGGCCTCATTTGCTTGTGTTTGAATATGTTTGGCCATTGATCTTGTAAGGGGTCCTAGACGGTCTAGCTCCATGGATAGCCTCCCTCCTTCACGGTCTAGACGCTCACCTTCACGTCCTAGACGCTTACTTTCACGTCCTAGACGCTCACCTTGGTCTTGGTCTTGGTCTAGACGCTCTCCTTGGCTTGTGCCTTGGCTTCCTTGGGTAGGTGTGCTTGGCCCTCCTCCATCACTATCCGTGCAGGCTATTACTGGCCCACGATGAGAGAAGATTGCAAGAGATACGCCCAGCGTTGCAAGCAATGCCAGCAGCACGCCGATTGGCACAAGGCACCCCCAGAAGAGCTGAAGTCGATTTACAGCCTCTGGCCGTTCCATACTTAAGGAATTGACATTCTGGGACCCTTCCCATTGTCGATCAGGCAAATGAAGTACTTGGTAGTGGCGATTGAATACTTCACCAAGTGGATCGAAGCAGAGCCAGTGGCCCAGATCACCGCACACAAGATCGAGAGCTTTGTATGGAAGAACATAGTGTGCCAGTTTGGTGTGCCTAAACGCCTGGTGTCAGACAATGGGACTCAGTTTGCAAGTCACATCTTGAAAAAGCTGTGCGAAGAGGTGGGGATACAACAGGTGTTTGCATTCGTCGAGCACCCACAGACGAATGGCCAAGTGGAGTCTGCCAATCGGGTGTTGCTGAGAGGTTTAAAGAGAAGATTAGAGAAAGCTAAGGGATCGTGGGCTGAAGAGGTACCCCGCATAGTTTGGGCATACCATACCACTGAGCAGTCAGGAACCCACGAGACCCCCTTTAGTTTGATTTATGGATGTGATGCGATGATTCCAGTCGAAATCCAGGAAAGCTCGCCGAGATTCCAGAACTTCGTGGCGGAAGACTCGAACGAAGAAAGAAGAATGAATCTGGATTTGCTGGATGAGGTCAGGGAGGAGGCGAGAGTGAAAGCCGAAGCAGTAAAGAGAAGAGTTGAGAGAAGGTACAACTCTAAGGTAATGTCAAGGCAGTTTAGAAGCGGCGATCTGGTGATGAGGAAGGCCCATTAGTATGAGATGCAGAACAAGTTATCGCCCAAGTGGACGGGACCGTTCAGAATAACCGAGGCGCTCGGGAATGGCGCCTACCGCTTGGAGACGTTAGAAGGAGGGGCGATTCCTCGCACTTGGAACGCCACACATCTCAAGTCGTATTACAGTTAAAGCCTTGTAAGTAAAGACGAATATGAAGAGATTTGAATAGTTTCTGTTAAAATAATTTCAAGGGGGCACTCTTTTTCCCCTGAGGAGGGTTTTTAATGAGGCCACCCACTAAAGAAGAGTTTTTCAAAGTTTAAAGCTTCTATGTTTGCATGCTTATGGCTTCAAGAGTTTTAGAAAAAAGGCTTTATTACTCGTATGTGATCTAGGGCAACAGTAAAGTCATATTGCATGCTTCAAATAGTTAAAGTTTTAAAGTCCCATCGTTTTTCGGCGATCGGTGGCAATAGTTAAAGTTTTAAAGTCCCCATCGTTTTTCAGCGATCGGTGGCAATAGTTAAAGTTTTAAAGTCCCCATCGTTTTTCGGCGATCGGTGGCAATAGTTAAAGTTTTAAAGACCCTGTCGTTTTACGGCGATCAGTGGCAGTAGTTAAAAGTTTTAGAGACCTCATCGTCTTTTGGCGATCGGAGGTACCAGTAGTGCAAAAAGCCCTCGGCGCTCTCGTGCATTTTGAGGCAAGAGAAGAAGTCCTACTCGCCTGGAGCGAGTATAGGCGAGAGTTCAGGACAAGATAACAGTTAAAACCCGGGCGCCTAGTCCTTGAGCAGGGGTTACGGGATTCCTTCGGGACGCCCCCTCCTCAAGTATGAATAGCTAGCCCCAGTACCAGATAACAGTTAAAACCCGGGCGCCTAGTCCTTGAGCAGGGGTTAAGGGATTCCTTCGGGACGCCCCCTCCTCAAGTATGAATAGCTAGCCCCGGTACCAGGTAATAGTTAAAATCCGGGCACCTAGTCCTTGAGCAGGGGTTAAGGGATTCCTTCGGGACGCCCCCTCCTCAAGTATGAATAGCTAGCCCCGATACGAGATGAGATTAAAAGTCCTCAGTGCATCTAGGGAAAGGGTAGCCCCTGGGCAAGTTGAGGCACCAGAGAAAATCCTCCTCGCTCTCAAGCGAAGTTGAGGTCAGTTAATAGTTATCAGATAAATCCTCCTCGCCCTCGAGCGAAGCTGAGGTTAGTTAAATAGTAAATTCTCCTCGCCGTGAGCGGGTGCAGGCCAGAACAGGATACAAGACCTCTTTGCGTAAGTAAATTGAGGCATGTTCGAAAGTCCTCACTGCAGAACCAGGGCAACAAATTGATTTTCACAGAGCTAGGCACCAGTTGGCGCCAAGTCGATTTCTTTAAAGCAAGAGTTAGTCGGTTATATCAGATGATTACACAGCAGATGAAAGCAAAACCATGCGCACATTTATATGTATCGAAGAAGAAAATGAAACGGTGAACTTCTTAGTCTTTTTGCTGAAAACAAGTTATCAGCTCAAGACTGGGGGGCTTGTGTACCGACCAGGTCATCAGGCGTGATGACGTGTCTTGCACGTGCTCGAGTGGGGCGTGCTCAATGGAACGCGTAGGCTAGAAAAGATGAATGGCTCGGAAGTAGGCATAGTCACCAATCGGTGGATTGGTGTTCTCCGATCTCTAGTGTGCGTAACCGACGGTCACCAGAGTTGCATCGCAGTCGCCGTATGAGAATGCTAGGAGATCGGATGGTTTACACACCGCCACAAGGAGCACGTCGCCGGGTCTCCCAGCGAACTTAAGGCTGTCGAAGGCTCAGAAGGGTAATTCCAAGGGTGTAAGTTCAGTAAGACGATGGTGGCACCAGCTTGGGGATGAAAGTCGAGTGGGTTGGGGGAAACAACTTGCTCATCAGCGACAGTATTCCCATAGTGGACATTTGTTGGTGGCAAGGTTTCCCCAGCTAGAACATGCATGGCGTAGCAGTAAGGAGGGTGCCATTCGCGATGAGCGATATCACAGAGATGATGCACTTTGTTGCATCCGATACTCGCCTTGTCGGGTGGTGTTTCACAGCACATTACGTGCTGGGTTGCTCCTTGAGTTGAGGACTTAGCTGTGCGGCTGGTTACTACACAAAGAATGACGTTTGAGTTGCCCCAGTCTAGATGATGACACGTGTAGGGCTGGGCGCTGCCTGCTGTCACAGCCCAGATGGCGACACATGCAGGGCTAGACGCGAGCCACGCGTCCAAAAGCATAACGGCCTGGAGAGAGAAGAAACCCAGCTATAAACGTAACCTTAACAGAATCTGCAGAGGTACGTTTTTCATTACGGCTGATACTGCTAGGGTTGTGTGCCTACAGTACAGTCCTACAGAGCATATTCTCTCTTAGTTTTTGGGTGTTCTTGTCACTGACTTGAGCGTCGGAGCGCCACCGGCCGCAGAGACGCCACTGTGTGTTTTTCAGGTTCTCAGAGAGGCTATCTGTGGAGTGGACTTGGAGGGCACGTGGTGTCAAGCTGGTGAGGAAGATCGTGACGAGGCAACGCTCTTGTGCTAAGTCAACCGGCAGGATCAAATACATATAAGTATGCACATGGTTTCGCCTTTATCTGTTGTGTGATCATCTGATATAACTGACTAACTCTTGCCTCAAAGAAATCAACTTAGCATCAACTGGTGCTTAATTATGTGAAAATCAACTTAACTGAACAAACTATTAATTCGTAGCAATAACACTTAATGCAAGATCACCTACTGAGCAGTAGGCTTGGGTCAATCTTAATATCTGATATATCGTTCGCCTAAACTGCTAAGCTTCATACACATTTCTATGTCATTGCCTAAAACTCTGCTAACTTAGTTCTCGTCGTGTACTTCTTCTTTCAAGCCTCAACCACAAAGCCATAGGCTTCCAAGGATGCTATTTTCCACTTAACTGCCAAGGCGTCCTCTGCGGAGCTGCCTCATACGTTGAGCTATAAGCTTTGCTCATTCTGGGAGGATAGCTGCCTTTAATGGATCTCCCTCTGCCTTCCCTGAGCCTTTAATCTGAAACAACTTGATCTTGACCACTGTTCCCTCATCTGGGGGTAGAGCTGCCTTTCAGATCCCTCTCTACCTCCCTCAGTTTCATAACAATGATCTAGGTAGTGAAGTGTCCTTTGTGAACCTACCTCAGCCACCCCGTAACTTCTCCCACCCTTTGCACCGCACCTGAACTCGTTCAAGACGAGAAGGATTTTAACTACCTTCACAACGCCTGCAAGCGTGGAGGTTTTAACTGGCCTCACTAGGTCAACATAGATGTTTCACTTAAGGGAAAGGGCGTCTTCTATCGACCTTCCTTTCCCATACCTAGGATCATTGACACCCCTGACCTTTCAGTTTCATCTTGCCTGAACTCACTCGAGGGTGAGAAGGACTTTCTTTGGTGCCTCAACTTGCCCAGGGGTTACATCTCTGCCTTCCCCGGATGCACTGAGGACTTTCAAACTTGCCTCGATTTGCTTACGCAAAGAGTTCTTGTAATCTGTTATTGCCTGCGCTCGCTCACGGCGAGGAGGACTTTTCTGATGCCTCAACTTGCCCAGGGGTTGCATCTCCTCCTCCCCCGGATGCACTGAGGACTTTCAAACCTGCCTCGATTTGCTCACGCAAAGAGGTCTTCTTGCCTGCGCTCGCTCGCGGCAAGGAGGACTTTTTTTATGCCTCAACTTGCCCAGGGGTTGCATCTCCTCCTCCCCCGGATGCACTGAGGACTATCAAACTTGCCTCGCTTTGCTCACGCAAAGAGGTCTTGTAATTTGTTCTTAACTGCGCTCGCTCACGGTGAGGAGGACTTTTTAATCTCTTCTCGCCTACACTCGCTCACGGCGAGGAGGAATTTTCAATCTCTTCTCGCCTACACTCGCTCACGGCGAGGAGGACTAAAAAACTTTATACTCGTGCCTCCGATCGCCAGATGGCGATGAGGACTTAAAACTTTATACTTTAAAACTTTGTACTGGACGCATGCGATCTGAATTCACCATTGCTTTAAATTACGCAAAGGTGATAAAGTCTCTCTCCGAAAACTTGAAAAATGATGAGCATGCAAATTAATAAACCTAGAAACTTTGATAAACTTCGAAACCTTCTTTATTGGGTGGCCTTGTTAAAAACCCTCCTTAGGGAAAAAAGAGTGCCCCTTGAAAAACTGTTTTAACTGAAACTGCTTTAATCCGTTCAAATTAATCACTACTTACAATGCTTTAACTGTGATAAAACCTGAGATGGGTCCCTGACCTCGTCCAGCAAACCCAAGTTCATTCTCCTTTCTTCGTTCGAGTCTTCCGCCACGAAGTTCGTGACGTCCACCTCGGGTGAGTGATCCTCAAAATCCTCCACTTACATTACGGACCTTGCATACTTCCTTCGTTGCGATGCAGTACACCCTCCATCCGAGAATCCACCAGCTATGGTGTGGATCTCTCCGTGAACGGGTACATCGTGCTGCTGTCCCTCACTGCCCGCCGACTGTGAGCCTGATGATTGGCCCGCTTGCTTCTCCAACAAGTAATCCTTCAAGAAACCATTCTTCACAAGCTCATCCAACTGGTATCCCAGCGCCAAGCAGTTGTTTATGTTATGCCCAAATGCCTTGTGAAATTCGCACCATGATTCTTTGTGAGGTCCCAGTATTTTGTCGGACTTCACTGGTGACCTCAACCTGTCGGCTATATTGGGCACAACGATGAGATCTTTGAGTTCTACTACAAAGTTGTGCCTTAGAGGTCTGTTGCTCTCTCTCCTTCCTTCTGATCGACCCTTAGGTTGAGCTTTCCTTGTCTCGAAGGTGTGCCTCCTGTCCTGATCCTTTCTTTGTGTAGTAGCTTCGTGGACTCTGGCGGGTTGCGTGTGTATCTGCGCTCTTGGCCATGCGGGTGCAGCAGTCGTGCACTTCTCGTATGCCTCGCCCTCTGAGGCAATGTGCTCTACCGCTCGTCGCCTTACTTCAGCAAAAGTTTTGGGGCGGCTGCAGTTAAGCGATTTACTGAAAGACTCGGGACGCACCCCCTTCCTGAATGCGTACACGATCATGGGCTCATCCGTAGTACCCACTTTTACCACTTGCGCTCTGAAGCGGCTTATGTATTCCTTCAGAGTTTCCCCTTGGTATTGCTTCACGTCGAAAAGTTCGTACGAAACTGGGGCCGGGGCCCTGTTGGCTAAATACTGCTCTCTGAATAGTCGTGAGAGCTGGGCGAAAGACGTGATGTGACCCTCTGGGATGCTGATGAACCAATCCATAGCCATCCTAGTCAAAGTTCTCATGAAGAGCTTGCACCTTACGGCATCAGAACCGCCAACCAACAACATCTGTGTGTGGAACGCAGTGAGGTGTGCCTCAGGATCCTCTATCCCTAGGAAGGTTACCTTGGGCCCCGTGAACGTGTTGGGGATCGCTGTCTCTTGGATCGCCTGTGAGAATGGTGTTGTGAATTACCTAGGTGGGGAGGCAGCCTCAGGCTCGTCCACACCGCGCCATCCACGGCGTAACTCCTCGTTGGCACGGTGGAGCTCATCGTTTCTCGCCTGAGCAGCTGCGAGATCTGCCTGCATGCGCTCTTGCTCCGCTTTCGACGCTGCCATTGCTTCCTGCAGCCCTTGCATCATGCCCATTAGCTGTTGCATGGTCATCTCTTCACCTCTGGCGCGTGCAGGTCTGGTGGTCATGGCTTTTTGGAGACCCTCTTAACTTATCTGGGTTTTGAGAACTAGAACTGAAAAACGTGTGTGGTGGGACTGATGTTTATATCTGCCCCACGGTGGGTGCCAATGTTCCCGCCGGTTGACCAGGGTCGTCTTCGTGCGTGGCTTGTCCTCACGAGCTATGGCACCTTCATTCCGCTCCGTCTGTGAATACTTGAAAAGAAGTGAACAAAGGGGCGCCCTCGCGGCCGTTTGCATTCCGACGATCAAGTTAGCTAGCGAGAAACATCAAAGGTGACGCACCTCCGTATCGGAACACCATAAACGAATACTCTGAAGGTGGTCAGAAATAACTATACTGAATCAGTAAAACTGGGTTGCCCTAATTGCCTTGTGCTCACAGCTGGGTGCGCCGTCAAGAACAATTAGGGTTTGTGCTCTGTGTGACTATCCGAATTAGGTCAAAAAACTCGGATCCCTTTCAAACGTCCCAAGGCCCCTTTTTATACACCTCCCGCATTTAAAGCGCGTTAAAGCGCATTGAAAGTGTATCAAAAATGTGCCTTGAAACATTTGATACGTAAACTAAATTAACGCGTACCTTAGCAAACATTCACTGAAACATTTAATGAGCACGTGCTAATTGCCATGTGTCCTCCTGACTTGATCGTTACTCTGTGCGGAGGGCCTCACAGCGTCGTAACCCAACTTAGGATTAATCCATTGTGTGAGTCCTCCTTCCTTGAAGTGCATATAGCGCGTGGGGTGACTTTCTGGGCGCCAACTCATGCGCCCCAGGCTCGAGTCACTCGCCCTGGGGGTGTATCTACCTTTCTCTCGTACCATGCACATGGTTCTCCTCTGGTCGTGGCCCTCTCTTGGGTCGTATCTGTCCCAGGGTCTCCCAGCAGTGGCGTGGATTCTTCATGAGTCAAGTTTACCCCCTACTGGTACTAGAGCTTATGGCCTTGAAGCCACCTTTCTTTGTTACTGTTCTAAGCTATCAAGGTCCAAGGCTTCCTCACGGTGTCGCCCCCTCCACGGTCTTTCCTACCCATGGGCATCGGGGGGTAACACCATCGATATCTTCGCTTGGCTATGTCTTCGCTTGGCTATGTCTTCTCTTGGCGACGCCTTATCTTGGCGATGCCTCTATCGGGCGATGCCTCTCTTGGGCGATGCCTCTCTTGGGCGATGTCAGACCACCTGATCTTCCATTATCTAACATGTTGGTGACACACAAAGCGACGACAACCGATTATGTACGCCGCAGGACGCCACTTCCATAAGCGGTGACTATGTTGCCTTCTTGACCACCCACCTTTCTCTTGTCCATGTCATCACACCCGATGACCTGATCGGTACAATTTCATATGAACATGGAGATGAAAGAAAGAAGAACTTATGGAGAGGGATGCTTTGGTTTGATGATCACGCCACTTAGAGGATGAAGGCTCCAAGATGAGTGAGCTAGTGTCCCCACTTGAGAGAACCAAATGCACTCAAGATAAGACAAGGTGTAGGAGAAGACAAGCTCTCACAAATTCTCTCTCAAATTGAGTAGAGTTTCTCTATTGCTAATTTCCAATCTGAATTTTACAAGAGCCCACACCTCTATTTATAGTGTGAGGGTGCTGGAAAATAGGTGGGAAAATTCAAATAAAACCATTTGAAATTCCCACCAAAAACAAGTCACATGGGAGGTGTGACCTTTTTCTACTATGACACCTCCTAAAAACTACACCTACACCTACTCTCCTAAGTCACATGGACAATGTGACTTTATTTTACATATTCATACTCCTTTATTTAATATCCACACCTTCTACAAGAGTAAATCAAATGATGCTCTTTTATTTAATGCTTGGCCTTGCCCCTCATGGGATGGACTTGGGCTTGTTGGGCTTTGGCCTTCTTGGGCTTGGGCTTGGGCTTTGGGCTTGGGCCTCAACTTTATTTTATGTCTTCTTTTAATTTTGAGAATACTAGAAGGAAGAACTTCAAATGTGAGGGTGGATGTCCTCTTCCTTCATTAATAAAAGCCTCCTTTATTTGATTCTCATCAAAACCATTACCAAAAGAGAGGTTTTTCTTCTTAAGAAATGAGTTAGGTATTCTAGATCTTAATAATCTCTACTAAATCTGTTTTTGATACATGCTAAAGTCTATTTGTCAAGACAAATAGGGGGAGAATTAATTGGTTCTTGTATATCTTTATTTGATACTGTACAAATTGTTAAAATCTATGATATGAAAGTGTTTTATGCTGCTACTGATAGAAACAACCGATTGTTTCGTGTAAACAACCGATTGTTTCGTGTAAACAACCGATTGTTTATCATGCTTTATGCTTAGAATATGTAAAAATCTAACTTGTTGCTGTAAGAAGCATTGGGTAGTATAAATGTTATTTTTGCAGGTACTGCTTCAGATGCAATCAGAACAAACACAAGCACCAGGGATTTGTCTTCATCAAATAGGGGGAGATTGTTGAACCAAGTGGTGTTCAAGCTTTGAAGAATCTAAATCCTTTGAAAAATCTAAATCCTTTGAAGGATGTTGAAGCCTTTGCTGTGCTGGTTTAACTTAGTTCTGGGGTAGTTTGAATGTTGTAATCCACCCTTTGATTAAATCTAAAGCATAAGCATCTCAATCTTTGTGAAAGTAAAATGTTTTCAAACTAAGTTAAAACAACCGATTGTTTTGTCGAAACAACCGATTGTTTATACTTAGGTGTTTTGAGAAAAAGATTGAAAACTGTTTTTAAAATGGTTGAACTGTTAAGAACCAAAACAACCAATTGATTCGAGGAAACAACCGATTGTTTGTTTTGGGACTATAACAGAAAAACTGTTTTATCTTTGACTGAGCTTTAAATGTTTTAACTGCTTACGCTCCAGTCATTAAATGTTTTGACCAATCTTTTAATGCAATTTAAGAGTTTGTTAAGATTTGATAACAATCTACATCTTTGAATAAATTCAGAAAAACAGATTTGACAATCAATCTTTGACAAGTTTTTGCTAAGAGTTTTTGAGTTTTTCAAAGAGCTGAGATTGCTAAGAGTGTGTGATTGATCAAAGTTGTGGAATAGGATTCTGCTTGTATTGATTTCAGATTATCTTCTGTAACAAGTGTAATCCTTGTACTCTCTGTAAAAACAAGTTTCGTTTCTGTGTTTGCTAAGATTGGATGTGTGTTCTTGAGGGGATCAAGATCAACAATCTTGGTGTAGGTGTGTTGACCAAGGAGAGTGTGTTTCTTGAGGTGTTCAAGGTCATTCTCTTGGTTGTTGTGTAAGTGATCAAGGTGTGATTGCTTAGTGGATTTCCTCAGGGTTTCTGAGAAGATTGGATGTAGCTCTGGGTTTGGAGTGAACGAGTATAAACAACTGTGTACAATCTCTCTATCCCTATCTCTTTAAATTCAGTTTTGTTAATTGATAACTGGTATAAACAACCGATTGTTTCGGTAAAACAACCGATTGTTTTTCCAGTATTATGCTTTTGCTTTATGTTTTGGAAAACTGAATTCTTAATCAAGGTTTTCTTGAAGTATTTTCATTTTAGGCTTAAAAGTTTACGAAAATCTTTCTTAAACAATTCACCCCCCCTCTCGTTTAAGGCCATATATTCTAACATAGGTCAGTTCCTTGTCTGCTGCAATCAATGAAGCTTCCGCACCTCTCCACCAAGAAAACCAAACAGAATGAAGGCATAACTCCATCAAAAAGTAGTTCTAAACATCTTATCTAAATGATAATTCTTAACATATTTGAATACTAGAAATAGATTTGAAATGTTAATTGCTTTATAACATCTTTTTGTAATGATAAGGAGATTTTATAAATGTGAGAGGAATCGATATTTATGAGACTCTCGTAATAATTTTGTATGTGAGGAATCAATATGAATGATTTTTATATGTGCATCAAAATCAATCAAGATTGAATATTATATTCTTTTGAAAAATACATACGGGTTAGAAGGATGAACCGCAATCCAAATTTTCCCAATTGACTCATAAATCAATCAAAGATCAATATGAATGATCTTTTACTTTACTTTATTTAATTTTTTTTCAAATTCATCATACAAAAAACCTTTCCAACAAACTTTTGCAAATTGTCTTATATTTGGTGAGTATTATACTTGAGAGTTTAACTGTTCCTTGTGGGTTCAATATCCATCATTTGGGACAAATTATTACTTTTGACACGGTACATTTGTCGTAAAATAGTCATCAACATGCATCTCGCCATATTCATCATGGTCCTATTTTTCTTTTCTGCATTACCATTATGTTTTAGTGTATAAGGAGGTTAATGAATACCTTATATTTCATAGTATCTATTGAATTAATCAAAAACATATTAATCACTTGTTATAATTTTCAATAAATTGTCATTTCGTATCTTAGTTGAGCATTTGAACTTCACATATCACATACATCATTTTCCTTCAATGGTATTAGGTCTGATTCTTAGTCTCACCAATCATCATAATCTATGTTTGTTTCATCATTGAATTTTCCTTTTCCTTCTTTTCAACTTTAGCATTCATGCAAAATATCTCAAGTTATTTCAGTTATAAACTTCCTTCTGTTTTGATTGACCCCAATTTTTAATGTCGGTTAGGTTACTCAAATATTGAGCATTTCAATCTTTTCGTTGGTTGATTAATTCAATCTTCTTCCTTTCTATTTGTATTTCCTTTCTGATTACAACTCCTTTTATTTTTGAAATTATTTTGGACTTGTAATGCTCACTTTTGTGCCTTTTCAGAATCCCATCTCTGACTAATTCTTTTTTTATGGGCTTCAAGTGAATTATGTAATTCTTCAATACTTATTGAGTTAAGGTTCTTCGATTATTTAATTCACAAAACAAATATAAGCAAAATGTGAGTTTAATGTTATGCAGCTCATATCAACATGTTGATATGTGGTCCTTTTTAAAATACTTGATTCCATTCATCGAAATCTGAATTTCGTTGAAATAATTTGCAACATATTCTTGATCATTTATTGAGAGCAACTCGTATTACCTTATTAAAGTCTGTAACTTGACTTTCTTTCTCCTGTTAAGACCACCATAGGTCTTAACCAAAATATCTCACACTTATTGTAGTGGCAATGTATATTTTCCCAAAGTAGTAGCATCAACACATATGAATCAAGAATTCTACCTTACTATCAAGTTTTCTGAAACCTCAATAAAAAAGTTATTTTTTCATATGCTAATTGTTGCTTATGTCTGAAATCTTTTCTATCATGTACATAAAAATAACACACGTATATGTAGTGATGTTGCAATTTTATGTCTTGAAGACCAACTAATTCTACGACTAAAGGAGCATTTATACAATAAAAAATAGTGTGCAATCATGAATTACAAACCTATTTTACCTGGAGGAATATCTAACAGCAAAGGTAGAGTACCATTTTTTTTTTCTTACTTGGTTACTTTAAATGTGCAGGAAAACAAGTTTCGTATGCTAACTTGGAGATTCTATGTAATCTTCCATCAACAAATCTTTCCTTCTATTTTCTGATTTTAAATCCCTAAAAGTTGGTATGGGAAGGCATGTTCTTTTTTAGATTTCTTTGCATACAACTTAGAATTATGTAGTCCACGAAAACTATATTTTGTGTTGGGACTCCTTTGGTTTGATTGCAAATTATCTTTTGAAATTCTATTGGTGATAGGTTGGGACTGTTTGTAATGATTTTTGGATAAGATCACAGTAGTTTGGTAAGGAATGAGTAGATAATGATTACTGCACATTGAGAGCTTGTGAGTATGAATTGATTCCTTTTTATGTTTTATGTATTGTTGTAGGTATTTTTGTAAATGGGTTGAATTGCCCTAGTACTCCTATTTAATATAATATTTATTGTTAATTGATATTTTTTTGTCTTTTTCTGCAATAGCATAGCTTCGTAATTCCTAAAATCCCAAAAACACAATTTCTTATGCATCTTGAAAATCAAATAAGGTAGTCATCTTTATTCTCCAATCATCAAAATTGTTTGCATTAAACACTGATAAAGTGCTACAAACAACATTGCTCAAACTTGACATTTCTCCTTGTTTGAAGATTTAGGTTCTTCAATTAAAGAACACACCTCGGAGGTTGATGGATCGACCTTGATCTCGATACTAATTGGTTAGAAATTACCAAAACAATTAAAAAGAAAGAAATTATAGAAAAATAATGTTCTATATTATTTTCAAATGTACATGCTTGCACTCTGAATAAAAGATACCTTATATAATATTAATTAACTAAGAAAATAATTCCCTAACAAACTTATGTGAATTACAATTTCTAACACCATTTTCATTTTCAACTCCTAGGTGCATTGATGGTTTAGAAGTAGATAGAAGATGAACAAGAAAATAGGTCTAATAAAAAACTTCATGATGCATTAATACTACAATTTACTATTTTGATCTTAATTTTTTTTTTTTGCCTTGGGCCTCCTAGACATGAAAGACTAGGCTATTTGATGGAGATCAAGATCAAGAGAACATAGAGGCCAATCAACAAGATCAAGAAGAGGTAGAGGCACAAATAGAAGACGCCCATGGAGGTCAAAGTCCACCTCAAAGGTTTACAAGAAGCATGTTTAAAGCTTTAGGAACTAGAGGACATTTATTTTCTCTTTTTGTAATTTCTTTAGTTGAAGGTGCTTAGAGGGAAACTTTAGAAACCTCTATTGTTATAGCATCTTTTAGGCTTTAGTTAGGAGCTTTAGGGGGGTGTGTTAGTAGATAGGAGTAGAAGTAGAATAGGAGGTGCCAAAGTGAAGGAAGGAGTCACACCTTCCTCATGTATGGATTAGGCGCCGGTTTTGAATAATTTTAGGAGGGAATTTTGAATTCTCTTAGCTTTGTTTTTCAGCACCTTAGGCTATAAATAGAGGTGCTCTCCTTGTATTTTTCAGATTGGAATTAATCTAAGAAAAATCTACTCAAATTTTGAGTGAACATTGGAGAGCTTTTGAGCCTTCTTCTCTAGTCTTATCTTGATGGATCCATGGAGTCCTCAAGTGGCGGCAACACTCTCATCTAGGAGCATTCCACACTTCTAGTGGCGAGATCATCCATCATCCTTCCATCTTCATGAGCATTTCTTCTCTCCTTCCTTTCTTCTTTGTTAATTCTATGTTCTAGCTTGTTGTCTTGTTGTTTGGTTCGGCTATTCTAGTTTTCCAGCACCTATGTTCTGTTCTTTGCCTTTTAATTTCATTTTGTTCGGTTGAAATGTGTTCTTATGCAATTCTGTTCGGTAATTCTTAGTTTTACCTCTCTTTGTTGGTTCAATTTGACAATATGTGGAACATCCAAATGAGTTTGGGATTTGGTACTAGTTTTTGGTGAGTTCTTGTCTTAGAACAATGATCCAACTCTAAGAAAAGTGTCTCTATAATGTCCAACTCAAGGTGATTCCTAAGAATGTCAAGAATCATTCTCTATATGGCTAGTGGAATCACATCACTATTAGAGTGATACAATTTTATATATTGAAATGTAATCACCTTATAAAATCAATATATTAATAATAATTTAATATGTTGGTCACATCATATCTAATGAGACAATTTTAAAGTTATGAACATATACACTTGTGTCCATAGATTCATTGTTAACAATGCCCACAATACTACTCTTTCCCATTATATAAAACTCACCTAAATATTGAAACATAGTATTAAGCTAAGTAATTAACTAAATATGCAACTTCAAATCTCTAACTCCCTGATCCATTGGTCTGCTTGGTCAGGAGTGGCATTCCCAGTGAACTTAGGTGGGTTGTGTCTCATGAACTTTGTCAGTCCCATCTGCTCCTGAGACTGACTGACATGGGAAGCTGTTGCAGCAAATCTTGCAGTCTCCCAATGATGCATTGCTGCCTGATGATTCTAAGCCATTGCCATATTCTGTTGTTAGATAGCATTTGCCATCATTTCAATAACCTTGGCAATCTGGTTCATCTCAAAAGAAGTTTGGGGAGGGGTAGGAGGTTTAGGAGCCATGCTATACAACAGAAAAGAAAGATTTAGGATAAATAAAAAAGAATCATAACTATGTAGTTTTACTAACAAAACAACTAAAGCACACATAAGCAACACCATAACCCTAAGGTCTCCTAAGGTTCAAACAACTCTGATACCATAATGTAACATCCTTAATTTTACCCGTATATAATGAAATAAAAGTAAAACAAGCAATATCTAATTACAAATAAACATATACTACTTTCTGATATGTGTATCTCAAAAGAAATATCCCTCTTCATAGGGATTTAATATATATATATATATATATCAAAAGTTTTAACAACAAAACAAAGCATTCAAATAAAACTATCTCATCCTCCAGCTGCTCACTAAGGAGCTCTATTACCTGCAATCTCATCTGCTCCCGTGTAAAACACGATCATCACAGATAAAGAAGCAAACACAAACAAATAACAAGGTAAGATATCTATATAAAAAGTTTTGATATAATTTAAATTTCAAATTCATAAGCATAATTCATCAATTCTCATATGATTTCCCAAACCATCAAGTGTTTATTCCATTCATAAAATTCATCTTTCATATGTCAGACTTCTACTGATTCACAACACATAGACACTTCACTCTACTTCCGGAAGACTCATGCATTGACTTAGACTCAGAGATCTGCACCTGTTTTACTATCTCACTCTGAAATCCACACAGCTATGCGCATAAAGAATCTCAATATCATATCTCTCCTAGTATGACATGGTTGACTCGTATTATAGGTCAAGTTAGTTATCTTTCAAACAACTTACCCACTCATACGAACCTCCTTCAACTCTCACCACCTGAATAACTTCATCTATATGATTCCATTATCTCAGGAGAGTCAGGATATCTCCTTTTAGACGAATCCCTAGTCAATGCACATCCTAAACAATCTTCACACGATATTTTCTTTCCTAAAAATACTAGGTTTTCATTAAAATTCATATTCTAAACATCACAATCTCCAACATCAAACAATCAAATCATTCCAAATGTCTTGAATCAAAAGGGCTCCAAAGTGTATCTAAATAACATCAAGTTTTACTACCCAAAAAGAGAGACAATAAAAGGAGAATGAAACAAAGTTATCTCTCAAGTACAACTATATCCAACAGCTCTCAACTTCTTCAAATTTCCACAAGGAAGAACTAATTCCAACATTTATTGTAATACTTTAATATTTAGAATTATAGCAAGATTGTTACACCAATTACAAAAGGAGAAAAGAAAAGTATCATCCAACATTGCATAGAATTTATAGAATGAAAGAAAAGAGCATGAACAATAAATTTTCTTCTTTTTACTTTACATATACCTAGCACCACGTATCCAACATTATTTAATAAAAAGGATGGGAAAGCCACAACATGCAAATTAAAGTTTGATCACCAATTGTTAAACCTAACAACTAATTTATTTCAAAAACACCAGAATTTATATTACAATCAACATAGCAATTCTCCAAATAATCAACTCATAATTTACTTTAAAAATTGTCACAAACAATTTTTAGTTCATAAATTGAATCATCACGAAATGATCAAAATATGTGCTTTGAAATTGTCAAAAAAAATCATCACAAACCTTTTTCAAATACATTCAGTAATTCATTCAATTCCAAACTTATATACATTCTACATCATCTACTATATCTAAATTTTTCATTTCAATCTCAAACAATTTCCAATCTACGCAAAAACAAGAGATCCTGCAAGAAAATTTGAAATTGGTGACCACGTCACCCCCACATCCAGATCTTCTAGCTTAGGGTTCTATTGGCAATTTAAAACTAGCTTCCCTTACCTGAACTTTAGCTCATGCTCACTAGGAGCTCCAAATCCACCAAAAGCCTAAAGGTAATGTAACCTGCACCATATAATCCTGATAAAAATCTAACTATATAACTAGGACTCTTTGTTAACAAAATTAACCCTGAAGCTAAAAGAATCATATGCAAAGCATAAATATAATAAGATCAAAATTAACTCCAAAGAAAAAGGGGTCAAGAATGAACTTACTCTATCTGAGATTTTGATCGGGCAATCTTATAGGGTTCACTGACAGGAGTCCAATGGCAGACTCCGATCGCCAAACTGATAAGCAAGGAGGTCAGAATCTTAGAGAGAAGGGAGAGAAAAGGAAAAAGAGGAACAAAACTGAACTTACTCTATAAGAGATTCTGATCGAGCAGTCTTGTAGTCTTCGCTGCCAGGAGTCCAATGGCAGACTCCGATCGCCAAACTGATAAGTGGGGAGATCAGAATCTTAGAGAGAATGGAGAGAAAGAAAAAGGGAAACTTTTATAGAGATGTTGGTTCTTTTAAAATGAAACCTGAATAACTGAATTTTCTATTTATTTGTCATTTTCATTTTAATAATAAAATATTCAAATATCATTTAAAATATATCACTTATACTCTAAGGTTATTTTCTAGATCCTTACAAGCAGCACTTCTAATTATAGCTGTTATAAATATTTTAGACAACGATTTTAAAATTATTGTCTTTATAAAAACCGTGGCCTATTACATACGGCCACGCACACTTCGACCACGACTAAAAAACCGTTGCCTAAACCTTAGGCCACGATTTTAGACCACAATTTTATGTTGTTGCCTAAAGTAATAATTGTTGTAAAGTATAGATATGACTTTTGCAGTTTTTATTGTGTTAGTGAATTATAGTGGCCAAATCTTGACAGACGGTAGGTGATTTGTCTACCATGTTAGTCCACACACGGCTTGAGTTATTATCATCAATACAATGACGACATTGGAAATGAAGCAAACAACCATTAATCAATTCAATACAACAACAAACAAGTTTTATCTTGTCGACTTACATTACATATATTCGATCTACATCTTTGTTAACACATCTTCATCATTCATATATGATTTATAAAGATGAGAATGTGGACAATATGTTCACTATGTCAACAAGTCAAGCATAGTAAGTGTAGGTCAAGATAATGACTTATATTTGTGAGCACAACTCACACCCAACATCTTCTGCGTCTTTATATGAAATCGAAAAATTGTTGTCTTTGAAGTTAGTTTGATGTTTTAGTGTATTGGAATGTGCTAAGTATTTCAAATTTATGCTTTATTTATTAATCTTTAAATATGCATTGTTATTTCCATTCAGTAATGGAGAACAAGTTTCGTTAATGCTTTACTTCCTTTATTATCGAGCCTCGTATTGAATGTCTAAGGATGTGACAAAGTCTACCAAAGTACCTTTAGTTAACTTATAACTGAAATTTGTAACTGTGATAAAGTTGGTCACTGTGACAGTCATAATCGAACTGTCACCATCATCACACGTTGTAGTCTTAACTTGCATACCCAGGTTTGCTTGCATGAGAATCTTTGTTCACTTTCCTTGCTAGGCATTCCTGCCACCCTTTATTCGTGTGGAACTCTTGACACGTGTGCCCCTCTTAACTCTCATGCCACCATTCACATGCGTGGTAGTCTTAATTTGCATGCAAATATACACATCAATGGTTACGTTGTGTGTCACTTTTCTCAGTAAATATCACATAACCCATAACATGATTTTGCTAACAAATTTCTCAAACCTTTAAACTTTCTTGAATTCTCTCACTTCAAGAGTTAGGTAAGTTCCATTCATTTTCTATTCAAATGGATTTATCCATTTGAGTAATGATCTATGATTATGTCGAGAGTGTTAACTTTCTTCATATAGGGTTGTCTTCCAAAGTGTCATAAGTCTTCATGGTGGCCATTCATAGAAGAATGTCATTTGATGCCTTTAAATAACATGTCTTACAAAGATGCGACCAAGGACAAAATGAAGACCTTTCCACAATCACGTACAAAAATCCTATTCACATTACTGATGAAAATACGCACTACACTGCAACTCAACTTTAAGATGAGGAGATTTAGATGGGGTGATTGACATTTAAAACCCAAACCCAATTTTGTTTGGTTAAAGTTTCTTTTGTCACTGAAGGAACTTGGTTTTGAATCTCATCTACTGCAGATTTTATTTTACTTTCCGCTTCATGGTGCCAAAGTTACATACGGATATAGTCCGTATGTAATATCTATTCACATACGGAATATAATCTGTATGTAAAAATTTGTATGTAATGTTGACTTTACATACAGATTTTGATCAGTATGTAATAATTCCTATATAATTCGCATTTTTCTTGTAGTGTAATTGCCACTATAATTGCCCATATCAACAAACTTTGACATGGCAAGTTGAGTAATTTTTTGAGTGATTCTTCCCAAATGTCTACAAATTTTTTAATGGTTTGTTACTTTGTCAAACTACTACTACAATATAAAAAAAAGGCAACCAATCCGAAAGTAGCAATTTGGATTGACAAAATTCTTAAACATAAATGGGCATTTGCATGTGACGAAGAAAGAATATAGGGGCACTTAACCAACTTAGTTAAATTTGTAAATTAAATTGGAAAAAGTTAAAGAATATTCCCATTTTCTCCATAGCCATAGCCACACACACAAGGTGCAACAAATATTTCACAAAAAAAGTGAGGGAAGTGACCAAAATGATTAATGTTACTCATCTCTATTTCAAAGTTACATCAAAGATACCAGAATGTGGTCATTAAAAAAATGAAATATTCACAGGGTGCTTGATTTGATAGAAGCAGCACAAAATTCTTGGTCGAGGAGATGACCAACCAAAGAGAATTTCGACCAGATGAAAAATTTGTTATTAGACTTTATGAACAATGGTGTGATTGTGTGGGAAGTTTCAAAGCTTCCCCTGCGTTTTCATGTGCTTATAGTGTGCAAATATGTCCACAATGATTTCAACATGTACATCAATCATGTCTACAAGTTGGATGAAGTTAATAAATTTAATGACAAAGATTATTGACCAACACACAAAGACCCTTAACTTTGCACCAATCCAACAACTAGTAGAAGTTTTATAGGTTGTCCCAAGTCATCAATAATTACGACTCAAATGAATATCTGGGAATAAGATTGCCCCAAGAAATGCTCCTATTGTCAAACCATCTTAGAACATAAAAGAAACCGTTGTTCGAACAACCGTGTACTTTGAGCCTCAACTTCACATAATTAATTATGTTTTGTTTCTCTAATATATCATTATTATTGATGGATCAATAAATTATTTGTCTATCCCACCCCTTTGATTAAATTTCAAAATTTATCTAATTACTTTTAAATTGTTATTAGTTAAACACGAAATCATTGTAATTTCCTTTTTCAATATTTTATATTTACAATTTTTGCCATTATATTCTTCTTATTTTTAATATTGTTAATAAAAATATTTATATTAATAATTAGTAATAATATTGGATTTATTTTCGATATAGATTTGTGAGTAAAATTTGTAGATAATGTAAAAGTTGGTTAAAAAATTTGTAAACTTGGTTAAAAATATTCATTAAATAAGGTGTTATGGAAAGTTTTATCTTTTAATATCACTTCTTTAAATTTATTATCACTTGCAAGGAAAAAAAAAGTTTGAATAATGGTTGGAATTGTAATTATATGTATTAAGACTCGGGTAAATCCAACACCTTTCCCTTGTTTTTGTTTTTGTTGAGTACATAGTTTTGTTTAACCATTTTCAACACCTTTATCATTATGAAACCCCAAATAACTTAATAATGACACATATAATTGTTGTGTTAAATGAACGAAACTTCCAAAGTTTGGCAAATATGAAATGTGGAAAATATTTTGGAGGTAGGAAGAGTTGAAGACATTTTCATTGCTCGTCAGTAGACAAAGATTTGGTTTCGTTAGAGTTAAGGCGATCTCAAATCTAGAATATTTGGAAAAGCAATTGAATAACATATGAATAGACAACCAGAAAATCTATGTCAATAAACCAAGATATAAACGTAACGATATATCATACACTAAGCACAGAGGAGTTTAGAGGGAGGTAGTATGTAAAATATGAAAGGAGAAGAAAGAAAAGCAATAGCATGAAATATAGGTAGATTTGGAGGAAAAATAATGTACAACCAACCTATGCTAACGCGGTGAAAGGTGAAAATACGAAACATAGTAAAAAAGAAAGTTGAGAGATATTGATGGAAGACCCCTTAGAAAATGACCAACTGTAAAAGCAAAAACCAAGAAAAATTAAGATGAGTGGGATTCAGCTGACCTCAGCAGAGTCAGACTCTTATCAGCATGGGCTAAGTGTTTCTTCTTCTACTACTTTCTTTCTTTATTTATGTGTTGTAAACTCACTGTTTTTTATTTGTCTTGAACATGTTTCCATCTCATTTCACCGATTCAATTATTGTTTTGTCCAGTTTATACGGTTCAAATTAATTGTTCTTTCTTGAACCATCCCATGTTTCTTTTAGTTGTATTATTTTTATTTCCGTGTACAGTTTAGTTTTTGCTTGAGTCTTGTTTCATTTATTTGGTTAAATCACTTTAATTTTTCTATCAAAGTCATGTGAATCTAGAAATGTCATAAACTTCTAAGGTTCCTAAAGTCCTAGTTAATACCTATGGACCCGCATTCAAAAGGGGACCAAATCTTGCTTCTTGAATTCTCTCTTTTTCAGGTATTCTTGGCAGTCAAGAAACATTAAGTTCAAAGAATAACTGCTCAAGGGAAAACCAACCAAAGTAATGGTTGTCCTTATATTTCTACTATTGAAATGTATGCACCTTATAGTGTTCTGTAACTGTCAAGAGGTAATCCATGACCCATGTACAGTGTGTCATGTAAGCATCTTATATGGTCATATGGACATCTCAAAAAAATACTTCTTGATTGAATCTATTGGGGTTATCTCTGTGCAAAGATATGAACAAATTGCATACTACATTTTTCATCACTTTAAAAGGTGATTATTTGGTTATGGAAAATGTTCTCTTTGTTGTCATAGTAAAACAATCGGTTGAAAATACAAAACAACTTGTTGTATTGCCTTTGGCACCTCTGCATAAATCTGCCATAATTGCTTACGCATGATTATACCTGTTTCTGTTTTTTAAAACCTGTTTCTTGTCAATTGTACATTGAGTGTGCCTCAGAATCTGGTCATAAGAGAATATATTATGTTGTTTTCTTGAAAATTATAAGCTTTTTATGAATGGTCAATCACAATAAAGCACAGTCAAAAGTGTCCCTCTTAGGGTCTGACGCATTACAGTTTTCAAAAACAGCTAAAGATTCCTTTTTTCTCTGGCAGAAACAACCCATTAAATGCAACTTTATCTTTGCTATTTTTTTTTTTTGCTTATATAAAGGTGCCTTCAACCAAATATTTCACAAAACAACCTTTTTTTTTCTTCTCTACATTTGTACCTTGAAACTGGATTTCTTTACTTCATCTTGAAAAACACATACCTGCATCATGGCCTCCTTATCCCACTAACAAAAGAGATAGAAATAATGTGCCATCAAAAGGGTTGGTCATCTTCAAAACTCGTTCTCAGATGACAATGAGAAAATTGATTTTTTTTGCTTGAGATAAGTAGAAAGGTCATCAATGCCCCAAAGTTGGTGTCTTTCAACTGGCTAAAGGAGAAGAATCTCAAGGAGGTTAGGAAGGCCTTGAAAGATAGAAAGCTATGAAGGTTCCTTAAGATGTTCGGGAACAACTTTCCAAACCTTGTGAAGGTATTCTACACAAATTTACTTGTTGATGGTGAGAATATGTATTCCTATGTCAAAGGGCTAGATATGGAGATTAATTCTAATGTATGGACTGCTATCACTGGACTAAAATACTCAAAGGTAAGGATAAAAAAAGGAAACATAAGTGTTGTGGGAGACTTCAACAAAATACAATAAAAAAATCCTCACTTGAAAGTAAAGGCTTTTCATGTTGGCGCCTTAAAATTGAAGGAGAGGATCACTACCTTCATTGTCACGTGGATGCTCACTCCAAGGTGTTGAACAAGATGCTTTGATGTCTCCAAATCCAAAAGAAAAGCTTGAAGACCTTGCTGTGGGTGTGTGTGTTGTCTAGTTGTTTGAAACTTGTTAATTCACTCCTTAAGTTGATCCAAGTTCATTTGAATCTTTAACCTTTTGAAAAGATGTGTTTTCTAAAAAGCTGTCAAAAATTCAACAGGTTGTTTTACCTTAGCTCTTTTTGAAAAACTTGGTTGACTTTATTGTCAAACCAAAACAATCGATTGTTTCGACAAAACAACTGATTGTTTTCCTGCAAACCTTAATTAACATAATTCTGTTAAGTGGTTTTAATATGTTTTAAATGATCCTAACTAACTTGGCTCCTTTATTAAATGCTTTTGACCACTTGGTGGGTCTATATAAAGGTGGTTTTACGCTCCTAATCTTGGAGTAACATAAAGAGTTTATCAAAACAACTTTTCCAAGATTTGAAAGAGCTTTGGATCATTCTTAAGTGTGTGGAATAGGATTGGGTTGTAATTCTAAACTTTAAGCTTTGTAATACCCAGGTGTATTCTATTCCCTTCTTCCTTGATTACTGTATTTTTGTATTTGTGTTGCCAATGAGTGTTGTGTGTTCTTGAGGGGTTCAAGATCAACACTCTTGGTGTGGTTTGCCAAAGGTAGTGTGTTTCTTGAGGGTTTCAAGGTCACTACTTTGGTGTGTGGTGTTTGTAATCTGGTTTTGATTGCATAGTGGAATACCTAGTGGTTTCTGGGGACTGGATGTAGCTCTTGGTGTAAGAGTGAACCAGTATAAATTGCTTGTGTGCTTATCTCTTACCCTTAACTCTTTAAATTTTGTTTTTAAGTTGTTTTAATAAACTGCTGATAAAAACAACCGATTGTTTTGACAAAACAACCGATTGTTTTTTCTGATATCATCTTAAAACAGTTTTGAGTATTTGTTTCCTTGATATATTTTCTCTGTAATTCAAGGTTTATCCTAAAAATCTTTTTAAATGGATGAAAAGTTTTCTTTTGGGGAAGGTGCCTGTTTAAGCAAACCACCTTTGTTCTGTGGTATGAAATATGAATTGTGGTGCATAAGAATGAAATTGTTTGTTGAATCTATAGATAGAAAAATTTGGAATGTTATTACAAATAGCTATCTCATGCCTATATCTGAAAATGTTTCTTCTGAAAGAGAATATCTTGATTGTGTAGCTATGAACATCATTGTATCTGCACTTGATTCTAATTTATTGTTGAAGGTTTTAGAATGTAGTTCTGCCAAAGAAATGTGGAATACCCTTGAAGAGTATCACAAGAATCCAAGGAGTGCCTTGATGGACAAAGAAGAATCTTTTGTTGAATCTTTCTCATCAGAATCCAGAAAAGAGGTTTGTCTTATGACAAAAGAAGAATTTGGATCAAGTTAAGCTGCTGGGAACAAAAACTGTCAATACTCAAGTGATGAGAGTGAAGAGGAAACATTTAGGTTGTTGTTTAAGAAATTTAGCAAGTTCCTAAAGAAGAGAAACAACAAAAGTGACTCATTCAACAGGTATGATAACAAGAAACCTACTGAGTTTAACACTAACAAAATATACATGCTTTGGATGTGGTGAACAGGGTCATATTAAAACTGAATGTCCCAATAAAAAGAGGAAAAACTTCAAGAAGCATGAGAAGAAAGGAAAATCAAGAAGAGCTTATAATGATGACTCATCAAGCTCCTCTTCAAGTGATGAAGAAGAAGCAAATTTATGTCAAATGACAAGACAAGAAAGTGACACAAGCAGTGTAAGTTCAAGCTCTTCCATTAATGTTGAAAACTATAGCCAACTTCTTGAGGCCTTCAATGAGACTCATGAAGAAGCTAATAGGTTGGCCCTTTTGAACAATCGGTTGAAAGGTTTAAACAACTGGTTGGAAAATCGAGTCAAGACTTTGGAAGAAGAGTTGAACCATTCAAAAACAGATTTTGAAAGTTTGGAAATGATTTACAAAAACTCTTCTTGCAAGTGTGATTCTAGCTTTTGTGAAAATTGTGAATCTCTTCAAAAGAAGGTTCACTATCTTTTAAAAACCATGGACAAGTTTTCTAAAGGCCAATCCAATCTTGAAACTGTTCTTGCTTCTCAAAAATGTGTTTTTGGCAAGGCTGTGTTGGAGTTTAATCCAAACAGCAAGAACAAATATGTTTCAAAACCCTTTTCAAGTTTCTTTGAAAACAACCTGTTGTTTTATCGAAACAACCGATTGAAATTTGTCATTACTTCATGAAAAGGGGCCACACTATTAGATTCTGCAGAGTAAGAAGGTTTTTTGTTCCTAAAGGTATTTTGAAATGGGTTCCTAAGGTTTCTAAGGTTCCTAAGGTTCCTACTCACATCATTGGACCCAAATTCATAAGGGGACCAAATATTGCTTCTTAATCTTTTCTTGTAGGTATCCTTGGCAGTCAATAATCATTTTTGGGCATGAAGAATGACTGCTAAAGGGAAGAATATCGAGAGCAAAGACAATCTTTGTACCTACACTTTCAATTGTATATGTCTTGCAAGGTTCTTTGAAATTCAAGAGACATCTTGGCACATGCATAGTGGGTGCTTAAAAGAGAAACTTCAAGAATAAAGAGAGTATGTGTATTTTCATTTCTCAATTTATGTAAGTGTTCCTTGTGACCATATGAACATCTCAAAGTCTTCTTTTTGAGTCAATCTATTGGGGTTCTCTGTGCAAAGGTATGAACAAATTGCATACTGCATTATCATCAATTTAAAAGGTCATATAAAAGGTAATTTCTGGTTATGAAAAATGTATTTTTTGCTGTCACAATAAAACAACCGATTGTTTTTTTGAAACAATCGATTGCTTTTCCTCTGGCATCTCTATATAATGTTGTCAAGTTTGCTTATGCATGATTAAACCTATTTCTCTTTTTCAAATCTTGCTTTTGGACAAATATACATTGAGTGTGCCTCAGAATTTGATAATAAAAGTTATATCCACTTGTTTTCTTAAAAGCTCTATGACATGTTCTATTCTTGAAATATCAAAATTGTTTGTATTGCTGGACTACTCTATTATCATTCTGATTTTTGCTTTGTACAACCCTTCTCATTGTCTATTTGTAGATCAAATAGGGGGAGAAGTTTATGCTTGATTTGGTTGTATAAGATAGCTTTAAAACTGATGCATTATGTTGTTGCTTCTCTGCACTTGAAAGCACTTGATTGCTTTAATTTTTCTGGTTTTTCTGCTAATGTTGTATATGCAGAAAACTGGTTTGTGTGTGTCTTGTTATCTTGCTGCTATACTTGCTTTGTATATGCATCTTGCTTTGTATATGCATCAATTGTGTGTTACAGGACCTTTCAAGTACAGGTGCTATGATGAAGAATAATCAAAGTGATGCTTATGGTACAAGAGTATACACCTTACTCAAATTCTTGACAAGTCAAAATTCATGACCTATGTAAAGTAAGTTGTATATGTTCATCCTATGCTTTTGGCTTCATAAGACCAAATGAACTTCTAAACATGTTGAGGTAATACAAAGGTATTAATGTATTTCATTATGCATTTCTCATCATTTCCCATCACTTTGAAAGATGATTTGCTTTGAAAAATAACATTTTTTTGCTGTCTCAGAAAAACAACCGATTGTTTTCACGAAACAACCAATTGTTTTACCTCTGGCACGTTTGAATAAAGTTGTTATGAATTCTTATGCATGATTACAACTGTTTCTTTTCTTTCATAACCCATTATAAGTCAAATATGCATTCTTTATGCCTCTGAATTGGATCATAAAGAGATATATTCTTTGTTTTCCTTGAAATTCAAAGCTTTTTATGAATGGCAACCACATTGGTGGTCATGGGGTTGATGAAAATTTGTGAATGTAATCTTTGGAACATTTGGAAGGTTTGCTCTTAACAGAAGAAAGAATATTTCTACCAAATCCACCTCTTGAGCAATCATTTGACCAACTTGAAGATGAACTTTTTGAAGTACTCCATTGTTGGGTGCTGCTGGATGAAGAAAAGATTGGGGGAGAAATTGTGGTCTCCTTGCTTAAATGTCTGGGGTCTATGGTACTTTGATTCTGTTGCTGTCATAGCTCTGATACACCATAGATTTTGCTGCAATTCTGATATGGTATCAAAGATTTGTTGCTGCAATGGTGCTGCTACAACACACAGGTTTTCTGGTTTATCATGTTGCTGCTATATGCTGGTTTTCAATGCTGGAAATTCTGCTGTTTGTATCCCTTCTTTCATTCTATTTGAGAAGACAAATAGGGGGAGAATGGTGTGGTTTTATGTTTTTTGTTGCTGCTGCTACACTATGGGGTTATCTGGTTTTACATGGTTTAAATTCTATTGTTGCCATGCTCTTATTCACCATAGTTCTGCTGCACACAAGTCTCATTTTGGCAGTGGTTTTTATGGTTATTTGACTGGTTTTTCTGCTTAAAGGCTTATGCAGAAAACTGGTTTTGTGTGCCTTGGTATCTTGCTGGTATACTTGCTTTGTATAAGCACAAATTCTGTTTTGCAGGACCTTTCAAGTTCAAAAACAACAACACAAACAAACCAGGGATTTGTCTTCATCAAATAGGGGGAGATTGTTGAACAAGATACTTTGATGTCTCCAAATCCAAAAGGAAAGCTTGAAGTAACAAAAAGAGTTTATCAAAACAGCTTTTCCAAGATTTGAAAGAGCTTTGGATCATTCTTAAGTGTGTGGAATAGGATTGGGTTGTAATTCTGAACTTTAAGCTTTGTAATACCCAGGTGTATTCTATTCCTTTCTTCCTTGATTACTGTACTTTTGTATTTGTGTTGCCAATGAGTGTTGTGTGTTCTTGAGGGGTTCAAGATCAACACTCTTGGTGTGGTTTGCCAAAGGTAGTGTGTTTCTTGAGGGTTTCAAGGTCACTACTTTGGTGTGTGGTGTTTGTAATCTGGTTTTGATTGCACAGTGGAATGCCTAGTGGTTTCTGGGGACTGGATGTAGCTCTTGGTGTAAGAGTGAACCAATATAAATTGCTTGTGTGCTTATCTCTTACCCTTAACTCTTTAAATGTTGTTTTTAAGTTGTTTTAATAAATTGCTGATAAAAACAACCAATTGTTTTGACAAAACAACCGATTGTTTTGACAAAACAACCGATTGTTTTTCTGATATCATCTTAAAACAGTTTTGGGTATTTGTTTCCTTGATTATTTTCTCTGTAATTCAACATTGATTTTCATTATACCTTCAAAGTTTGCGAAAATCCCTCTTAAACAATTCACCCCCCTCTTGTTTAAGGTCATATATTCTAACACAAGGGATAGTAATCATGATGTCTTCACTGAAAAAGATTTTTTCTTAATCTACTGCATAATAAAGAACATATGAGTCAACTGGATCTATGTCTTCATGGAGCATATGCTAAAGTCTATGAGCTTAAGTGATTATCATTTTCCTTATGTTGTTCTTATATCTAAATTTCTTCAATATTTTGAAGTTTTTCTTGATGGAGAATTGTCTGAGGTGGTAAAACCTATTGATCAAGAGTCATCAAGTGCTTTGAAAAAGGCTGGTGTTGCTGTTGTGTTTGGGTGGGATCTGGGTAGAATAAAGTGTGATCCACTCCTTTGTTGAATCTAAAACTTTTGTGATTAAAAACCTTTTTGAAATCAAGTGTTTTTCCAACTAAGTGAAAAACAACCTGTTGTTTTGTCAAATCAATCGGTTGTTTTACTCTTAGGAGTTTTGAAAAAGGTTGAAAACTATTTTAGTTTGGTTGACTTAACTGGCAAGCCAAACAATCAGTTGTTTCGTGGTTTCAACCGATTGTTTCTTTGAATATCCTAATAGAATTTTGTTTTGAATGGTGAATCTGCTTTAAATATTTTTCAACTGAATACGCTCCTTCATTAATTGCTTTGACCAATCTTTGGAAAATATAAATGGTTTATTTATGTTTTGAAATAAGTAAGAAACAACTTTGAGAAATTCAGTTTGAGAGATTTGATTCTAAGATTTCAAGATTCACATCAAGCTTTGGGTTTTCAAGAGAGAGTGGAATAAGATTGAAATTGTATTCAATTCAGTTTGTATTGTGATCAGGTGTAATCCTTTCTAAACCTATTGTATTTCAGGTGTTGTGTTGCCAAGGAGTATTGTGTGCTCTTGAGGTGTTCAAGATCAATACTCTTGGTGTGGTTTGCCAAAGATAGTGTGTTTCTTGAAGGGTTCAACGTCACTACTTTGGTGGTTTGTGTCTTGTAATCTGGTTTGATTGCTTAGTGGATTACCCATGGTATTCTGGGGATTGGATGTAGCTCTTGGCTTAAGAGTGAACCAGTATAAACTGTTGGTCTATTTCTCTCTTACCCTGAACTCATTTAAATTTTGTTTTAATCTTTGCTGATATAAACAACCGATTGTTTCGAAGAAATAATCGATTGTTTTTCTGTTGCTTTGCTGTATAATTGCTTAAATTCTTGGCTAACCTGATTCCTATTCTAGATTTACACAAATAATTTTGTTAAACCTGAAGTTTTTTTCAAAAACTTCTCTTAAACAATTCACCCCCCTCTCGTTTAAGGCCATATATTCTAACAAAACCATCTCATGAAATTAACAATGGGTTTCTTAGCAAGATGGGGTTCATCAAAATTGGTGACAAATGGGTTAGCAAAGAGGAAGAACAGGTGGGTCCTTCTCGTGAAGATCAAATTGGAATAAATAATGGACAACAAGCTAAACTAAATGTTGAAAATCAATCTGAATATGAACATGTTGAACAAGGGATTGAAAATCCAACTAAGCAAGTTGCTGATACAAATTATGGAGCTGGTCCAAGTGCTGGAGTTGCAGAAGAATATGCTCTGCATGCACTTGTGGGCTATGTGCCACCCATAGATCATGGGATTTCTATGTCACAATTTGAAAGATTAATGATCAACTGCTTGGACAACATGGCAAATGATCAAAGGAACCACTATAATTTTGTGCTGCTAGGTTCCAGCATCTAGATGAGCAAATTGAAGTTGTGCAAACTTATCCCTTTGAATTTCAATATGGCAAGGATGTTTGAAAGCTTAAAGTATCTCTTTCTACTTCTTTTTATGCTCTATATTTTCTGTATTGCTGGACAATTATTTTATCATTATGTTTTCTACTTGTATTATTCATTCTTTTTGTCTATTTGTGAAGACAAATAGGGAGAGACTTTTTGGTTCATTTGGTTGTAATTTTGCTACATTATGTGCTTTAATTTTGATACATGCTGCTACCACACTTTGCACTTGCACACTTCAATTTTTATTTTTTTTTGGTTTTTGTTTCTGCTTCTCTATTATGCAAAAACTTGCTCTATGAATGTGCTTGGTGAATATGTTTTATCCTGATGCTACACTTTCTTTGTGTGGTATACAATTTTGTTTTGCAGGAGCTCTTAAGTTTAAAACCTACAACACAAACAAAGTATGGATTTGTCTTCATCAATTAAGGAGAGATTGTTGAATAAGGTGCTTTGATACCTCCAAATCTGTGTAGAAGACTTGAAGAACTTGTTGTTGTGTTTGTGTGTGTTGTCTAGTAGCTTTTGAATTGTTAATTCCCACCTTGCATTGATCCAAACTCACTTGTTTCTTTATCTCTTTTAAATAAGTGTTTTCTAAGAAGCTGTGCAATTTTAGTCATTTGTTTTTCAAATCAATATGTTGGAAAACCTACTACTCAAAGGTCTTTAGGCTATAACAAGCTTTTTAATTTGTTGAATTGTCGAAACAACTAGTTGTTTAACACTTAGTGGTTTTCAAAAGGTTTTGAAATAACTTTGCTTTATTTTGTCTTTGTTGTCAAACTGAAACAACTGGTTATTTCGATAAAACAACTAGTTGTTTTCTTTGAAATCCTTAATAGAAAAATTATTTCAATAAGTTGTTTTGTAAACTAATCTGTTTTTTTTCTAACAGAATTCGGTTAAGAGTTCCAAACTGTTTTTAAATGTTTCCAACTGCTTTTGATTTATGATTTAACCGTTTTAATCACTTTCTTGAGTCTATAAAGACTGTTTTATGATCTTTTCAATAACCTAAGAAAGAAAGCTTATTAAAAATGTTTTTAAGAGGATCAAGAGCTTTTGGATCATCACTTGTGTGTGAAATAGGAATTGGGTTTTCTATACTTTTGTACTACTGCTTTCTAAAGCTCAGGTGTACTTTATTTCCTTCATTTGAACAATGTAATTATGTGTAATTTGTGTAAGGCAGTTTCAAAAAAGGGTTTCTGAAAACTGTGGTTTTGCCAAGGAGTTTTGTGTGTTCTTGAGGGGTTCAAGATCAACACTCTAGGTGTGTGTTTGTAATCTTGTTTTGATTGCTTAGTGATTTGTCAATGGTTAGTTAAGGACTGGATGTAGCTCTTGGTTAAGAGTGAACTGGTATAAACCTCTTTATGTGAATCTCTCTATCCCTTCTCTTATACACTGTTTTTGACACTATTCTTTTTCTGCTGGTATAAACAATCCAACCTGTTGTTTCGAGAAAATAACTATTTGAATTTCTATAAAGAATTATAAAAGTGAACTTTTATCCAGTTGAATAAAAAAAACAATTGATTGATTTTTTAGAACTTTTCACTCTACTTCCAATCTTTGCGAAAATCTTGTGAAAACAATTCACCGCCCTCTTGTGTTGGTCATACATTATAATAATTATAGGTGATGGTTGTCCACCAAACCATAATATATATATAATTTGTTTTCAAATAGACGAGCTATAATTAGAACCATAATTTATGTGTTGATGTTATTTTAAAATTGTCATTTTGAACTTCCGCTTAAACCACTATTTATTCACATTGTAAAATCTTCCTTTTGCACTAGTAATATTTAGAAGATGAAAATTTAGTTCTGACAAAAATATGAATAAAAATTAATAATGGGTATTGTAATTATATTATGTACTCTTATTGAGACGACAAGTGTTTTGACACTTAATATATTATATCCTTTTATATTTGTACTGGACAAGAGCGCTCAGAGCTTAGCACTCGGTGGTCGGACCTCAGCATCTGTCGTATATAGGTCAGCTCAGCTCTTGAGCTAGAATAGTTGGCCATGTAATTGGGTCCTTGTTGTATGAGTCAGTCCTATTTTTGTATAATTAAGGTAATCATTCGCATGTAAAACCTAGGTGGCTATCAAAGGGTAATTGTGGATCTAGGGGTGCACTTAGTGCGTTTGGGGTCTAGGTCAAGTAAGTGTCTTTATTTTAAACCTAAGCTCATGTGTGTTAGGGCATGTAAGGGTTAGGTTTCATGCATGATGAAAAGGAACGTAGCGCCACTCTGATGGTGTCTACGCAAATAGATTGGACCCCTGATGCTCGTACATGACTTGGTACACTGGTGGTTATTTTCTTATTATTTTATGCACTCCGTGGAGGAAATATTTTGTTATGTTGCTTGTAACACCTTAAGAGTGTGCCCCTGAACAAAATATTTTCTTGTTTAGTATGCTTTCAGTTGAGATTAGATTCTCGTGATGGAAAGTTGTTATAAGAGGTAAGCTATAAAAGGGGCTTGAGACCCCAGGTTAAGGTACGTTATTTCTAAGAATGAAACTTGTTACTTCTTGTTTCTTATAAGCCTTATACTGACTTGATTATCATAGTGCAATCAACAGGAAGGGTCCCCTCTATTTCAACGGAGTCGTTTTCCAACGTAACAAAGGGAATAGCAGATTCCAGCAGAGAAAGACGAAGCTAGAGCTTGTCATTAGAGTCAACCGGCGCTTACTGTGGGGCCTGATAAAACTAGGTCCCACCCGCAGTCGTGCTCAAGTTCCTAGATGTGATGAGGAATACAAGGCAAGACCTATTAGGATCTGAAGGGAGTGACAACCCCACCATACAACAACTTATGGAGACTGTGAGTGTTCTCCTGGAGATGATAAAGACATCCAAGGATGAAAGGAGAGACTCATGGCGGAGGTCCAAGCCGAGCTGGTGCTCAGGCAAGACCAGCTGAAGATGTGCTACGCAAGACCAATGATGAGTTGCGGAGGAGTCTATAACACTTTGACGAACGCTCTACAGGGGAGCAAGGTCCAATTTCTTAACTAAGGGCTCGCCCCAAACCATTTTCGCAGGCGATCATGGACACTGTTATACTAGCCAATTTCATGATACCCAAGATCGTGTTTACAGAAGTAGAAGACCCCGAGACCCACATTACAGCATTTAATGCCCAGATGATGAAACGGATGCTATGCATTACAAGATGTTCTTGGGTACGTTCATAGGTACAACATTGCAGTGGTTTGTTGGCCTTCCTAATGCCCACATAACCTCTTTCGATTAGTTTTTTGGATTGTTAAGGGAATAATTCATTGTCAATCTAGCCCAACCGCTAGTGTCTTTCGACCTTTTTGGCACAAAGCAAAGGCAGGGAGAGCTATTGAAGGACTTTTTGAACAAATTTGGGGCGTTCACAGTGAAGCTCCAGACGCAGGATGAAGCGTTGATGGTCCACGCCTTTCAGTAGGAGGTCATGTCAGGGTCGTTTAGCGACTCACTAATAAAAAATCAAGAAAGAACATTTGGGGAGATACGACGACGAGCTGTTTCCCACATCGCCGCAGAAGAGGCCGTATCAGTAAAGCGCAGCAGCATGCATCGAACGCCAGAAGTACACAAAGGAGGTAATGATAGTGGAGGCGCGGGGCTCTAACCAGCCAGCCGAGCCTGACCTTTGCTTTACGAGAGCTGATTTGGAGGACGTGGTCTCACACGAGGATGATCCAGTAGTGATCTCTGTCGTCACCGTGGGAAGAAGGGTACACTGATTTCTCATTGACCAGGGAAACTCGGTTGATATGTTGTTTTGGGTAACGTTTAATAACCTACAGTTCTCACCTAACCAGTTGCAACCGTATGATGGTTGTTTGTTTGGCTTCGCTAGAGACCAGGTGGAGGTACAGGGACATGTGGAGCTGAGGACGACCTTGATGAGAATCAAGTAAAAGAGGATTTTATTAATGAAGGAAGAGGCCATTCACCATCACACTTGAAGTTCTTCCTTCTAGTCTTCTCAAAATTAAAAGAAGACATAAAATAAAGAGAGGCCCAAGCCCAAAGCCCAAGCCCAAGCCCAAGTCCATCCTATAAAGGGCAAGGCCAAGTATTAAATAATAAAAAATATTGTTGAAGGTGCTTAGAGGGAAACATTAGAAACCTCTATTGTTAAAGCATCTTTTAGTCTTTAGTTAGGAGTCTTAGGGGGGGGGTGTTAGTAGATAGGTGTAGGAGTAAATAAGGAGGTGCCAAAGTGAAGGAAGAGGTCACACCTTCCTCATGCTTTGTTTTAGGCGCAAATTCTAGAAGCTTTATGGGAGGGAGTTTTTTGAATTTGTGTAGCTTATATTCCAGCACCTTAGGCTATAAATAGAGGTGCTCTCTTTGTAAATTTCAGATTTGGAAATTGAAGTAAGAAAACTCTACTCAAATTGAGAGAGAATTGAAGAGCTTTGTGCCTTCCTCATTAGTCTTATCTTGAGAGTTCTATGGTTATCTCAAGTGGCGGCTTGCACACTCATCTTGGAGTCACCATCCTCTAAGTGGCGTGATCATCAAACCAAAGCATCCATCTCCATAAGTTCTTCTTTCTTTCATCTCCATATTCAATGAAACTCCTAATACATGTTTAGCTTCTTTTTGGTTCGGTATTTCTATTTTGTTTCTGAATTTGCTTCGGTGCATCCTTGCCTTGGTTGTTCATAGTTGTGTCTTCTTCTTTTTCTTGTTGTTTGTTTGGTTTAATTTCAGTTTCCAGCAATTCTATTCGGTATTCTTGAATAGGTAGGCGCAATAGCCTCAACAAGGCACATGAAGATGAAGTTGCCCTCCCTCAGGGAGGGTTGATCATCATTAAGTCTGACCAGAAGGCGGCGATCTGATCAATGAAGAAAGATGTCTAGTTTTCAAGGACAAAATGCAGAAACTCCTGAAGGCTGGCCACATAAGGGAAATCTAATACCCTGAGTGGTTGGAAAACGTGGTTTTAGTGAAGAAGGAACATGGGAGATGGAGAATGTGCGTCGACTTTACATACCTGAATAAGGCCTATCCCAACATCGATTCCTTGATGGATAGCGCTTCAGGTTGCCGATTGTTGAGCTTCCTATACTCGTTCTCGGGGTACAATCAGATTCGCATGCACCCCCGAGATGAGTGCAAGACAACATTCATGAAAGAGATCTCTAGCTATTGTTATAAATTCATGTGTTTGGGGCTGAAGAACGTCGGCGTACCTACTAGAGGTTGATAGATAGGATTCTCACCCCCATGATTGGGCGAAATGTACAAGCATATGTGGACGACATGGTCGTCACCTCAGAAGAAAGGGATAAGCACTACAATAGCTAAGTACAAATTAAAGTTAAACTTAGAGAAGTGTGTTTCGGATAGAGGCAGGGAACTTCCTAGGGTTCCTGCTCACTGAACGGGGGATAGAAGCAAACCCGGATAAGTGTGGAGCAATCATAGGGATGAGAAGCCCCGCTAGTGTGAAGGAGGTACAACAGTTGACTGAGTGTATGATCGCCCTGTCCAGATTCCTATCAGCAAAAGGGGATAAGGGGTACCCTTATTTCCAGTGTTTGAAGAAGAGTAACCGCTTCACATGGACTCACGAGTGTGAAGAGGCGTTCCTCAAGTTGAAGGAGTACCTAGCCAGCCCACCTGTCCTCTACAAGCCGCAACCCGGTACTCCGCTTCGCCTTTATTTTGCAGTTACAAATCGAGCAATCATCTCAGTAATTGTGCAAGAGCAAAATCAGGAGACTTATATATTTCGTAAGCAAGGTGCTACAAGGGCCGGAGGTACGATATCAAGCCAACAAAAAGGCAGCCTTGGCGGTGGTGTTCGCAGCCCGGCGACTTCGTCACTATTTTCAGAGTTTCATAATGACTGTAATGACCGATCTCTCAATACGCAAGGTCCTCCAGAAACCCGATGTAGAGGTCGGATGGTGCATTGGGCAGTCGAGGTGTCAGAGTCCGACGTGCAATACAAACCCAAGGGGCCCATCAAGGGCCAGGTATATGCCGATTTCGTGGTAGATCTATCCTTAGAAACCACCCAGGTAAACGGTGGAGACTTTCAGTGGGTTGTTTCGTTGGGCAGGTCCTCTAACCAGCAAGGTAGCGGGGCTGGGATTATTCTAGAGGGACCTAACAGACTTTTGATCGAGCAAGCCCTTAGATTTGCTTTCAAAGCCAACAACAACCTGGCTGAGTATGAAGCCCTGGTAGCTGGAATGCTGCTAGCCAAAGAATTGGGCGCTCAAAGTTTGTTGGTAAAAAGTGACTCGTTGCTAGTAACCAGGTAAGTCACAGGTGAGTACCAGGCCAAAGATCCACAAATGGCCTCGTACTTGAGGTATGTCATGTTAGAACATATGGCCTTAAACAAAAGGGGGGGGTTAATTGTTTATGAAATATTTTCGCAAACTTTGAAGGTATAATGAAGGCCAATGAAGAATCACAGACAAGGAAACTATGGAAAACAATGCACAAAACTGTTTTAGTTTATTTCCAGAAAATCAACTGGTTGTTTTTTGCGATTCAATCTGTTGTTTTTATCAACAGTTAATAAAAACAACTTAAAACAGATATATGTGATATCAGGGAATGACAGAATCACACAAATAGATTTATATTGGTTCACTCTTACACCAAGAGGTACATCCGGTCCCTAGAAAACCACTAGGTATCTACTATGCAATCAAAATCCAGATTACAAACATACTACCAATGAAGTGACCTTGAACACCTCAAGACACACACTTTCTTTGGAAAACACACCACAGAATTCATAACAACCTATGATTTTTGTTTCCACCTTCAATATTCAGAAATACAAGATATACAAAAAGGATTACACCTGATGAAGATCAAATCAAAAGATTACAACAATCCTATTCCACTTCTTTGAGAAAACCCAAAAGCTTAAATGCAAATCTTGAAAACTCAAATCTGTTTTCACACTTTCACAAAATGTCTCAAATTATCTAACTCTTTTTAAGAGAGTATAACAATCTCTTTTAAATACTCCAAAAGTTGTTAAAAACATTTAAAGCAGGAGCCTATTTAGTTAGAAAACATTTAACGTTGATTTGCAAACATAACAAAAACTTTGTTATGGATTTTCAACAAACAATCGGTTGAATTCTCGAAACAACCGATTGAATTGGTTTGACAGCAAAGTCAACCAAGTCAAACAATTTAAAACCCTTTTCAAAAATCTCAAAGTGATAAACAACCGATTGAAACGACAAAACAACAGGTTGTTTTTCCACTTCTTCATAAAACAATCTTTTTCAAAAAGGTTTTGATTCCAAACTGTTTTAGATTCAAACAAAGAGTGGATTACAAAATATTCTACCCAAAACCCACCCACACACACAACAACTTTAGCCTTCCATCAAACACCATGGATTTCGAGACATTAAAGCTTCAAGATCATCCTTGATCAACATGTTACCCTTTTTAGGGAAACTTTCCCCACATTTGAGTTGGTGCATGTCCTAAGAGAACATAATTCCTGAGCAAACCTGCTGGCCAAGTTGGCGAGCTCAGGTAAAGGAGGTCGACAGAGATCAGTTATCCAAGAGACCCTAAAAGTCACCCAGGACCATTGTAGATGGAGCACCAGAGGTTAGTCATATAAAGACCTTGATGGTTAGCTCGGCGAAAGGAATGGTGCACCTATCATTGATACAAGAAACGCTGAAGGTGCCCAAAATAAGCGTTTATGGCTTACCGGAAGAAGATTCGTTGGAGGTCTTACAGGTCGACATAGCGGAGATCTAGATGACACCCTATCAGCGCTACCTAGCTGATGGTGTACTCCCAGTAGAACCCACAAAGGCAAAGACGGTCAAAAGGAATGCATAAAGATACATCCTGGTTGACGGAAAGGTGTTCCGCCATGCCTACGCTCATCCTATCCTCACCTGCGTAAGCAGGGACCAGTGCACTCGTATCATGGCAGAGCTCCATGAAAGAATTTGTCGAAGCCACGTTTGAGGGTGAGCTCTTTCTTTGAAGGTCGTTCGAGCTGGTTACTATTGACCAACTATGAGAGAGGACTGCACGAGGTATGCGCAGCGATGTGAGCAGTGTCAGAAGCATGCTGATTGGCATCACGCACCCCCCGAGGAGTTGCAGTCAATACATAGCTCCTGGCCTTTCCATACCTGGGAATAGACATCTTAGGTCATTTCCCCTTGGTGATTCGTCAGATGAAGTATCTCGTGGTGCGATTGAGTACTTCACCAAGTGAAAAGAAGCTGAACCAATTGCGCAGATAACCACTCACCAAGGTCAAACACTTCGTGTGGAGGAACATTGTCATCCGTTTTGGGATCCCAAGACACTTGGTGTCCGATAATGTTACCCGATAATGGATCAGAGTGCTCAGAGCTCAGCACTCGGTGGTCGGACCTCAGCACCTGCTATACATAAGTCAGCTCGGCTCTTGGGTCATAATAGCGGGCCATGTAATTGGGTCCTAGTTGTATGAGTAAGTCCATTTTTGTATAATTAAGGTAATCCTTCGCATGTAAAGCCTAGGCGACTAGCAACGAGTAATTGTGGACCTAGGGGTGCGCTTAGTGCGTATGGGGTCTAGGTCAAGTAAGTGTCTTTCTTTTAAACCTAAGCCCATGTGTGCTAGGGCATGTAAGGGTTAGGTTGCATGCATGATGAAAAGGAACGTAGCACCACTTTAAGGGTGTCAACGTAAACAAATTGGACCCCTGATGCTTGTACATTAGTTGATACCCTGGTGGTTATTTTGTTATTATTTTATGCACTCCCTGGAGGAAATATTTCATTTTGTTGCTTGCAACACCTTGAGAGTGTGCCCCTAAATTGAATATTTTTGTGTTGAGTATGCTTTCAGTTGAGATTAGATTCTCGTGATGGAAAGTTGTTACAAGAGGTAAGTTATAAAAGGATTTTGAGACCCCAGGTTAAGGTACGTTATTTCTAAGACTGAAACTTGTTACTTCTTATTTCTTATAAGCCTTGTACTGACTTGATCGTCGGAGTGCAATCAACACGTAGGACCCCATGTTTCAACAGAGTCGTTTTCGAACGTAACAAAGGAAATAGCATATTCCAACAGAGACAAATAGAACTAGAACTTGTCATTAGAGTCAACCGAGAAGCAGATCAACCAGCAAAATATAATATTACTAAAACAAAAACATTAAAGAATTTATCAACCATAAAGATGAAACTTAATGAAGTATTGATAAAGAATTATGCCTGGACCAAGTTCTTTCCAGCGAGGATTTTGTACTGCCACTGAAGAAGAGACATTAATTATAAATGATTTTTTTTAATTATTTGTCTCTTGTGGACCAACTCATCACAGAACAAATCTTCACCTCCATGTGCTTCGTTTCAGATGCCCATGGCAAAATATATCAATGCCTGCCATTCACCCATTCAAACTGTAATAGTCTAATAATCAATAATTTGGCTACTTCATTTTTCATTTACCATTTTGTTTAATTATTTTAATAAAATTATATATTCATCCTCTTGTATAATATATATCTTAAATATTTATAAATTATAGCTATTATTACTTATTTTGTTAGTTCTCTATGAAGTATTAGTATTTAAATTTTTCATAATTATTGTTTAGAAATCTTTTATCGAACTAAAAATAAGATTAGTTTTATAATATAGAAATAAGGATAATATTTATTTTATTATAAAGGTGTTAAATTTAAATTTATTTTTTAAGTTAGTATTAAAGTAATTAAAAATCCATTTTAATCGAGATTGTGAGTTTATTATCCTCTCCTGTCGAGTCTTCTTAATTCTTACGTTCGACGCATCAAGATTTCACATTAATTAAATTAAGGCAAAATTATAATAAATTATTGTTAATAAATTTCATTTTAATAATCATATTTTATAAAAATAATTGATAAAAAAAATTAACAATATTCAATATCAGTAAATTTTGAATAAATTTTATATACAAAACTTCTCTATTATAGAGATTTTTTACTCTTCTTGCATTCCCTATAAGTCACATCCTCACCAACATTGGGAACAAAACTTCACTTCCGTGGCTAGTATTTGACTTGCAGTAATTCAATATGAACATATTAAATAAAAATAAATTTTTACTTGCTTGGTATTATTATCTTGCATCAGATGACCAAGCCGTGTTTGTGAGTTCATTAATAACGCTTTACGGATCCCCATGATCGAGGATCTTAAACAGAAGCATGTGATGCGTGAAAATAAAATATAAGAAGCCAATTGTTGTAGGAATATCTTTCACGTGTACCCTTTTTTTAAATATATACCTCTTTCAACAACTCTTTTAGGTTAATATTTCTAAAATTACACGTTTTAAAGGCCATTGCCTCCTCATTCATAATATAAAAAGAAGACTATATTTGTTTCATTTTACCATTGCCTCCTCATTCATAATATAAAAAAGAAGACTATATTTGTTTCATTTTAAAATAAAAACTTTATTAACTTAGCAGGATTCGAAAACAAAACTATAAATAAATAAGACTATATTTTTTTCATTTAAAAATAAATAAGACTATATTTATTTTATTTTAAAATAAAATCTACTATAAATATCAATAATTTTTAATATTTTTAATATTGTTAATTAAAATATTTATATTAATAATTAGTAATAATATTGGATTTTTTTTAGATATAGATTTGTAGATAATGTAAAATTTACCTATGGATAGAGATACATGAGTAATAATCTACAAGTACGGATACAAATTCGTGGTTAATATTCACAGGTAATACTGAATTTACCTATGAATTCAGGTCAGTGAATAATATTCGTATATAATGTTGAATTTACCTACGAATTCAGATTCGTGGGTAAAAATTTGTTAGTAAATCTGATTTTTTTTATAGTGATAAATAGCCACTTGCACGAGAAGAGAAAAATACAGCGCCACTTGACAAACTTAGTTGAATTTTTATATTAAATTCAAAAAAAATAAGGAATCTTCTCATTTTCTGCATAGTCAAAGCCACACACACAAGGTACAAATTAAACAAAAAAAATGAGGAAGGTAACCATAGTGATTAATGTTGGTCATCTCTATTTCAAAGTTACATCAAAGATACTAGAAGGTGCTCATTCAAAATGAAATATTCACAGGATGCTTGAATTTGATAGAAGTAGCACAAAATTCTTGGTGGAGGAGATGACCTACTAAAGAAAAGTTCAACTAGATGAAAAATTTGCTATTAGACTTGATGAACAATGGTGTGATTGTGTGGGAAGTTTCAAAAACTTCACCTCCTGCGTTTTCATGTGCTTATAGTGTGCAAATATGTCCACAATGATTTCGACATGTACATCAATCAGGTCTACAAGTTGGATGAAGTTAATAAATTTAATGACAAAGATTATCCACTAACACAAAAAGATCCTTAACTTTGCACCAATCCAACAACTAGTAGAAGTTCTAAAGGTTGTCCCAAGTCATTAATAATTATGACTTAAATGAATATATGGGAATAAGATTGTCTCAAGGAATGCTTCTATTGTCAAACCATCTTGAAAGATACAAGAAATCATTGTTCGAACAATGTGTATATCGATGGATTAATAAATTATTTTTCTATCCCACCCCTTTGATTAAATTTCAAAATTTATCTAATTACTTTTATTCAACAATTATTTGTTACTTAATTAAGTTATATTAACGTAATTTCCTTTTTGAATATTTTAGATTTAAAAAATTTGGCATTATAGCATTAGGGTGAAAAAATGAGATGTGTGAGAGAGGTTTATAGTAGATGATAAAAATGACATTAACATAAGATGGTAAAAGATGATGAGTACAAGATGTGAGGTGATGTTGAGAGGGGAGAAGAGAGGATGGAGGTAATGAAAAGTGATATGGGCCCTTATTTACCTACTTTGTGGCAGTAGGATTGGGTATGGTGCAAACAATAATAAAAAGAAAGATAGATTTAGATAACACGTTTGGCGAGAAGATGAAGAGGATTCCTCTTGTGAACGGTGAGTCCTGGATCGGTCAAAACATCAAGGTCATCTGGTTTCATTCCTGCTGGCAATTCCCAATCGAAAGCATTAAGAAGATTAGCAAGGATGAGATCCAAGGAGGCAATAGCCATAGGCATCCCAGGGCAAACTCTACGACCAGAACCAAATGGAAGAAACTCATAATCTTGCCCTCGATAAGTTACACTACTATCCAAGAACCTCTCTGGATAATACTCAAATGGGTTTTTCCAGTTATCAGGGTCCTTATGGATCGCCCACGCATTCACGTACAATGTTGTCTTTGCTGGTATTTCGTAACCTCCTATCACGCATGCTTCATTTGTTTCTCTTTGCACAAGAATTGGCCCTGGTGGATAGTATCTGAATGTCTCTTTTATCACTGCCTTCAAATACGGAAACTTCTGTACATCATCTTCGTCTAGAAATTCCTTTCTTCCTCCCACACTCCTTATTTCCTCTTGCACTTTCTTCATCACTCTTGGATTCTTCAGTAGTGCCGTCATATTCCACACCAATGAGGCTGAACTTGAATCTGTTGATGCTAGAAGCAAGTCCTGAAGAGAGACATGAGAAGTGAATGGAGTTAGTTAGAGAAATAGAAAAAAGTAAATGACAAGAAATGGAAAAGAAGAAGCTTATCCATACCATGAGGATGGCTTTGACCACGTCGTCTGTCATTTCTATGGAACTCGAACCCTGCTTCTGCAGTTTGAGAATGATATCTGTCACATCCTGATTCTCTGGATTCACTTTTCTCTTTGGATCAGAGTGTTCATCAATGGCGTCCTGGAAGAACTCATCAACCTCCTTGAAAATAGTACGAAGACGAGCTTTCTTTCCAGTTACAGTATCGATCCAACCCAAGGAAGGAATGAAATCAGAGAAAAAGAATGCAACCATCATCTCTTGACAACCTTTGAGTAGTGAATAGAACCTACTCCCCTCCGCTGCGTCATCTTCATAGCTTCTCCCAAATAGAATTCTACATATCACTGTGCTCGTAAGAGACATCATCGCTTCTGTAAAATTAGTAAGCTTTGAAGATGAAGCGTTCCTAGATATTTTTATCATCATATTCTTCAACTCACTACGTCTTATTGGTGAAAATGTTGAGACTTGTTTCTGGCTAAGGACATTGAGAACACAAATTTTTCTAATTTCTCTCCAAAACTCACCATATGGGGAGAATATAACATCATAGCCTTTGAAGAACAGTGTTTGTTGGCCAAGTAATTTAGGTCGTCCACAACACTCAAGGTCATGGTCTTTCAACACCACTTTGGCCAATTCAGAGGTGCAAACAGCAATGGCTCTCCTTGATCCAAATCTAAGGGAAACGATAGGTCCGTATTTCTTTGACAGTTCCCATAGCTGCAGATGGAGAGTTGTACTGTCCACCTGAAGAAGGTTCCCTACTATGGGAAGCCCTCTTGGACCAGGTGGAAACCGTGACCCCTTCCCCTTTCTAAGATTTTGGACAAAGATTAACAAAAGAAGAGGAAGAGCAAGGTATGCAAGAGTTACAACTGCTGCAACCATTGTGTTTGTGTTTGTGTTCTATCACAACCAAAGAGGTTCAAGACCAAAGAGGTGCAAGACCAAAGAGGTGCAAGACCAAGAGGTGCAAGACCAAAGAGGTGCAAGAAAACTGGCCTGGAATCAAACACTCTTTCCTCACCCTTATTTATACTACACAACAGACCCTTCCCACCACAAAATGCCAAACCAATATTAAATGCTATCATAAAATGTTATGCCTACAAAAACATTTTTATAAAATATAAAAATAATTCTTCATTCACAATTATGCATGCATGGACCAACCCCATTATATTATTTCCAACTACTGCAACTGAATAACAGTCATTCATCACTCTTCACTCTTCACAGAGTTACATAAAATTGTATTTTTATTTTTTTACATAATATATATTTTTAAAATATTTATATTGAGTAGTTCCTATTTATCATTTTCTCACGTGTCAATAAAATGGCGGATCATCCTAACTACCAGATCCAAAAGCTTCACCACCATGAGTTACATATGAAATGCAATAATTCAATAACCACTGAGCTAAAAAGAGTGAGTGGTTCTCATTCTTGTAGTATTAGGAATATATCGTTTAGTTGATTTTGATTCTATCATTTTTGACATGTTGAATTAAATCAAATACAGAGGGCGAGCTAAATGGGAAATGACAAAAAAATGTTGTCAAAGAAGAAAAATAAGCAATAAAATTTTAATGTCTAATTATTAGAAAGTATTCTAAAAGTTATGTAATTTAATTAATTTGATACGAGATATCTTCTTAGATAAATATATCATAAATACAAAAAGTTTTTTATTTTATTTTACTCAATTATGTTTAGAAAAACATTCATTTTTAATAATTGTTCTTGTCGTGTGACTGCCTTTCGCGGGTGGTAGGGATTGCGTTGCCGGGTTGTCCTAGAATAGAGCTCCGTTGTGACAGAGGACGTCCTACATGTTGATTACACTCCAACGATCAATTCAGTTAGGACTCATCCAAAGTAACAATAAGGTCAAGTATCTTAGAAAGCCTACCTTTACTTGGAGATCCACTCCTTTTTTATAACCATCTTTGCAACAACACTTGCTCAAGCGAAATAAAATCCTAACTCAAAATAAAATTGAGCACATAAAATAATAACAGGAAACTCACCTGTCATGTACATCAATTATTCAACATTATGTTCCGCGTACCCTTATCTTTTAAGGTTATTATCCACATCTATCAAAAATACTTTATACGTAACCAACATGCAACAAACAAACATACACGACTATCAATAAGCACATACCCACAACAGGACCTACCCCTACGTAAGGCAGCCACATTGTGTTTGTTTTCGACGGGCTCCTTCAATTGGGTTAAACCTATAATCTCTACCCAAGCCCAATAGCCGAGCTGACCACTCGAGATAAGTCGTTGACTGAGCCCCTGTCTAATACACAAGCGCCCCAGGCTTGAGCTTAGCTAGGTAAAGCAGAGAGTGTGATTGTCTTGGCAACTGATATGATAGTCTCAGAGGGGTTAGGTAGGCACAGTACACGAAGCGTCGTTGACACAACGTTTCACCTTAATTAATCCCTAACACAACGTTTCGAATCCCTCTTAAAGTTTCGTACCTCATTTTTCTGAATTCGAAACCCTTCCTTTCCCTCGAGTTTGCCTTTCACTCTTCTTGCGCCTTCCTCCTCAGAGTTTCTTCTTTTTAACTCTAACAGGTATCTTCTTTTTTCAATCTATTTATATCTTTGAGATCCTTTCCTATACTGTATGAGTTGAACCTGCACTCAAAGTTTACTCTTTCCGCCGATGATCATGTTTGTTCCTATTTCGCTTACATCTTCATATCTTAAAATGTTCATGCATCGGACTTGCTATTACTTATTCTGTTTGGTCTGAATTTTTCTTTTTGCAGTTTGCCTGTATGTTGTGTTTTTACATAAACCCTGTCATGGATTACAAAGCCTTATACCCTTGAGCTCCCCAAAACCTTTTGTAAGAGACCTCCTCATTTACTGCCTTTGAGCGAATAGTAACCCTAAAAAAAATGGCTGTCATTTTGGTGAGGAAAATGATAGGTTACATGTAGTTCCCTGTAGAGAAGGTGAACCAGTATGTTGTGACGAGCCTTCCGATCCTGGGAATCCTTTTTGTTTTTTCTATGCAACTGTGTTGAAGAAGGTCCGTGCACGTCTTCCTCTTACTTCGAAAAATATCTTTTAACCGAGCTAAACATCGCTCCATCTCAGCTACATCCCAATAGTTGAGCATTTGTCCGAGCCTTTGCTTTTTTTTGCACGCAGTTCGGCCTTACGCCATCTGTGGAGGTTTTCTTGTACTTCTTTTAGGCCAAAAAGCTAGGCCGCCAACTCTGGGTATCCTTCAACGGTGCCCGTGGAAGAGGCTTGCTTACCCTTTTCCAATCTTCTTTTATGAACTTCAAGGGTCACTTCTTAAAATTTCGTGCCAATAAATATCATCCTCCCTTCTGGATGGGTTCCCTCTATATTGGACCGAAAAACCATATTTCACTGTGGCCCGACGTTTGGAAGACCTGCCATCCTCCGACTAGGAAGTTTGTAAGTTCTTGTAGAGCTTACAAGTTGTTTTTGACATCGCTTACCTGTTGAGTAGAGAGTTTGACTCAGATGCCCTAGAGAGTTATACCGGTACATTTCTTTTTTAGACCTAGCGAGTTCTCCTTTTCTTTATAGATTGTAATCTCTTTTCTCTATCTTACTACAGGGAGGATGTTGGCCAGATTTAGCAAAGAAGAACTGGAGAACATGGCGAGAAAGTCAAAATGGCTAGTTAAAAGCCATTGAAAGCTCTTGAGGCCCACGCACCTACCGAGGATGAAGAAGACACCTGCTCGAGACTAGTCTTTCCCCTAAAAAGGAAAGTCCTTGTCATCCCTTCTACTACCTCCCCTTCTCGTGGCTAGGCCAGCTACGCTCAAGTGTCTCCACCCAGAGCTCCATCTCCCTCCCCAGTCATAGTGTCCAACTTCGAGGGGGGCGTTGAAAGCTCCAGAAGGAAAGGATTATGGGACCCCAATCTCGATGTTTCTGCTCATATTGAGGGTGCCCTGCTATTGCCTGAAGACGAGGAGAGGCTAAGGGCTCATAATGGACGCCATTCGCTCGAGGAAGCCATAAAACAATTTGGATAGGCTCTGGCCACAAGCTGCTTGGCCGTGGAGAAGATACAAAGCCAAGGGATCGCCACTGAATCCAAGATTCAGGAAAATGACGAGCTTCATCGAAAGGTGCCTGGCGTGCAACAGGAGCTTTCACACCTCCAAGCTCTCTATCAACGTACCGAGCAACTCGTAGCTGAGAAGACCAAAGCGACCAAGGAACAGGAAGTTGTGGAGATGAATCATCGCAAAAAGTTGTAGCACGAGTTGGCTTAGAAGGATGGGTTCCTTGCTAGCGAGATTGAAGTTTACATAGACGAAGCAACCCAAGCCTTTCTGGTGGGGTTTGAAGTTGTTGTAGAGCAAGCTTCCAGTCTTTACCCTAAAGTGGATTTTTCACAGCTGGCACCGGTTAAGGTTGTGGTGGATAGGGAGCTCAAGGGGAAGTAATCAAGCACGCCACAAACTAACTTAATTGTGCTTTTCTAGCGAACAACTTCTTTTCACATTTTATTGGCGTTATCTTATGTATGCAAACTTTTGTCTTAATTTGTTATTTCTCACCCCTCAAAGTAACTAAGATAACAATGCATCTAATCGCTTAGTTTAGACAAGTTTCAAACACAATCATTAAAAGCAATTAATGTTTTACCTTAAACGAGCGCAGGATGATGAGGTTATACGAATCGCTTCTGGTAATGATACTCATTCAAGGGCTCCTTTGATCACGATTTTTGCACCGTGTCTATTCATGAATCCCTTTTGATATCGAACTCGTAGTTGTCTGAGCTTCTAACGACATACACCATTCGCATCTCACGGGGCGCCTAGACCCGAGTGAACAATTGTTCACCGAGCTAACCTGACTTATTCAACGTTTCCCCTATGCGGTATCTATTCATCCAACAGAGCGCCCAGACTCGAACGTACACACCGAGTTAGCCCAACTTATCGTGCGACATTTACTTGTCTAGTAGCGCCTAGACTCAAGTGGTGGCTTACACACCAAGCTAGCCCGACTTATCGTGCAACATTTACTCGTCTCACACAACGCCTAGACCCGAGTGAACAACTATTCACCGAGCTAACCTGACTCATTGTGTCCCAACTCGGACGCTTCAGGTTCGTACTTACCCATAGGTAACTGTTTCATAGACAGGGCGCCTACTTGAGTGATACTACTGAGAAAGGTTATCACACCATGCGTCGATTTCAAGAAAACATAAAGGAAATAGTGTACTATCAAGAATAACTTTTCATTAGATAACCTCATTAAAAAACTCTCTTTAAGGGAAAAAGAGCGCCATCTCTAAGAATCACATTCAAGTAGTTTGGCAATAAGTACTTGGGAGGGTAAATTAACTGAAATAAAAACTTTAAATTTGCAACATTCCACATTCGAGGAATGGTTCCCCCTTATAAGGTTTCTAACCTGTATGCTTCATTTCCGAGTGCCTCAACCACACGGAACGGTCCGGTCCATTTTGGAGATAACTTAGTCTCCAGTTGATAAGAGTGAGCCTTTCGCATTACCAAGTCCGCAACTCAGAATTGTCTTGGTTTGAACTTAGTCCTCTGTCTAAGCTCGGTTTTTCTTTTCAGGGCCTCCGAATTAACACGGGCCTATTCACGGACCCCCTCTAGTAGATCCAAATTTGTCGTTCTTCCTCCGTTGGATTCCTCCACCACGAAATTTTGGAAACGAGGGGAGTTTTCGTGGATTTCTACTGGTATCATGGCATCTGCCCCATATACCAAACTGAAAGGTTTCTACTTAGTTGTGGATTGAGGAGTAGTGTGGTAGGCCCATAAAATCTAAGGAACCTCCTCCGACCACGTACCCTTAGCTTTCTCTAGTTTCCTCTTCAAGCCTTTCAACAACACCCGGTGTGCCTACTCCACCTGACCATTCGTTTGAGGATGCTCTACTGAGGCAAATATCTATTTGACCCCGAGCTTTGAGCACAACTTGCCCAACTGTTGGCTGGCGAATTGCGTCCCATTATCTGATACCAAATGCTTGGGAATTCCAAAACGACATACTATATTCTTCCAAACGAAATGTTGTATCTTATGAGCGGTTATTTGGGCTACCGGCTCGGCCTCGATCCACTTTGTAAAGTACTCGATGGCCACCACCAAGTATTTCATCTAGCGTATTGCCAAAGGGAAAAGTCCCAAGATGTATATTCCCCAAGTGTGGAAAGGCCATGGGCTATGTTTTGAACGTAACTGCTCAGTCGGCGCATGATGTCAATCAGCGTGCTTCTAGCATTGCTTGCACTGCTGAGCGTAAGCCCTGCAGTCTTCCTTAAAAGTCAGCCAATAAAACCCAGCTCGGATAGCTTTCAATGCCAAAGATCAGCCATCTATATGACTGCCACAAATTCCTTCATGTAGCTCCGACATTATTCGAACACACTGGTCCCCACTTACGCACATGAGTGTTGGCTGAGCATATCCATGACAGAATAGCTTGCCATCAACCAGGGTATACCTCCCCGCATTCCTTTCGATCATCTTAGCTTGCGTAGGTTCAGCGGGGAGTAAACCATCAACCAGGTAACGCTGGTATGGTGTAATCCAGGTTTCCGTGAGGTCGATTTGCGAAACAACAACTAATTCGTCCGATGGCATCTCGTACGCAACTACTCGAGGAACTCTCAGAGTTTCTTGAGTCAACGACTTATTATTCTTCCCATGTGCCAAGTTTATCCCTCCTCTGAACCTTCTCCTACAGTGTCGGGTGCCTTTAAAGTCTCCTGAATTACCGACCTTTGCCAGCCTCCCTTTCCCGAGCTTGCCAACTTGGACAAAAGGTTTGCATGGGAATTTTGCTCCCGAGGAACTTGTATCAATTTGAACTCGGCGAAACTCCCTTTTAACGTTATAATATACCTAAGATATGAAGCCAACTGTGGGCCCTTGGCCTGATATTCTCTTGAAACCTGTCCTTTAACAAGCAGCGAATCGCTTTTTACCAATAAATTTAGTGCTCCCAACTCTTGTGCCAATAACATTCCCGCTATCGAGACCTCGTACTTGGCCTGGTTATTACTGGCTTTGAATGAAAACTTCAGAGATTGCTCAATTAGCAGACCCCTAGGACCCTCAAGTATGACTTCTGCTCTGCTACCCTGCTGGTTAGAGGATCCATCGATCGATAAGATCCACCAAAAATCCCCGGGTCAGAACACGACCCCTCAGTTACGAGCTCCACCACGAAGTCAACGTACGCTTGCCCTTTGACTAGCCCCCATGGCTTGTACTCTATATCAAACTCGGACAACTCCACAGACTAGCAGATCATTCGTCCTGCTAGGTTGGGCTTTTGCAAAACCTTACGAATGGGTAAAACAGTCATTACAATTACTGTGTAGCTCTGAAAGTAATGAAGAAGTCTTCGAGTTGTGTATACCACTGCCAAGGCTGCCTTCTCAATAGCCTGGTAACGCTCCTCCGGCCCTTGTAATACTTTGCTGACAAAGTAGATCGGTGTTTGTGCCTAGTCCTGTTCCTACACGATTACCGAGCTAATTGCTCAGTCTGTGATGGCAAAATATAGGCGGAGGGGTGTTCTCGGGATGGTTTGCCTAGGATAGGGGGACTAGCCAAATATTCCTTAAGCTTGACGAAGGCTTCCTTGCACTTCGTTGTCCAGGTAAACCTGTTGTTCTTCTTCAAGAATTGGAAGTACGGATACCCTTTATCACCACTACCGACAAGAAGCGGGACAGGGCAACCATGCGTCCAGTCAATTGTTAGACCTCCTTTACATTAGCGAGACTCCTCATCCCAATTATCGCATCACACTTGTCGGGGTTAGCCTCTATACCCCTCTCGATTAGAAGAAAATCGAGAAACTTTCCTGCCTCTACCCCAAACACGCACTTCTCCGAGTTAAACTTCAGGTTGTACTTTTCTTTTGGCCCAAATAACTCTTCCAATTCGGCAATATGTTGATCTTTCTCTAAGGATGTGATGACCATGTCGTCTACATACGCTTGTACATTCTGCTCGAGAAGGGGAGCCAGGATTCTGTCCATTAACCTCTGGTATGTGGCACCGAGGTTTTTAAGGTCGAAAGGCATGACCTTATAGCAGTAGATTACAAATTCAGCCATAAAGGTGGTCTTATTTTCATCACTAGGGTGCATACGTATTTGATTGTACCTTGAGAATGTGTCCCTGAAAGCTCAGTAGGCGACAACCCGAAGCAGTGTCAGTAAAGGAGTTGATGCTCGGTAGAGGGTACGAGTCCTTGGGGCAGGCCTTATTCAAATCCGTGAAGTCGACACACATCCTCCACTTCCCATTATCCTTTTATACCAACACTATGTTTGCCAACCATTCGGGGTATTGAATTTCTTTGACATGGTTAGCACTCAGCAGTTTCTGAGTCTCCGCCCTTATAATGAAACGTTTCTCCTCGCTGAACTTTCTCCTTCTCTGGATCATTGGGCAGACCCTATCATCCATAGCAAGTCTATTGTTGAAGATGGGAGCTTTGATGTATCAAATCCACATGAAGCCTGGAGTTGTGCTACTTTCTAGGTTTGGGTTTAAGAGTAGGGTGTTTAGAATCTTTGTAAGATCAGTTCTTGAAGCCTACACAAAGCTTGATTAAAACTATTTTAAGAAACTAAGTGTTTTTCCAAGCAAAGGGAAAACAACCGATTGATTTATCGAAATAACCGGTTTTGTCACTTAGCTGGCTGGAAGTTGTGAAACTGCTTTTTGAATCAGTTGTGTAACTGTTTGACTCATTCAACCGATTGAATCGTGGTTTCAACCGGTTAAATGTGTGTTTTCATAACAGTATTTTGAAACCTGTTTTAAACTGAGTCAGTTGTTCAAATGTGCCTTAAATTGTAGCTTTTCAAAGGCTATAAATATAGCTTCATTTTCAAATCAAAAGATACTAGAAATACAACAGGTATTGATTCAGATTTGAGAAAGAGATTTATTTTAAGAAAGGATTTTAAAAAGCAAGATTGTTGTCACACTTTGCTGTGTGGTAACAAGTGTTGATCATAGGATCTCTGGTTCTGTAAATCTAGGTGCTTTCTATCCTGTTTAGTATCTTTTAATTGTTCATATTACATACTTTTTGTATTTGAAAACCTGTAAAGACAGAGGGTGTTTTGTCCAGAGGTGTGGTGTGTGCAAAGGGGGTGAGTAGGCTTTGTGGGATTCAAAGTCACCTCTTTGTGGTGTGGTTTGTGTAATCTGTGATTGGTTACATAGTGGAATACTCAGTGGTTTGACTGAGGACTGGATGTAGCTCAGTGATTGAGTGAACCAGTATAACTCCTGTGTGTAAATCTCTCTTTCTCTCAAACTCTCAAACTGTTTGATATTTCGCTGTTACAAACAACCGATTAAATCATAACTTTAACTGGTTGAAATTCTGATAACTGTTTCTGTTAGATTGTTTGATTGCCTTCCTTAAGTGCTTATCTGAGTTGTTTGTTAAGAATTCATTTTGAAGCAAGTATTTGCGAAAATATTTGATAAAACAGTTCCCCCCCTCTAGTTTAAGCCATCATTTCTAACATCTATGGCATAGGAAATCAAGATTTATCCAAGGCATGTCAGCGGAGGACCAAGTGAATGCGTCCATGTGTTTGGCTATTACTTCAACTATCTTGTCCTGCAATGTTGGATCTACTGAAGCACCCATCTTGAACACCTTTCCACCTATCTCTCTTTCTTGGACCTCACCCGCGGGCCCTGACCGTCGTTCGCTGGCGATTCCAATTTCTAGGACTTCAACAGTTCCTCCTCCTTGGACGGCGACTGCCGAGTATGTCCTCCTCTTATTCTTCAAGCTGCTTTCATAACATTTTTGGCGGTCTTCTGGTCTAATTTAATAACGATCACATCCCTCTCTAGTGAGGGTAACTTCATCTTCATGTGCTTGGTTGAGGCTACTGCCCTCAACTTGTTAAGGGAGGGTTTGCCCAAGAGTAAGTTGTAGGTTGAAGGTGTATTAACTACAATGTACAACGGTCCTTGCAGCCTTATCATCAGAAAAGGTCGCCCTCAGATCAACGTACCCCCGCACCTCTACTTGGTCCCCCGTGAAGCCTACCAAGCATCCATCGTGTGGCCTCAACTGGTCGGGAGATATCCGCTAATTGACAAACATCAACCAGAACATCACATCTTCCGAGCTGCCCTAATTGATAAGAACCTGGTGCACTCTCCTCCCTACCATGACGACATATATCACCACTTAGTCATTGTCGTGGGGAACCACATATCCCAAGTTAGACTTCGTGAAGCTCTAGTTAGCCTCGGGCAAGGTATCCACGCTTCTCACATCCAAGGACATCACGACTCTTGCGTATCTTTTGTGCTTGGTGGCGGTGCTACCGCCCCCCGAGAATCCTTGCGAAATAGTATTCAACTTTCCGTTGACGGGTACTTCATGAGTCTGTTTTGCCGAGATCACCTCTCCTTGAGGCTCTTCCAGACTAGTCTCCAAGTATTCTTTTAAGAAGCCTTCTCTCAGCAACTCGGTCAATTGGTGACCTAGTGCTAGGCACCGTTCGATACTGTGTCCGAAGCCTTTGTGGAATTCACACCAAACGTCGTTTCTTGACCCCAGAATTTTGTCAGGCTTTTGGGGAAACCTTAATTTCTCTATTGTCTCGGGTATTGCTACAGCCTCCTCGATGTTAATGTGTGCGACAACTCTTCGTTGGATCTCGAAGAACGTCTCCGCTTGATTTCTATTCAAAGAGTCACTGAAAGGTCCCATTGTGATTCCTTGCTCAAAGGCGGTAACCATCACGTCTTCGTCATGGGTCTGGAGTCTCAGCATGAGCGCCCAAAACCTGTTCAAGTACTCCTTCAACGTTTCCCCCTCTCTCTTCCTGACGATGAAAAGGTCGTATAATACCGAAGGTGTAACCTGGTTGGCGGTGAACTGTTCTCGAAATAACCTGACGAACTGTACGAAAGAGGTTACGTGGCCATCAGGGAGCCCACTAAACCACTGTAACGTCGTACCTGTGAAAGTAATCATGAACATCTTGCATCGAACAACGTCTGATCCTCGTGAAACTATCATCTCGGCATTAAAAGCCATGAGATGGTTTTCAGTGTCTTCTACCCCTGTGAAGATGGTTTTAGACGTGATGTAATGTGCTGGCACTAATTTGTCCATGATCGCTCGTAAAAAGGGCTTAGGGCAATCCCTCACAGGTAGGTTTGCCCCTTTTCTCCTTCACTGAACGTGGGTCGCGCCATTGTAAATCTCGACGGATGTCTTCATTGGTTTGACACAACTCCTCACGTAATCTTTCCTGCTCCTGTCTAGACTACTCGTTAGCCTCCTGGAGATTTCTTATCTTCTCCATAAATTATTGCAATGTGGGAGCCTCGACTGCTTCTGGTCCCGATGTTCCTTGCCTAGTACCCCTCATCTTGCTAAGAAGTTCGATCGCAGTTGTGCATGGGATCAGATTTTATCGAGCCCCACGGTGGACGTCAAATGTTCTCGCCGTTTGACTGCCTTTCGCGGGTGGTAGGGATCACGTTGTCTGGTTGTCCTGGAATAGGGCTTCGTTGTGAGAAAGGGCACCCTACCTGTTGATTATACTCCCACGATCAAGTCAGTTAGGGCCCATCAAAAGTAACAACAAGGTCAAGTATCTTAGAAAGCCTACCTTTATCTAGAGATCCACTCATTTTTTATAACCATCTTTGCAATAGCACTTGCTCAAGGGAAATAAAATCCTAACTGAAAATAAAACTGAGCACATAAAATAATAACAAAAAACCCACTTGTCATGGACATAAATTATTCAACATTCTGTATAAGCGCGCACCCTTATCTTTTAGGGTTATTATCAGCATCTATAAAAAATACTTTATTGGTAACCAATATGCAACAAACAGACATACACGACTATCTATAAGCACATACACACAATAGGCCCTACCCCTATGTAAGACAACCACATTGTGTTCGTTTTCTACGGGTTCCTTCAATTGGGTTAAACCCATAATCTCTACCCGAGCCCAATAGCCGAACTGACCACTCGCAAGCCCACACATAGGACCGAGCTATTATCGAGATAGGCGGTTGACCAAGCCCCAATCCAGTACAATAATCGATAAAAGAATTACTCTCTCCAATCATTTTCTTTAGATTGATTAAATTATTAAATGATTGGCTTGCTAGAAATTAAGTTAACCTATCAATTAATATGACGCAATTGATGCCAACACAATACACTGTATCTCTTCATTTATATAAGAGGCAAAAATAAAGGCTTTAATGTATTAATTAAAAGTTAGTATTCTTGTTGTAGTTTATTACCAGCTTGCATGAGAGTCTGGACCGGACCGAGAAAAAAAGAAAATAAATCAATTAATAATAGTTTCTTAACTCAACTAAGTTATCATCTGTAGACTTGGTTCTAAAATTTTCATTAAATAAAATTTTTTTATTGGTAAAAAATAATTAAATTAAAGTAAAAGGGAAACTTTAGGGTGTTCTAACCTTTTACATGTTTCTTAAACTAAAAACAAAAATTATAGCATAAAAGGTAACATGCTTAAGCTTCCTAGATAACTACAACCCACACAGCCAGCATACCCAGTTTTCTTGCATAAAAACCAGCAGGGCAAAAGACTTGAAAGTTGCTTCAAAAAACACCAGCACTAATGATATAGTCTGCATATCTAAAAACTAAGGAGAATTGGTAAGACCCTTGCGGCTGTTCAACACCTCCAGTTTTGTGAATACCATGCACCTTATATGTGCTACTTCCAATCCTGTACTCTTTTCAAGCCTTGTAAGTAGTGCTTCCAGTCCTTATAGCACACAAAATTTCCGCTCCTACTACTCCCAACAACCCATCTTTGGATGAACTGATAAATCTGTAGCAGCAGATTTTCATTAAATTGGGTGTTATGGATAATTTGAGCTTTTAATATCACTTCGTTAAAGTTATTATCACTAGCAGGGAAAAAAAAGTTTGGGAGAATTGTATTAGTCTCGGGTAAATCTTTTCCTTGTTTTGGTTGAGTACATATTTTTGTTTAGCTATTTGAACACCCTTATCATTATGAAACGCCCTAAATAACTTAATAATGACACATATAATTGTTATATGAAATGAACCAAGCTTCCGTAGTTTCAATTTTTTTCTCTCATTTCCCATCTGATTTTGGCGAATATAAAATGTGGAAAATCTTTCGAAAGTAGAGAAGTGTTGAAGACATTTTCATTATTCGTCATATGACAAAGATTTGATTTTGTTAGATTTTGGGGGTCTCAAATTTAAAATCTTTAAAAAAACAGTTGGGTAATATTAGAATAGGCAATAAGAAACACTATGTTAATAAACCAAGATATAAACATAATCATATATCATACACTGAACACAAAAGAAGTTTAAACAAAGGAGGGAGTGGGGATGACAAAACGGGCGGATTGTGCAGATCACAAAATTCATTAATTTACCTAATTGGTTTATTTGTACTTTTAACTGCAATTTTTAATACAACAAACAGTCTAATTCTTATTAAAACAAACGACCTTATGGAAGAGTATGCTTCATTAATGTGTGATTGATTAATCAAAGTCCTCCAATTGGCTTATTTGAAATAGATTTAGAAACAAATACATAGAATCTGGAAAATTGAAAAAAGAATTAGAGAATAAAATCTAAAAAATCTCATAAATAAAATATGAGAAAAAGATATCGGAAACAATATTTGAAATAGAATCTGAATTTGAAATTTGCAAGAAAAAGAAACTTATGAATGGATTGATTACTTTTTAATTTGGCAAGTGTGTCGACTCAAAAGTAATAAACTGTCTCTAAGAAAGAATATTAAACTCAAGTTCTTAACTCTCAAGTATAATATTCACTAAATATTAAAAGATGTTCAAAAGTTTGTTTAAAAGGTTGTTTGTATCATAAATTTAAATAAAAGAAAAGTAAATGATTTGGATGATTCAACTAGGAAATTGGGATTGGAGTCAATCTTTCTCACATATAAAAATCATTTATATCAATTCTTCACATATTTATAAAAACATCATTGAGAACAAATATTATAAATTATAAAACAATTAACATTTCAAATTTATTCCTAACATTCAAATATGTTAAGCATTATGATTTAGGTCAGATGCTTAGAAGTACTTTCCAGTCAAATCTAACATTCAAAATATGAAAAAAGATTCAAACTTTAAGAATAAAATGATAATACCAATTATCAATCAAGAAGAGAATATTATAAATAAAAAAACACCTTAATACATAAGAGTTTGAACAGATTACTTCAAATCCCAAATGGAAGACTTAGCCACTCATATTGGCCATTACAAGCATCACTACTACAAAAAATTGTTTTAACGATAGTTAAAAAGATCATATGAAGACGATTTGAGAACTGTCGTTACTTTAGGTGTCGTTATAAATAAACAATTTTTAACGACGATCCCGAACCATCATTATAAAACCTATTAACGACACGTGTGAACCGTTGTTATTATGGAAAATAAATAGGGAAGAAATAAATGAGTGTTCTAGATTTTTTATTTTATTTTTTTAAAGACGGTTTGGGTCTAAACTGTCGTTAAAAATGCTTTTTTTTTCAAAATTGTTGTATTATTATATATATCCTCTAATCCTACATAAAATATCAAATTTCTAGAACAATAATGCATATAATATCATAATTTAAATACGAAAGACTTCATAAAATAAATTAAGTACATATAATATTCTTAAAAAAGTTCTACAATATATGAAAAATGTTACAAAATATTTTGACCATGTAGTCTTTAGATACTTGAATGCTTCCAATCTAGCGATTGTGGGTCATTGAAAAACCATGACATTTGAAATTTTTGTGAGTTAGTGCATGAATAATAAACCCCACATTTTAAAGTGTTTTTGTATAGAGGTACTACATGATCCCAACCTCTATCAATTCTAACTTGCACAATAGTCGACATCCACTAGATAACATAGTAACCACACTCATAATTTCCATATTGGTTACACTGCAAGTCAAAATAAATGTTATTAAATGAATGAATGAGACACATTAAAGTAGTGAGTGAACAAATATACTTCAAATACCTTAAGGTGCACCCAAACGAGCTTTTTTGCGTTTCACTTCCTGTACCGCCCTGGTAGTCGGGAGTGATGACGTGGCATCCTGCCACAGTTTAGGCGTGTTGACAAGGCGCCAGGGTGGCAGAAGGGAAGGAAGTCGGGGGGTTCGCGTAGTCGCCAGTTGTTAAATTGGCGTGTTCCGATCACCAGGTTAAAGATGAAGTCGCCAAATGTAGATTCAGGCGACCTAGTCATTGGAGATCGCCAGAGCAAGCACATCGCCAAAGATGAAGGAGAAGCAGATTATGAAGGCGGCCGGCGAGACCACAGGGAAGGTGTCTGAAGGCCCCTAACTCGCCAGTTCCAGTAGAGATCGCACTCCCAAGTTAGCTATGTACTGGGCAGTACCATGCATAGGTAACTTAGCCAAAATGAGAGTAGAAGCAGCGCCAAGTCAGGGAGCCTCCAGATGATGGCACGTGTACAGTTGGATGCGAGCCACGTGTCCAAGTCTGTAACTGCCAGGAGAGAGAAAGCCACCAGGTATATAAGAGTTCTTAACGAACTTTCTGAGGTACGCACGTTCAGATTATACTCTTTACGCTTGCGAGTGATAGAGCTTACTGTGAGAGAGGATTTGCACGGTTCTTGTTCTCTTAGTATTTGGTGATACCGTCACTGACTTGGGCGTTGGAGTGCGATCGGTCGCAGCGGCGCCGCTCTGTTTCTTTGCAGGTTCTTGAGGTGGATCTCGAAGAGGAACGGAGGTTTGAAGCGGTGCACACGTCGATCCTTTGACGAGGCAGTTTCCAGCGTTCCGGTCAACAGGCAGGATCACTTCCGCTTCCACTCAACATGTTATATTCAGAATAAACACTGAAATAATAAGATTTCTTATTCGAACACATAACATTATGTAATGTATAAGTAATAATAAATATTAAATGAAACTGTTGTACCTATCTATAATGTGTTTAAAATAGTTAGGAGGTTCCTTATGCAAGATGCAAAACCATGCAGCGGTATGATCTTGAACATATATGATCAATAATTGTAAATTATGCCTATATAACAAATAGAATATGAACTTATTTCAATAACTGATCAATAATTCTCTTATTTCAATAATTTAATATAAGTTATTTATAGAATATGAACTTATTCATGGATATACGGAGAAATATAAATTTTTTTTTCTCCATTTTTTAAGGCAGTGGTAATGTATGTTTGTGTTTCTAACTTTTTGTTACCAAGTGATTGAATGAGTTGAGGGTTTAAAAACCCATATGTATCTTGTTTTCCCTCATTCAACCATAATCCATAAATATACCTAAATTTTAATAAGTTATTACTAATATATATAATAAATGACAACTATAAATAATTTAATAACTGAACTCATATCATCCATAATTGTAGAACTGTATGTTAATCTCCTGAATTTTGGATGCAAGGTCCAACAAATTTAACATGTGAAAGTACAACCGTACATCACTATGCCTTCCAAAAACATTGGCATCCCATGGAACTTCTACGACGAATGTGTCTAAAATTGTAGCAACTTCCACAAATGCCACCACAGGATCATCAATGGAGAATTTTTTCTTCTTTTGCAGAGGCAGATTTGTCTTTGGTTTCTGCTACTCATAAACAAATAAACAAATAATTAAATTAGTTAGTATATAACATATTTGATATATAATCCTATTAGTGCAAAGATACACCATAGAGTCTAATAATGGTTTGAAGAGATGTCAAGGTCAGGAAATGAAAGTATGTAATGCCTCTGCTACAATTGTCACCTCTAATGTCGACACAAGAACTGCAACATCACCATAAAGGACCTTCTCCACCGTGACCTTTTATCAATTTAGAAGGAAAAGGGACATTGTGTAACACTATGACCCCTTCATAAAACTTACCTAGGGCAATGAATCGGATGGAAGAATCATAATCAACATATAACTCGCATTGGCTAGTTGAGCCAAAGTCATCCCCTGATAGATCAACTGTTAAAAAACTCCCTTTAATGTTGGCTCTCTTAATAGGAAGTGGGTCATCTTGTACCATAGTAGATAGTTGCTTTGAGAGTCTTAAACCATCCCATCACTTTTCAAACCCCTATCCATCCGCTTATTAAACTCCTTCATTAAACTTTCTTTAATCTCTTGAGTTACCTCAACCTTTATCTATTTCCGTAATTCTAGAAAATACTCTTGGCAAGGTTGACTGCACGAATGTTACTTGCTATATGATGAAGGCCAAAGTATGAGTTAATCCCCACCCCATATCCAACAACACGAACATATCCAACGGGCTCAGGTCGTCCGATAACAATATTAAGAATATCTTAGTGACTATATCACTAGTACAAAAATAAGAAAATAGCGCTCTTTATTTAATGCGGCCTAGCCCTTAAACGCATTCGTAAAAAACGCGGTGGCATTTTTAAAATTAATTTTATTTATAAATGCGGCTATTTTAATAACCGCATTTGTAAATCAAGCGCTTTGATTTACAAATTCGGCTAAACGTAATAACCGCATTTGTAAATCAAAGCGCTTTGATTTACAAATGCGGTTGTTTGTATAGCCGCATTTGTAAATCAAAGCGCTTGATTTACAAATGCGGCTATACAAACGACCACATTTATAAATCAAAAAGCTAGATTTACAAATGCGATTTTTACGTTTAGCCGCATTTGTAAATGCTTTTTACCTTAAAAAATTTACGCGCCTCAACAGTTTCGTAGTTTCTTTTGTTTTCACTATTCATCTTCTTCGTTTTTCTCTCGTTTGCGAACTTCATTGCATTGGTCGAAGGTACGCATTACCATTCCAGAGTTTCGCTTTCTTCCTTTCAATCTTCACATTGGCTTTCGTTTTTAATGCCTTTCGTTTTTCTTTCCATTGTTGGTCGAAGGCATTGTTCCATTGGCTCTCCCTCGCTACTTCGCCACTGCTTCCGTCGCCGTTGTCGCCGCCGCTACCGCTGTTCCTCTTTCTCCCCTTCCACTCTTCACCAACAACTTGGTTCACCCACAAGGTTGGTTTTTAAATTTTTAATTTTTTTTTTGCATTTTTTTAATTTTGGTTTATGTATTATAATTTATTGTGTAGTTTAAATTTTATATTATTTAGTATTTATTATATTTCGAATTTGTATGTTTTTTTATGTATTATGTACCGCCCTGGTGGTCGGGTGTGATGACGTGGCACCCTGCTACAGTATAGGCGTGTTGACAAGGCGCCAGGTTGGCAGAAGGGAAGGAAGTCGGGGGGCACGTGTAAGTCGCCAATTGTTAAGTTGGCGTGTTCCGATTTCCAGCTTACCAGAATAGGCGATCGCCAGGTTGAAGATGAAGTCGCCAGATGTAGATTCAGGCGACCTAGTCATTGGAGATCGCCAGAGCAAACACATCGCCGAAGATGAAGGAGGAGCAGATTATGAAGGCGGCCGGCGAGACCACAGGGAAGCTGCATGAAGGCCCCCAACTCGCCCGTTCCAGTAGAGATCGCACTCCTAAGTTAGCTATGCATTGGGCAGTACCATGCATAAGTAACTTAGCCAAAATAAGAGTAGAAGCAGCGCCAAGTCAGGGAGCCTCCAGATGATGGCACGTGTACAGTCGGATGCGAGCCACGTGTCCGAGTCTGTAACTGCCAGGAGAGAGAAAGCCACCAGGTATATAAGAGTTCTTAACAAACTTTCTGAGGTACGCACGTTCAGTTTATGCACTTTACGCTTGCGAGTGATAGAGCTGACTGTGAGAGAGGATTTGCACGGTTCTTGTTCTTAGTATTTGGTGATACCGTCACTGACTTGAGCGTTGGAGTGCGATCGGTCGCAGCGGCGCCGTGCTGTTTCTTTGCAGGTTCTTGAGATAGATCCCGAAGAGGAACGGAGGTGAGAAGCGGTGCGCACGTCGATCCCTTGACGAGGCAGTTTCCAGCGTTCCGGTCAACAGGCAGGATCATCAGGCGCCCACCGTGGGGTCGTGTAAAACTTGCTCACATCCACAGCGTGAGTTTTTGGAAGTTTTCGAAGTTTTCTGCGAGGTTGTGTGCTGGTGCAACCGTCGTTCGCTGTTTGCTTGAGTTTCGTTCGGTGAATTTGTGTTTTGTGCCGTTCGTTTGGCTTTTCAATCGGTGGAGTAAGGTTTCCTGCTGTTTGCACGTGATCTGTTTGGTGGAGGTTCGAGTTCTTTCGCTTGTTTGGATTGTTCGCGGAGAAGCGGTGGTTTCTGGCGAAGTTGTGGTTTTCTTTGGAGGCTTACGGTGTTCTTGAGTTTTCTCGCACAGTTTCGCAATGTTCTCTCCGATTGATCGCTGATTCGATCGAGGTCGAAGTATTGTCCGCTGCATTCCTGTGATTCGCTGAAGTTAATGAGAAAAATGAGAAGCAATCGTTCCAGTCCCGTGGCGCCTGCCGCTGCCGAAGGTGCCGCTGCCATGACCATGGCGCAGATGGCGGAGATGATGCGCGCGTTGCAGGCAACTGTGGAAGCCTCACGCGTAGAGCAGGCGAGAATACATGAGGACCTGGTCGCCTCTCGCGCCAGGAACGAGGAGCTCAGCAAGGTGACTGAGGAGCTGCGTCGAGCTCTTCAGGAGCAGCAAGGACGTTCTTCTGCTGAAGAGGTGGCGCCGTCGACGCCACCTCGTGTTTTCCCAATGCCTTTTGTTCAGGCGATTACCGACACGCCTATTCCCACGAGCGTGGTTCCGGTTAAGGCTGCCTTTACCGGCGTGGAGGATCCAGAAGCTCATCTGACCACGTTCCACACACAGATGATGCTGTCGGGAGGGTCAGACGCCGTCTACTGCAAGATGTTCGTGAGTACGCTCCAGGGAACGGCGATGGAGTGGTTTGTGAGCCTGCCAAACGGCCACATAACCAATTTTCAACAGTTCTCGAAAATCTTTGTCGAGCAGTACATTGTGAATAAGGCACTGCCCAGGGTGTCTTATGATCTGTTTGATATAAGGCAGTACCATGGGGAGTCCCTCAGAGACTACCTCAATCGCTCCGGAGCGCAGATGGTCAGATCGCCGGCCAAGGATGAAGAAATGCTGGTCTATGCCTTCAAGAAGGGCGTGCAGCCAGGGCCATTCTGCGAGGCCTTGATCAGGGCTCATCCAGCGACGTTTGCTGAAGTCAGGCGACTTGCGGTGGCCCACATCGCTGACGAGAGTGAAGTCGCCGAGAAGAGAGGCAGCGTGGCTCCCGCCAGGCCACGTGCCCAGACCAGGATCCAGCCGCAGAGGGTGCTGGAGACAGCAGCGGCAGCCAGGAAGGACCAGAGGACTCGCCATCCTTACGATAGGAGGAACAAGGGAAGAAGCCAAGCGCGCCAGCAACCAGCACGCCGGGAATTCAATCGCCCGCCTAAGCACAAGTTTGTCATGGGGCTGGCGGATCTGATCGCCATTCCTAACATATCTGCTAGGTTGAAAGCGCCTGAGAAGGTGGGCGACAAGGTGCTGGGGTCAAAGCCGGACGCCTGGTGTGAGTTCCACCAGTGTTTTGGCCACACTTTGGACTCGTGTTTGTCTTTAGGATACCAGCTCGACGATCTGGTTAAGAGCGGGTTCCTAAATGATTATCTGCTGGTCAGGAGGACGGGGGGAGCGTCGAGTTCCCAGCCAGCAGGTGGAGAAGCCCAGCAACACGAGATGCCTATCCACGGGGAGATCCACACCATTGCAGGGGGTTTCTCAGGTGGTGGATGCACCGCATCGCAGAGGAAAAAGTATGCGCGATCGGTGATGACAGTGGACATGTTTGAAGATCACTCGCCGGAAGTGGACATTACGTTCACAAAGCAGGATCTTCGGGACGTTGTGCCTCATGACAACGATCCCATAGTTATTTCATTGGTTACAGCGGGAAGGAAGGTCCACAGAGTTCTGGTGGACCAAGGAAGCTCGGCAGACGTGATGTTCTGGCCGACTTTCACGCAGCTGGAGTTGCCCCTCGACCAGTTGAGGCCCTATGGAGGGTGCTTATATGGGTTCGCTGGTGACCAGGTGGAGGTCAGGGGGTACATTGAGCTGAGAACCACGTTTACAGATGAGACTGGGTCGAGGACGGAGAAAATCAAGTACCTCATCGTAAACGCCCCCTCAGCGTACAACATCCTGTTGGGAAGGCCCACGCTTAACAGGATAGGCGCCATTCCGTCAACTCGGCACATGAAGGTAAAGTTGCCATCCATGGAAGGGGTGGTGATCACGATCAAGTCTGATCAGAAAGAAGCGAAAAGGTGCTATGAGAATAGCCTGAAAAACAAAAGATCAGTGAGTTATGTAACAACCACCCCACCTCCCGGTGTGAAGCCCAGACCGCCGGTAACAGAGGAGGCCGCCGAAAGGGATGTAGAGATGGTAGACGCTGAGCTAGGGGAGAGGAATGCTGGCCTGGAGGAGGAAGAGGCGCGAAATCGCCCCGAGGAAGCAAGGGAGCAGGGAATCGCCAGGGCGGTGATCGCCAGAGAATCCAGGCCTAAACCTGTCGAGCAGTGGCTTGAAAAGGAGATCGGAGGAAAAGTCTTCAAGCTGGGAAGATCTCTGGAGGTCGATCTCCAGGACCAGATCGCCAAGGTGATTGAGCGGCATCTGGACGCATTTGCTTGGTCCGCTTCGGACATGCCCGGGATTGATCCTGACTTCTTGTGCCATCATCTGGCGATGGACAACATGGTGAGACCGGTGCGACAAAGGAGAAGAAAATTCAACGAGGAGAGGAGGCAGGCGATCAGGGACGAGACACAGAAACTCCTCGCCGCAGGCCACATCAGGGAAGTCCAGTACCCTGAATGGTTGGCAAATGTCGTACTGGTGAAGAAGAGTAACGGGAAATGGCGCATGTGCGTCGATTTCACCGATCTGGACAAAGCTTGCCCAAAGGATTCGTATCCTTTACCAAGCATTGATGCCCTGGTTGATAGTGCTGCAGGGTGCAAGCTGCTGAGTTTCCTGGATGCCTTCTCGGGATATAATCAGATCAAGATGCATCCCATGGATGAAGAGAAAACAGCCTTCATGACGGAGAGATCGTGCTACTGCTATAAGGTGATGTCGTTCGGGCTGAAGAATGCGGGGGCCACGTACTAGAGGCTGATGGATCGAGTACTTGCACCAATGCTGGGAAGGAACGTGCAAGCCTACGTCGATGACATGGTCGTGATCTCGCAGGAAAAGAGCAAGCACGTTGCAGACTTGGAGGAATTGTTCACGACGATCGCCAAGTTCAAGTTAAAACTCAACCCGGAGAAATGCATTTTCGGCGTGGAGGCTGGAAAGTTTTTGGGTTTCCTCTTGACTGAAAGAGGAATAGAAGCCAACCCAGACAAGTGTGCCGCCATCTTGGCGATGAGGAGCCCAGCTACGGTGAAAGAAGTCCAGCAGCTAACAGGTCGGATGGCAGCCCTATCTCGCTTCGTGTCAGCTAGCGGAGAAAAGGGGCATTTCTCCTCGCTACCTTGCTGGTTTGACGATCCATCCACTGAGAGTACCCAACGGAAGTCATCCCCTTCAACTCGTGTTGCCTCAGATGAGAGCTCGACCACGAAATTTGCGAAGATCTGTCCCTTGATCGGGCCTCGGGGCTCATACTTAATATCAAACTCCGACAGCTCCACTGCCCACTTCACCATCCTTCTCGCAACGTCGGGCTTCTTCAAAACCTTCTGGATGGGGAGATCGGTCATCACCAGAATTGTGAAGCTATGGAAATAACTTGCCGAAAATACCACAGCCAGCGCAGCCTTTTCCAGGGCCTGATATCTCGTTTCGGGGCCCTGCAACACCTTACTAACAAAATAAATAAGCTTCTGAGCCTGACCTTGGTCTTGGGCGAGCACCGCACTCACCGCCCTCTCAGTTACAGCAAAATACAACCTGAGAGGGGTTCCCACCAGCGGTTTGCACAAAACCGGCAGGCTCGCCAGATACTCCTTGAGCTTGACGAAGGCTTCCTCGCACTCCTTCGTCCAGGCAAACTTATTATTGCGCCTTAAACACTGGAAATAGGAATGGCCCTTCTCTCCGCTAGCTGACACAAAGCGAGACAGGGCGGCCATCCGACCTGTTAGCTGTTGTACTTCCTTGACAGTGGCTGGGCTCCTCATCGCCAAGATGACGGCACACTTATCCGGGTTGGCTTCTATTCCTCTTTCAGTTAAGAGAAATCCCAGGAACTTTCCAGCCTCCACGCCAAAGATGCACTTCTCTGGATTCAGCTTCAATCGGAACTTGGCGATCGTCGTGAACAATTCCTCCAAGTCCGCAACGTGCTTGCTTTTCTCTGGCGAGGTCACGACCATGTCATCCACATACGCTTGCACATTTCTTCCCAGCATCGGTGCAAGTACTCGATCCATCAACCTCTGGTACGTGGCCCCTGCATTCTTCAGCCCAAACGGCATCACCTTGTAGCAGTAGCACGATCTCTCGGTCATGAAGGCAGTCTTCTCTTCATCCATGGGATGCATCTTGATCTGGTTATACCCCGAGACGGCATCCAGGAAACTCAACAACTTGCACCCTGCAGCACTATCCACCAGGGCATCTATGCTTGGTAAAGGATATGAGTCCTTTGGACAAGCCTTATTTAGATCAGTGAAATCGACGCACATGCGCCATTTCCCGTTGCTCTTCTTCACCAGCACGACATTGGCTATCCAATCGGGGTACTGCACCTCCCTGATATGGCCTGCAGCGAGGAGTTTCTGTGTTTCGTCCCTGATCGCCTGCCTCCTCTCCTCGTTGAACTTTCTTCTCCTTTGCCGCACTGGTCTCACCAAGTTGTCCATCACCAAATGATGGCACAAGAAGTCGGGATCGATCCCGGGCATGTCCGAAGCGGACCATGCAAATGCATCCAGATGCCGCTCTATCACCTTGGCGATCTGGTCCTGGAGCTCAACCTCTAGGGATCTTCCTAGCTTGAAGATTTTTCCCCCGATCTCTCTCTCGAGCCACTGCTCGACGGGTTTTGGCCTGGTTTCTCTGGCGATCACCGCCCTGGCGATTCCCAGTTCCCTCGCTTCCTCAGGGCGATTCCTTGCCTCTTCTTCCTCCAGACCGGCGTTCCCCTCCCCCAGCTCAGCATCTACCATCTCCACGTCTCTTCCGGCGATCTCTTCTATTACCTTCGATCTGGGCTTCACACCGGGAGGCGGGGTGGTTGTTACGTAACTTACCGACCTCTTGTTTTTCAGGCTATTCTTATAGCACTTCTTCGCTTCTTTCTGGTCGGATTTGATGGTGATCACCACCCCCTCCATAGATGGCAACTTCACCTTCATGTGCCGGGTTGATGGTATGGCGCCTATTCTGTTGAGCGTGGGCCTTCCCAACAGAATGTTGTATGCTGAAGGAGCATTTACGACAAGGTATTTGATTTTTTCTGTTCTCGAACCTGCCTCATCTGTAAACGTAGTCCTCAACTCTACGTACCCCCTGACCTCTACCTGGTCACCAGCAAAACCGTACAGACACCCTCCATAGGGCCTCAGCTAGTCAAGGGGTAACTCCAGCTGCGTGAAAGTCGGCCAGAACATCACGTCTGCCGAGCTTCCTTGGTCCACCAGAACCGTTTGGACCTTTCTTCCTGCCGTGATCAACGAGATGACTATGGGATCGTTGTCATGAGGCACAACGTCCCGAAGGTCTTGCTTGGTGAACGTAATGTCCACATCTGGCGAGTGGTCTTCAAACATATCCACCGTCATCACAGACCTCGCGTATCTCTTCCTCTGTGATGCGGTGCATCCACGCCCTGAGAAACCCCCTGCAATGGTGTGGATTTCCCCGTGTGTAGGCATCTCATGCTGCTGAGCCTCAGCACCTGCTGGCTGGGAACTCGACGCGCCCCCCGTCCTTCTATCCAGCAAATAGTCATTTAGGAACCCGCTCTTGACCAGATCGTTGAGCTGGTATCCTAAAGCCAAGCACGAATCCACGGTGTGGCCAAAGCCCTGGTGAAACTCACACCAGGCGTCTGGCTTTGGTCCCAGCACCTTGTCGCCTACCTTCTCGGGCGCTTTCAACCTAGCTGATATGTTGGGAATGGCGATCAGGTCCGCCAATCCCATGACAAACTTGTGCTTAGGCGGGCGATTGTATTCCCGGCGTGCTGGTTGCGGGCGTCCTTGGCCCCTACCCTTGTTCTTCCTTGGATCATAAGGATGGCGAGTCCTCTGATCCCTTCTGGCCACTGCTGTCTCCAACACCCTCTGTGGCTGGATCCTGGTCTGGGCGCGTGGCCTGGCGGGAGCCACGCTTCCTCTCTTCTCGGCGACTTCACTCTCGTCGGCGATGTGGGCCACCGCAAGTCGCCTAACCTCAGCGAACGTGGCGGGGTGAGCCCTGATCAATGCCTCGCAGAATGGTCCCGGCAGCACGCCCTTCTTAAATGCGTAGACCAGCATTTCTTCATCTTTGGCCGGCGATCTGACCATTTGCGCCCCAAAGCGATTCAAGTAGTCCCTGAGGGACTCTCCCTGATATTGCCTGATATCAAACAAATCATAAGACACCCTGGGCGGTGCCTTATTCACGATGTATTGCTCGACGAAAATCTTCGAAAACTGCTGGAAGTTAGTTATGTGACCTGTAGGCAGGCTCACAAACCATTCCAGTGCCGTTCCCTGGAGTGTGCTCACGAACATCTTGCAGTACACGGCGTCTGATCCTCCTGACAGCATCATCTGCGTGTGGAACGTGGTGAGATGAGCTTCAGGATCCTCCACGCTGGTGAAAACAGCCTTAACAGGTACCACACTCGTAGGAATAGGCGTGTCAGTAATCGCCTAAGCGAAAGGCATAGGAAAAACACGGGGCGGTGTCGACGGCGCGACTTCTTCAGCACTAGGACGCCCTCGCTGCTCCTGAAGGGCTTGACGCAGCTCTTCAGTCACTTTGCTAAGCTCATCATTCCTGGCCCGAAAGGCGACCAGGTCCTCATGCATTCTCGCCTGTTCTACGCGGGAGGCTTCCACATTGGCCTGCAACGAACGCATGATCTCCACCATCTGCGCCATAGTCATGGCGCTGGCGCCTTCAGCAGCAACGGGCGCAACTGGACTTGAACGGTTGCTTCTCATTTTTCTCATGAAATCTTGGCAATTCACAGAGTGCAATGAACCACGCTTCCTTCAGCGACGATCGATTCAGCGATCAATCGGTCAAAACTTCGCGAAACTCCGCAAGAAAACTCAAGAACACAACGAACCACCACAGGAACCTGCAACTCCACCAGAAACCACCGCTTCTCCCACGAAAAACCAAACGAGCCAAAGAACTCAAATCTCACCGAACAAATCTCGCGTAAACAGCAGGAAACTTCACTTCACCGAACAAAAACCCAAACGAACGGTGGAAAACGCGAAATCACCGAACAAATCTAGATGAACAGCGAACAGCGGTTGTACCAGCACACAACCACACAAAAAACTACGAAAACCTCCAAGAACTCACGCTGTGGATGGGAACAGGTTTTACACGGCCCCACGGTTGGCGCCTGATGATCCTGCCTGTTGACCAAAATGTTGGAGCTTGCCTCGTCAAACTTGGATCGACGTGTGCACCGCGTCAACCTCCGTCCTTCGTCACGATCCACCTCAAGAACCTGCAAAAGAACAGAGCGGCGCCGCTGCGGCCGATCACACTCCAACGCCCAAGTCAGTGACTGAACCACCAAATACTTCAAGAGTAACACTCAAGAACTCTCAAGGAACCGTGAACCAGTTCTCTCTCACAGTATACTCAAGAACTCGCAAGCGTAAAGAAGACAATCTGAACGTGCGTACCTCAGAAGTTCGTTGGGGAACCCTTAAATACCTGGACACTTTCTCTCTCCTGGCAGTTACAGACCTGGACACGTGGCTCGCATCCAGTCGTACACGTGCCATCATCTGGAGCCTCCTTGACTTGGGCGCTGCTTCTGACTCTCATTTTGGCTAAGTTACTCATGCATGGTACTACCCAGTGCATAGTTGTCCTGGAGTGCGATCTCTACTGGGATTGGCGAGTTAGGGTGCCTTCGTATACACTTTCCCTGTGGTCTCGCCGGCCGCCTTCATAATCTGCACCACCTTCATCTTCGGCATGTGCTTGCTTCGGCGATCTCTGATCACTTGGTCGCCTGAGTTTACATCTAGCGACTTCATCTTGAACTTGGTGACCGTCGGTATTGGTGTGATGGAGATCGGAGCACGCCAACTTAATAACTGGCGACTACACGAACCCCCCGACCTCCTTCCCTTCTGCCAGCCTGGCGTCCTCTCAAAACGCCTATACAATAGCTTGATGCCACGTCATTACTTCCGACTACCAGGGTGGTACATTGACCAAGAAGAGTGTATGTCTTGAGGTGTTCAAGGTCATTCTCTTGGTTGTTGTGTAAGTGATCAAGGTGTGATTGCTTAGTGGATTTCCTTGGGGTTTCTGAGAAGACTAGATGTAGCTCTGGGTTTGGAGTGAACCAGTATAAACAATTGTGTACAATCTCTCTATCTCTAACTCTTTAAATTCAGTTTTATTTTGTTGTTTGCTGGTATAAACAACCGATTGTTTCTGCGAAACAACCGATTGTTTTTCTGGTACTGCAGCTTTTGCTTGCTGTTTTGGCGAACTGAATTTCTGAATTAATTGTTTCTTGAGATAATTTCATTCTTGTTTGAAAAGTTTATGAAAACCCTCTTTAAACAATTCACCCCCTCTAGTTTAAAGCCATCTATTCTAACACTAATCTAACCAGAACCCATGCCCACAAGCAACAACCTAGTCTTCAAGCAAACTTTTTAGATTTTGAGACATCAAAGTTTCAAGTTCAATACTATCATCAACATTCAAAAGTTAATAATACATTAATATAAACTACATCTAAATAAAACAAGGGATATTAACCTGACATTTCTCTATTTCTCGAATCTTCACAAACTGCTACCAAGTTTCTTCATCAAGGCATGCAAATGTTGTACAAGGATTTTCTCCTTTCCTTCCATCGTATATATAAGTTATTGTCAATTTTGATTTAAACTGTCGAAACTTTACACTCATTAAAGATAGAACTTTCACTCTCAATGTTTCCACATTTGGGATATCGTAAACCATCTACATACCACATTTGGGATAATTAGTTCATAATAAACTTTAAATTGAATAAAGTATAAAGAAATCTCAGATTGAACAAAGTATAAACAAAGCTCATATCGAACAAAGTAAAAACAATTACATACCATAATATTTTTCCAAATCATGTTTCTCTCGTGCTCGGTGACGTTATCCCAAGAATCAGTTAAGATAGAGATCCTTTCGCGAGCAACTACTCCGAGGTAACTGCTAAAATTCTTTGAATTTAGCCTAGTGGCAACACCAATGTTGACATTAATAGGAAATGGAATTTTTTGACCTTTATTTATCTTCGTACAAATAGTCTTTAATCTAGTAGGTCCTCTACCAATTCTTGAACAAGGAACTTCATCATTAGTGATGTTCCTGTTATCAAGCAAATATGATATAAAGGGACCATTTTCAATTGTTTCCCAAATACCCTTAACAGTTGAATGCATAAAGATTTTTATTCTCACCTTCCAAAACTGGTAATTGTCACCACAAAACAGTGGTGGCCTATTTATGGAGGCACGTTCCCCAAAAGGCATCTTGTCAGCCATTGAAAATAGTTTTTAGAAAAAAAAACAGAAACTTTAGTATTTTTCAAGAACCTAGTGTTGAAGATGGTTGCTGCCCCTTCAAGATTGTGTTTGATGAAGACTTCTATGTACATTTCATGTGTATTTTGCTTTGCTTTAAGTGTGTCTTAGGTAGTGCTTAGAGGTTGTCTAAGAGTGGGCTTTTTGCTGAGTAACTCACCTCATAACCACTTGCCATGTGATAAGAACAAGCATAAGATTTCTTAAACTGTTTTTCACATGTTTTACAAAAAACACGTTTACTGTATAAAAATAAATTTGTTCTTTTCTAAACAAACAGATTCATTTTTACACTGATGCCTTGGCAAAGTCTTGTGAAAATTAGATTTTGTGCATCATGTATTTTGACTAAGTCTTCTATCTTTCAAAACGACTGTGTTTCAAATAGTTAAGCTTTTCTGTTTTCGTTTTGAAAAATAAATTTGTTCATCTGTAAATGAATAGATTCTTTTTGTCTCTGGTGCCATATCTAGCTTAAACGTTTTTTAGTTTTATCTGTGCACCAGAATGGTTGACTAAGTCTCCTCACTTAACAAATTCTCTAACTGCTTTTGAAAATAAATCTGTTCATTTTATTTTCAATCTGTTCATTTTATAACAGCTTTAACTGTTTTTCAAAATTCTGTTATAAGTTGGTTTTCTATAAAATGAAAACTTGTTTCTGAGTTTAAACATCGTTCATACATTTGTAAAAACAAGTTTTACAGCAGAGAATTAAGAGTTTACAAAGGATTACCATTTGTTCTTCAAAGATTTCGAAAATCACAAAGTGTTTGTTCTTGGTTTGGTTCCAAAAGCTTGGTGTGAGGTGCTGCTACTGTTCTAGCAATCTTGCCTACTGGTTTAAGGCAGATCTTTGTATCCTCAATCAGGTGTATTCGTTTCACTTTTCACTTCTTGTAATAGTTTGGTTGAACGCTCTTCTTGATAGGTTTTCTTGAAGAGTGTGTGTGAGCTGAAATAGGTTTTTTCAGTAAGAGTACCTAAGTTCTTGTAGGTTTCAAGAACAGTGGGAATTGTGTTTGTTTGTACTGTGATTTAGTGAATTTCACCTTGGTTTTAGGTGAAGACTGGATGTAGCTCAGTTGAGTGAACCAGTATTGATCCTGCCGGTTGACCAGAGCGCAAAAGCCTTGCCGCGTCAAAGGTATCTTCCTCTGGATCGACTTTGCACCACGCTAGCTTCCGTCCTTCACACCTCGATTCTCCTCAAGAACCTGCAAAAGACAGAGTGGCGCCGCTGCGGCCGATCGCGCTCCGATGCTCAAGTCAATGACGGAACCACCAAAACTCTAAGAGAGAAAAGCTAGAAACTCAAGGAACCGTGCAAAAACTCTCTCAGCGTACTCCAGTATTCTCAAAGCGTAAAGAAGTGTTCTGAACGCGCGTACCTCAGAATCTGTTAAGAGTTCCTTATATACCTATGCATTTTCTCTCTCCTGACGGTTACACCTCTGGACACGTGGCTCGCATCCAGCTGTACACGTGTCACCATCTGGAACGTCTTCTGCTTGAGCGCCACTTCTACTCTTCAGGCTGTTTGACTAAGTTACTCAGGTGAGGAGCAACTCGGTGCATAGCTGCCTTGGAGCGCGATCTTCTTCTAGTGGCGAGCACGGGGTGTCACCATGCGCACCTTCTCTGTGGTCTCGCCTGCCGCTATCACGATCTGCATTACTTGCTCATCGTGCATGTTCTGGTAAACTGTTCCCTGGCCTCAACCTCTGGCTAGGGAATGATCATCTGATAACTCCATCCTTCGTACTCGTGCCCTTTGAAAGCCTTGAACAAGCTTTCCTGATCTTTCGGCGATGTTCCCCTCTCGGCGATTTCTGATCACTTGGTCGCCTAAGCTCGCATACGGCGACTACAACACAAGCCTGGTGACCGCCGGTTCAGATATGCTAAAGGTCGGAGCACGCCAACTTAACGATTGGCGACTACACGAACTTCCCAATGTCCTTCCCTTCCGTCAGCCAGGTGTTCCGTTCAACATGCCTACATTACCACTTGCTGCCACGTCATCACTCCCGACTACCTGGTCGGTACAAGTATAACTGCCTTGTGTTCATTCTCTCTCAATCTCTGCAATTAAGTTTCTGCATAACTGATAAAACAGCAAAGAAATAAATCTGTTCAATTAAAAATAAATTTGTTCTTTCTGGGCACGGTTCATATTGTTCTTAATTTCTGGAAAACTGGTTGATTTCAATAAGAACACTTATAATCTGTTAAAAGCCATTAGAACAGGTTGATTGTAATAGATCACTCAATAAACTGTCAAGCCATTAATTGAACCTTAATCACTTGCTTGAAATTGAAGGTTGCTGTTTTGATGATTAACTGTTTTTTGTTCTAATATCAGTGTGAGTGCATCTGGAAAATCTATCTGCATAATCTTGTGATTAACCTTGCTGTATAAACGCTTTTCAAACACAAACAATGCCAAAATAAATCTGTTCATTTTCACATAAATCGATTTATTTTCTGTAAACTGTGTTAAACACTGTTTCTGCGAGAAAGATTTAAAAGGTCAATTCACCCCCCCTCTTGAACTTTGGCACTATTAAACCCAACACCTAACTCTTAATGCCAATTGTAAGAATTGATAGCTTAAACAAGAGGGGGTGAATTGGTTATGAAAGATTTTCGCAAAGATTTGATTAAGAATGAATCTTTACCAAACAATCACAGACAAACAATTAAGGAAAGCAATCAACCAATGATACAAAAACTGTTTTCAAAATTTTAATCGGTTAAAATCACAGTTTAACCGGTTGTTTATATCAGCAACAGAAACAGAATAAAATCAAACAATTATAAGGTGATAGAGATAGAGAGATTTACAAATAGGGTTTATACTGGTTCACTCAACCTTGAGCTACATCCAGCTCTCATAACAAGCTATGAGTTCCACTAGTAATCAAATCCAGATTACACCAACACACCACAAAGAGGTGACCTTGAAAACCACAAGATCCACTCACCCTCTTTGCAACACCGCACACCTCAAGACAGAACACTCTCTGTCTTTACAGGATTTCACACACACAACAGTTTTAAGAAAGTACAATTACAAGGATCTAGACAAGGATATCAAACACTTGAGATTGCACACAAGAGGAAGTCTTATGATCAGATCTTGTTACTAGAGCAAAGCTTGAACAACAATCTTGCAACTTTGAAAAACTTCTTTAAAAAACTAATCTCTCTCTTTGATCTCAAATCTGTATCAAAACTTGTATTTTTTTTTTTTTTGCTTTGAAAGAAGGGTTATATTTATAGCACTTGAAATCTAGCCGTTTAAGGCACTTTTAATGAGCTAAATCAGTTTTGATCACATCCAAAACAGTGAAAACAGGTTTTCAAAAAACTGTTATAAAAACACACAATCAACTGTTTGAAAGCACGGTTTAACCAGTTGAATTGGTTAGGTAATTACGTAACCAAGTCAAAATCAGTTCCAAAACCTTTAAGCTAGCTAAGTGACAAACAACTTATTATATCGATAATTCAACCGATTGTTTTCCCTTTGCTTGGAAAAACACTTTGTTTCTTTAAAACAGATTGGTTAAGCTTTGTGCAAGGATTAAAGAATTGATCTTAACATAGATCCTAAACACTCTAATCTAAACCCAAACCAAAAGCAACACAACTTCAAGCTTCATGTGGATTTGAAACTGTAAGAATGTATGGCTTTAAACTGGGGGGGGGGGTGAATGGTTTAAAGAGAGTTTTCAAAAACTTTTAAGCCAAGAATGAATTTACTTCAAGAATCACTTGATTTAGAAATCAGTTTTCCAAAACACAAAGCAAAAAGCACAGCACTAGAAAAACAATCGGTTGTTTATACTAGTTCACAAATATCATAACTGAAATTAAAGAGTTAACGATAGAGAAAAATGTACACAGAGGTTTATACTGGTTCACTATAAACCCAGAGCTACATCCAGTCTTCCCAAAAACCACTAGGAATCCACTAAGCAATCAACCCTAGATCACTTACAACACAACCAAAGAAGTGACCTTGATCCCCTCAAGAAACACATTTCCTTTGGTCCAACACAACCACACTAAGAATGTTGATCTTGATCCCCTCAAGAACACACAACCCTTCTCAGCAAACACACAAGGTTCTTTCAAAAGATACAAAGGATTACACTTGTTACAGAACAAATCTGAAATCAATATAAGATGAAAAATCATATCTCGCACTCTTTGATCAAACTCAATCTCTAAGCAATTCTCAACTTTTCAAAATCTCAATCTCTTGAAAAACTCAAATCTGTTTTTCTGTATATATTCAAAGTTGTTGTTTGTTATCAAATCTTAACAAACTATTCATTGCATTTAAAGTTTGGTCAGAGCATTAGAAACTGGAGCGTAAACAGTTAGAAGATCATTTAATGCTCAGTCAAAACACAAAATAGTTTTCTGTTATGGTACCAAAACAAATAATCGATTGTTTCCACGAATCAATTAGTTGTTTTGGTTTGATAGCAAGTCAACCACCAAAAACAGTTTTCAACCTTTCTAAAAACACCTATGTATAAAACAATCGGTTATTTCGACAAAACAACAGGCTGTTTTTCACTTAGTTTGAAAAACACTTTTCTTTTAAAAAGATTGAGAATGCCTATGCTTTGGATTCAATCAAGAGTGGATTATACATGATATCTACCCCAGATCCTATCTATAAGATAACTCAACAACAGCAAGCACATGTAGCCTTTCATCATCCTTCAAAGGGTTTGGATTCTTCAAAGCTTGAACACACTTGGTTCAACAGAAACATCAAAGCTCCCATGCTCAACACATTGTCTTTCAATCTACCTTTAATATTTGCGAAAATATTTCATAAACAATTCACCGCTCCTCTTGTTTAAGGCCTACATTTCTAACAAGGTGATATGACCATCCAGAATTCCACTAAACAATTGTAGGGCTATGCCTGTAAAAGTACCCATGAGCATCTTACATCGAATGGCATCCGATCCTCCAGAGATGATTATTTGAGCCTTGAATGTCGTGAGATGATTTTCTGGATCTTCTACGCCTGAGAAGAGGGCGATTTTAGGTGTGATATAATAAGGTGGCACGGGCTCATCCATGATTTGCTGTGAGAATGGCTTGAGAACATCTCTCGCTGACAAGTTCAGAGAACGTTCCCTGGTGGAACGTTTTCCATGTCGGTGTAGGCTCTTCCGCAATTCCTCATTAGTTTTGCACAACTCCTCATTAGTTTGCACGTGTTCCTCCATAGCTATGCGGGAGGCCTCAATTTCTGCCATTAGATGATCTTGAAGGAGCTCTTACTCAGCTCGGGCTTTTGCTCATAGCCGCTCCTGCAAGTAGCTGCTCCTGCTCGGCATGGACTTCTTCTTGGATTCGCTCTTACTCTCTTCAATATTCTTCCTTCGTCTCTTGGAGGGCCCTCATGACCTCCATGAGTTGCTGTAAGGTGGGGACATCGCTTCCTTCGGATCCCAGCGGTCCTTGCTTGGTGTTTCTCATCACGTCGCAAGGCTCAATCGCAAATGTGGATGGGATCATGTTTTATCAGGCCCCACAGTGGGCGCCAAATGTTCTCGTTAATTCACCTCGGACGAATTGAATTCCTCTTCTGATGTTGTCTCCAATATTTGCCCTGAGATGCCGCTCTACTGGGATAAAGGGGACTCTACCTGTTGATCACACTCTGATGATCAAGTCAGTGAGAGCATTCAAAATATCAAATCAGTTTCAGTCTCAAGTATTCAAAAACAACGTACCTTTATTGTGGGTCTCAAGCCCCTTTTATAGATATCCCTTCAACGTTTTTCACCAACGAGAATATAATTTCAACAAAACAAGATTTCAACAGGGAGAATATAATCTCAACATAAAGTATATGATGGTAACAAAACAAATATTGTGCACTTTTATTCTCGGGTGCTAACGACATTATTTCCAACAGTTTTTATTTGTATTTAATTGACATACGTATTATAAACAATCTAAATATTTCCTTTGTTTTAATTATCTTTTTTGAGCTGATTACCAACATCTGGGTTGAGCTTATGACCTATACTCGTCCAAAACCAAGCTGACCATACTAAAATGTTTGGACGAAGGTCCCAAGCACTCATGGCCAATACAATATTATTTTAGAGATTAAAAAAATTATTAACATCTAACTTAGTTTTTAATATTATTAAAATTTATAAACTAGTTTCTAAATTGATATCTAATTAGCTATCAAAATTTTAGCTATCAATTACTTTGAATTCTAAAGTTAGCAGTTAAAATCTTGGTAGATAGTTAAATACAAATTTAAAAACTAATTTATAAAGTTTATTAATAATAAAAATTATTTTACATACCAGTAATATTTTTAATATCTAAAATAATATTTAATTTAACTAATATTATAACTAGTTATTTTTTCTCAAAAATAGATTTTTATTTAATAAATTTTTTCATTGTATTATTGTTAAATCACATATAATACCATAAATATAATAATTAACGTAAATTTTTTTTATTAAAAGGTAGGTCTAACAATAAAATTGAAAAACTAAAAAGGAATGTTATTAATGACGAACAACAAAATTTACAATAAGATTTAAAATCCTTTAGAAATGGCATTTTTACTTTGACAGAAGTTACAGAATGCCTACAATATGAGGGGTATAAAACTACGGACAAAGCCATCATTATATCTTATCATATATGGAAATCCTCGGGAAGGGGTAGTTTAACAGGAAACATGATGGAATCCCCCGCTTAACTTTGATTTTCAGATTGGACACAAATTTAATAATTTTTAACAAATTATTTTTGATTGTGTAAAATACTTCAAATTTATTGAATTTAAATTTTTTAATTTAAATAAAATATTATAATTATTATTCAATAATATTAGATAATTATTAATAATTTAAAACATCAATATTAATAATTTTAAAAGATCTTGGTGGATATTATTTTTTTTTATCAAAGTTTGATAAGGTTTTTTAGATGACAGTGATAATTTCTTCTTTATTTCGTCTGGAATTGTTTATGGTTAATATTAATCCTAATTATTTATGTTCATATTAATAAATTTTTTTCACATTGTTGATTGAAATTATATTTTTTTCGTCTTTTTGATATGTTGGCTGAAAAATGTAATCATACTTAACGTTAAAAGGTTTCCTAATAAACACTGAAAAAAAATTCTAACAAATTATTAATAAAGAATAATATTAGTCTCGGTGATTAAAAAAAATATTATAGACATTGATAAAAAATATTTTCTTAAATTGTCTATTAAATTACCAGACAATATATGAATCATTGATAATTTGATGACGAGAAGATCATATGTTGTTTTTATGTTTTGATGATAACAAAAGTTGATTGGATGACTTGTGATGGCAAATTCATGGAGCTCTTCTCGGAATCATGTGTAAAATGGTGCGGAAGCTATGGATGTAAATGTGCAAGATCCTCCTAGGAGCTATTTATGTTCATATTAATAAATTTTTTTCACATTGTTGATTGAAATTATATTTTTTTCGTCTTTTTGATATGTTGGCTGAAAAATGTAATCATACTTAACGTTAAAAGGTTTCCTAATAAACACTGAAAAAAAATTCTAACAAATTATTAATAAAGAATAATATTAGTCTCGGTGATTAAAAAAAATATTATAGACATTGATAAAAAATATTTTCTTAAATTGTCTATTAAATTACCAGACAATATATGAATCATTGATAATTTGATGACGAGAAGATCATATGTTGTTTTTATGTTTTGATGATAACAAAAGTTGATTGGATGACTTGTGATGGCAAATTCATGGAGCTCTTCTCGGAATCATGTGTAAAATGGTGCGGAAGCTATGGATGTAAATGTGCAAGATCCTCCTAGGAGCTATTTATGTTCATATTAATAAATTTTTTTCACATTGTTGATTGAAATTATATTTTTTTCGTCTTTTTGATATGTTGGCTGAAAAATGTAATCATACTTAACGTTAAAAGGTTTCCTAATAAACACTGAAAAAAAATTCTAACAAATTATTAATAAAGAATAATATTAGTCTCGGTGATTAAAAAAAATATTATAGACATTGATAAAAAATATTTTCTTAAATTGTCTATTAAATTACCAGACAATATATGAATCATTGATAATTTGATGACGAGAAGATCATATGTTGTTTTTATGTTTTGATGATAACAAAAGTTGATTGGATGACTTGTGATGGCAAATTCATGGAGCTCTTCTCGGAATCATGTGTAAAATGGTGCGGAAGCTATGGATGTAAATGTGCAAGATCCTCCTAGGAGCTATTTATGTTCATATTAATAAATTTTTTTCACATTGTTGATTGAAATTATATTTTTTTCGTCTTTTTGATATGTTGGCTGAAAAATGTAATCATACTTAACGTTAAAAGGTTTCCTAATAAACACTGAAAAAAAATTCTAACAAATTATTAATAAAGAATAATATTAGTCTCGGTGATTAAAAAAAATATTATAGACATTGATAAAAAATATTTTCTTAAATTGTCTATTAAATTACCAGACAATATATGAATCATTGATAATTTGATGACGAGAAGATCATATGTTGTTTTTATGTTTTGATGATAACAAAAGTTGATTGGATGACTTGTGATGGCAAATTCATGGAGCTCTTCTCGGAATCATGTGTAAAATGGTGCGGAAGCTATGGATGTAAATGTGCAAGATCCTCCTAGGAGCTATTTATGTTCATATTAATAAATTTTTTTCACATTGTTGATTGAAATTATATTTTTTTCGTCTTTTTGATATGTTGGCTGAAAAATGTAATCATACTTAACGTTAAAAGGTTTCCTAATAAACACTGAAAAAAAATTCTAACAAATTATTAATAAAGAATAATATTAGTCTCGGTGATTAAAAAAAATATTATAGACATTGATAAAAAATATTTTCTTAAATTGTCTATTAAATTACCAGACAATATATGAATCATTGATAATTTGATGACGAGAAGATCATATGTTGTTTTTATGTTTTGATGATAACAAAAGTTGATTGGATGACTTGTGATGGCAAATTCATGGAGCTCTTCTCGGAATCATGTGTAAAATGGTGCGGAAGCTATGGATGTAAATGTGCAAGATCCTCCTAGGAGCTATTTATGTTCATATTAATAAATTTTTTTCACATTGTTGATTGAAATTATATTTTTTTCGTCTTTTTGATATGTTGGCTGAAAAATGTAATCATACTTAACGTTAAAAGGTTTCCTAATAAACACTGAAAAAAAATTCTAACAAATTATTAATAAAGAATAATATTAGTCTCGGTGATTAAAAAAAATATTATAGACATTGATAAAAAATATTTTCTTAAATTGTCTATTAAATTACCAGACAATATATGAATCATTGATAATTTGATGACGAGAAGATCATATGTTGTTTTTATGTTTTGATGATAACAAAAGTTGATTGGATGACTTGTGATGGCAAATTCATGGAGCTCTTCTCGGAATCATGTGTAAAATGGTGCGGAAGCTATGGATGTAAATGTGCAAGATCCTCCTAGGAGCTATTTATGTTCATATTAATAAATTTTTTTCACATTGTTGATTGAAATTATATTTTTTTCGTCTTTTTGATATGTTGGCTGAAAAATGTAATCATACTTAACGTTAAAAGGTTTCCTAATAAACACTGAAAAAAAATTCTAACAAATTATTAATAAAGAATAATATTAGTCTCGGTGATTAAAAAAAATATTATAGACATTGATAAAAAATATTTTCTTAAATTGTCTATTAAATTACCAGACAATATATGAATCATTGATAATTTGATGACGAGAAGATCATATGTTGTTTTTATGTTTTGATGATAACAAAAGTTGATTGGATGACTTGTGATGGCAAATTCATGGAGCTCTTCTCGGAATCATGTGTAAAATGGTGCGGAAGCTATGGATGTAAATGTGCAAGATCCTCCTAGGAGCTATTTATGTTCATATTAATAAATTTTTTTCACATTGTTGATTGAAATTATATTTTTTTCGTCTTTTTGATATGTTGGCTGAAAAATGTAATCATACTTAACGTTAAAAGGTTTCCTAATAAACACTGAAAAAAAATTCTAACAAATTATTAATAAAGAATAATATTAGTCTCGGTGATTAAAAAAAATATTATAGACATTGATAAAAAATATTTTCTTAAATTGTCTATTAAATTACCAGACAATATATGAATCATTGATAATTTGATGACGAGAAGATCATATGTTGTTTTTATGTTTTGATGATAACAAAAGTTGATTGGATGACTTGTGATGGCAAATTCATGGAGCTCTTCTCGGAATCATGTGTAAAATGGTGCGGAAGCTATGGATGTAAATGTGCAAGATCCTCCTAGGAGCTATTTATGTTCATATTAATAAATTTTTTTCACATTGTTGATTGAAATTATATTTTTTTCGTCTTTTTGATATGTTGGCTGAAAAATGTAATCATACTTAACGTTAAAAGGTTTCCTAATAAACACTGAAAAAAAATTCTAACAAATTATTAATAAAGAATAATATTAGTCTCGGTGATTAAAAAAAATATTATAGACATTGATAAAAAATATTTTCTTAAATTGTCTATTAAATTACCAGACAATATATGAATCATTGATAATTTGATGACGAGAAGATCATATGTTGTTTTTATGTTTTGATGATAACAAAAGTTGATTGGATGACTTGTGATGGCAAATTCATGGAGCTCTTCTCGGAATCATGTGTAAAATGGTGCGGAAGCTATGGATGTAAATGTGCAAGATCCTCCTAGGAGCTATTTATGTTCATATTAATAAATTTTTTTCACATTGTTGATTGAAATTATATTTTTTTCGTCTTTTTGATATGTTGGCTGAAAAATGTAATCATACTTAACGTTAAAAGGTTTCCTAATAAACACTGAAAAAAAATTCTAACAAATTATTAATAAAGAATAATATTAGTCTCGGTGATTAAAAAAAATATTATAGACATTGATAAAAAATATTTTCTTAAATTGTCTATTAAATTACCAGACAATATATGAATCATTGATAATTTGATGACGAGAAGATCATATGTTGTTTTTATGTTTTGATGATAACAAAAGTTGATTGGATGACTTGTGATGGCAAATTCATGGAGCTCTTCTCGGAATCATGTGTAAAATGGTGCGGAAGCTATGGATGTAAATGTGCAAGATCCTCCTAGGAGCTATTTATGTTCATATTAATAAATTTTTTTCACATTGTTGATTGAAATTATATTTTTTTCGTCTTTTTGATATGTTGGCTGAAAAATGTAATCATACTTAACGTTAAAAGGTTTCCTAATAAACACTGAAAAAAAATTCTAACAAATTATTAATAAAGAATAATATTAGTCTCGGTGATTAAAAAAAATATTATAGACATTGATAAAAAATATTTTCTTAAATTGTCTATTAAATTACCAGACAATATATGAATCATTGATAATTTGATGACGAGAAGATCATATGTTGTTTTTATGTTTTGATGATAACAAAAGTTGATTGGATGACTTGTGATGGCAAATTCATGGAGCTCTTCTCGGAATCATGTGTAAAATGGTGCGGAAGCTATGGATGTAAATGTGCAAGATCCTCCTAGGAGCTATTTATGTTCATATTAATAAATTTTTTTCACATTGTTGATTGAAATTATATTTTTTTCGTCTTTTTGATATGTTGGCTGAAAAATGTAATCATACTTAACGTTAAAAGGTTTCCTAATAAACACTGAAAAAAAATTCTAACAAATTATTAATAAAGAATAATATTAGTCTCGGTGATTAAAAAAAATATTATAGACATTGATAAAAAATATTTTCTTAAATTGTCTATTAAATTACCAGACAATATATGAATCATTGATAATTTGATGACGAGAAGATCATATGTTGTTTTATGTTTTGATGATAACAAAAGTTGATTGGATGACTTGTGATGGCAAATTCATGGAACTCTTCTCGGAATCATGTGTAAAATGGTGCGGAAGCTATGGATGTAAATGTGCAAGATCCTCCTAGGAGCTATGGTGATCTTGAAGGTGCATGATGTGTATGGAAGTAGGGAGGTTCGGCTAGCCCTATGGTAGGTGATGAAGGTGAATATTAGATCCTAGAAACTAGGGAAAAGCAAAGTATGGCACAATGTCGCGAGGGGAGGAGGTGCTAGGAGGGTTTTCTCTGAAGGAGGAGGCGCGGTCAGCCGAAGGTGATGGAGCTGCGACCTCAACTGGTCTTTTCCTCTTGAAGACGAGGCATGAGCAGGTCTCCTCGTCTTTGGAGGCGGTGGCCTCTACTACTCCCTTCTGCCTCTGATTCACTGTGGGTGGAGCAAAAGGGCTTGGGCCAGAGGTGGTAGCAGGAGGGGTGCCCGCAAGAGTTGAGGCACCAACATCAGCAGTAGCAGCCTTGCGTCGAGAGACCAACTCAGCCAATTTGCTCATCTTCTTCGCGTTTAACACCATGTGTACACAAGAAAACAACAATGCATAACAACATAAACCAACACAATATGCAAGTAAACAATAAAGGGCAAAGTCAGACAAAGTACCAATATAAAGCCTTGAGAGGCTTGGGGCAGTATTCAAGCTTGATCAGTTTACCAGTGTTAAACACCACTCCCAAGCTTGAAAGGAACTAACACACCTCGCGATCGAGTGGGGCCAAGTCCTCGAGACTCCTGGGCTTCTTGAGTTTCGCTTTCTCCGCCTAGTAGAGTGGAAACCCATCCAGCAAGGTCGGATCATGCTTGCTGGAACATATCTTAAAGAACTTCCCTTTGAAGCCCTTGTGAGACTGCTGGAAGAGGGTTAGGAGGACTCTCCCTACCTGATGAGAATCAAATAAATGAGGCTTTTATTAATGAAGGAAGAGGACATTCACCTTCACATTTGAAGTTCTTTGTTCTAGTCTTCTCAAAATTAAAAGAAGACATAAAATAAAGATGAGGCCCAAGCCCAAAGCCCAAGCCCAAGCCCAAGAAGGCCAAAGCCCAAGACCATCCCATGACGGGCAAGGCCAAGCATTAAATAAAGTCACATTGTCCACGTGACTTAGGAGAGTAGGTGTAGGTGTAGTTTTTAGGAGGTGTCATAGTAGAAAAAGGTCACACCTCCCATGTGACTTGTTTTTGGTGGGAATTTCAAATGAGTTTTATTTGAAGCACCCTCACACTATAAATAGAGGTGTGGGCTCTTGTAAAATTCAGAATTGAAATTGGTAATAGAAAAACTCTACTCAATTTGAGAGAGAATTGTGAGAACTTTGTCTTCTCCTTCACCTTGTCTTATCTTGAGTGCATTTGGTTCTCTCAAGTGGCGGCACTAGCTCACTTATCTTGGAGCCTTCACCATCCAAGTGGCGTGATCATCAAACCAAGTCCTTCATCTCCATAAGTTCTTCTCTTCTTCATCTTTTCATTTCATACGAAATTTCTAAACATGTTTAGCTTCTTTATGTTCGGTAATTCAGCTTAGTTTCTAGCTTTGTTCGGTTCTTTTCTGTTCTAGCTGGATTTGTGTGGTTCATTTCTGTTTTTAAAGCTTTCTATTTGGTTCTTTTGCCTTTTTACACATTTTAATCGGTTCAATTGGCAATAGATGGATCTTCTATATGAGTTTGGTGTTTGGTGCAAGTTTTGGTGAGTTCTTGAAACATAGAACATTGATCCAATTCTATTAAAAGTGCCTATGCTATCTCCAACTCAAGTTGATTCCATAAAATGTCAAAGAATCATCTCTACTTTGCTAGTGGAATCATATCATGTGGTATCTAGAGTTTAGGTTTGTTCTTGTTTAAATTTGAGTTATGTTGCACTTTTAATTCAAGAGCTCTATAATTCTTGTTGTTTATCTTTCTGTTTTTAGGCTTATTTGAGTTTTATTGCTGTTTTCTTAATTGTGCCTATCATGTGTTTGTGTCTTTTCCTTTTTGAATCCATACAAGTTTTGTCATAGTCATGTTTTTCCAAGAATGTCATCACTTCTTGTAGTACTTTTATTGTATTTTTTGTTTCTTGCTTTGGTGTAATACAGTTTTTCTGAACTTGTGTCTTGATCCTTTGTGCATTTTCTGTTTTAGATTGAGTTCATACTTGTATTTTAGATCTACACAAGTTCTTATACATAATTTCCATTATGTCTTTGCTAGTTCTTAATTCTGTTTTTCATTCCTGTTAGGATTCCTCTGTTTTTCTGAAAACGTGCTTACTGTTTCGATTTATTGCAATTGATTTACTCACTGGAAATTTCTGAAATTCTGGATTTGTGTTCTTTAAAGTGTTATAAAAGAGTATAAAAAAGAACTACTTCAAAATTCCAAGTACAAAAAAAATTATAAATAAAAAACAAAAAGTGTGCAATTCTGCCGAAAAAAATATGGTAATCTGGCAGCGATTTTAGAAAATTTATCTCAATTAATTGGCTTACTGTTTTTGAGTAATTCCAGTGCCATTGTTGAGCAAAGATCTTGGAATTTCTGTGATTAAAATTTCATAATCCAGTTCGCTTTATATCGTTCCAGTTAAATCAGTGAACATCAAGCATAGTTTGCATTAAAAAATATTTTTTCCAGTAGTTCTATTTTTTTTTTCTTCATCTACTCTAGTGCTTTTCTTTAGGTATCTTTTGTGTGGCTTCTTTTTCTTTGAGTACCTTATTTTCTTGCTTGTCTTTTCTTCAATACTCTTTGAGTTTGTCATACATCTAGTATTCCTTTTGTTATAGCCTTTTCTTGCTTATACCTTTTCTTGCTTGTCTTTCATTATTCATTGGTTTTGTGGTGATTGGCTTTGAAGATTGTGTGCTCTTGCTTTGACATATTTCATTTGAGGTTACTCAAGGCCTCAAGATCAGCTTGGTAAAGGGAGCATTCTTTCTTTGGAGTGATTTAAGTGACACTTCACTACGGCAGTTTGGTTCCAATTTATTTTGCTAACTTTGTTTTCTTAACTTTGTTTGTTGTATTGTTGTTTGCTGTTTTCTTTTACAAATGGCGTCATATTCCAGCAGTGGTTCTTCCAAACAGCATTCTTCTAGCAAAGCTTCTGCTCTTGATGAATTAAAAAAGGCAAAACGAACCATTCATCTCAATGATGAAGTTATAAGAATGTTGGAGGAAAGATTACAAAGAATTGAAATGAAGCAAACTAGGTCCTCTAAATCAATCAATGGAGAACGTCATTCTCATACACCTTCATCTAGAGGTTCTTCCAATGATCATGGTCGTGAAGAGGAACATAGAAGAAGGAGGCATCACCATCATTCTCATGAAGAGAGCTATAACCGTGACCAAAGATATCACCAAGTGTTCAAAATTTCTTGTGAACAAGTCCCTAGTTTTAATGGTGATAGTGATCCTAATGTGTATTTAGATTGGGAAGCTAAGGTTGACCATTATTTTCATGTGTATAACATCCAAGATGACCAAAAACTTAGTTTAGTTTCTTTATCCTTTTTGGACTATGCCAAAGAATGGTGGCATAAAATTGTAATGGACATTATATATCACAAGAAACCTCCCGTGGTTTCTTGAAATGCTTTGAAAGAGTGTATGCACGCAAGGTTTGTTCCTCCTTCTAGGAAGGAACACTTGTTGAAGTTCCAAAGGCTTCCTCAAGGACATAGGATGGTAGATGAATACTTTAAAGATTTTGAAACCACTTTGACTAAAATGAATATGCATGCTAATGAAGAGTCAAAGATTAAATGGTTTGTACGTGGTTTGAGAAGAGATATTAGAGACTTTGTAGAATTAAAAGAATATTCTTCTTTAAAGAGAGTGTTTCGCAAAGCCATCAAGGTGGAATCATATCTTTTGAAATAAACTTTCAAAATTACTCATGATGATGATTTCTACAACTCTTCTAGGAAGGATGCAAACAAAATTTTTACTCACATTTCTCCTTCCAATTTTTCCAAACAAACCATGTTTCCAAAAAAAGTTTCTACTACAAATCTTTCTACTCCTAAGTCACCTACCAAAACTTCAAATATCAAATGTTTTAAATGTTTAGGTTTTGGGCACATAGCTCTTCATTGTCCACAAAAGCAAATCTTAAAGATAAACAAGGTAAAACAAGACTTAATTCACCCACCTACCATAAGTAAAAATTAAAAAGACAAAGAAGGCCAAATTGACATGGGTCTTATCCTTCCACATCCATGGTGTTTTCCTTCCTTATCTTTTTCATTACCAAAGGTTCTTACTTCACCACCATCTTGGTTAAAAAATGTTAGGGATTATTTGTTCATACCTCCTAATGGTTGTCACCATTTAAGAGGCCTTTTTCCAAAAGATATCATCATTCCCAAACAAATTTTTCCAACTTGGTCGATTTATAGAACCTCCTTTTATGCAATCCCATTGCTTACACATGCTAAGTCATGTTTGCCTTTTTCTTCCACTTTTAATTGTAAAAATAAACTGACTTTGTTATATGCAGGGATTTAGAATTCGTGGACGAATTCTCTCCAACTCGAGGAGTATGATGAGAATCAAATAAAGGAGGCTTCTATTAATGAAGGAAGAGGACATTTGCCTTCACATTTGAAGTTCTTCCTTCTAGTCTTCTCAAAATTAAAAGAAGACATAAAATAAAGATGAGGTCCAAGCCCAAAGCCCAAGCCCAAGCCCAAGAAGGCCAAAGCCCAAAAAGCCCAAGACCATCTCATGAGGGGCAAGGCCAAACATTAAATAAAAGAGCATCATTTGATTTACTCTTGTAGGAGGTGTGGATATTAAATAAAGGAGTATGAATATGTAAAATAAAGTCACATTGTCCATGTGACTTAGGAGAGTAGGTGTAGGTGTAGTTTTTAGGAGGTGTCATAGTAGAAAAAGGTCACACCTCCCATGTGACTTGTTTTTGGTGCGAATTTCAAATGAGTTTTATTTGAATTTTCCCACCTATTTTCCAGCACCCTCATACTATAAATAGAGGTGTGGGCTCTTGTAAAATTTAGAATTGAAATTGGTAATAGAGAAACTCTACTCAATTTGAGAGAGAATTGTGAGAACTTTGTCTTCTCCTTCACCTTGTCTTATCTTGAGTGCATTTCGTTCTCTCAAGTGGCGGCATTAGCTCACTTATCTTGGAGCCTTCACCATCCAAGTGGCGTGATCATCAAACCAAGTCCTTCATCTCCATAAGTTCTTCTCTTCTTCATCTTTTTATTTCATACGAAATTTCTAAACATGTTTAGCTTCTTTATGTTCGGTAATTCAGCTTAGTTTCTAGCTTTGTTCGGTTCTTTTCCGTTCTAGCTGGATTTGTGTGGTTCATTTCTGTTTTTAAAGCTTTTTGTTCGGTTCTTTTGGCTTTTTACACATTTTAATCGGTTCAATTGGCAATAGATGGATCTTCCATATGAGTTTGGTGTTTGGTGCAAGTTTTGGTGAGTTCTTGAAACATAGAACATTGATCCAATTCTATTAAAAGTGCCTATGCTATCTCCAACTCAAGTTGATTCCATAGAATGTCAAAGAATCATCTCTACTTTGCTAGTGGAATCATATCACTACCACTCCATTAAAGCTCATCCACAACTTCTTGCCAAGGTTCTTCGCCTCGAAAAAATATAGGAACACATCCACAGAAGGCGTATGGCCAAAATGGCTGCAGAGAATGGCGAAGTCCCGCACGAAGGGCAGGAGCCACGTTAACCTCAGTCAGCAAGGAGTGCAGTCATCAACACGGGCTCACCCTCCTTGCAAGGCAAAACCTTCACGTACAAGTCGTGTTCCCTCCCGAAGACGTGGACTTTCTCGTCAGGCTCACTTATCTTGTATTCATCGATGTCCTTGAAGGTGTTTATTTGAAAAGTTTCGGCCAGAAGACCATCGGGAGCCCAACAATAGAGTGCTTTGTAGTCAATGGAAGGTGGAGGGTTTGGTGTAGTTTTGGTTCTGGCCATCTTATGGGAGGAAGCTAGAGAAGAAAAGAGGAAAAAGGAAAAGAGAAAAATGAAGGTTTAGAGGGAAAAGATGGTATGACTCTAAAACCCAGAAAAACAGAGAGTGCGAGAAAGCAAAGAGTAGAAACGTAAAGTGCGAAAAACATAAACAGTCCTAGAACAGTTATTGCATGTTATGAGCATCGAAATTATAAAGCAAGGGAATTGAGGAGTAAAGATCATACCTTTGAATAAATTAGGGTTCGAAGGTAGAGGTTTTCGAGGAAGAAGATAGAGCGTTCGAGAGCAGAAATGTTCGAGAAATGTTAAGTGAAGTAACGAAACAGTGAAGGAGCGTAGGGGTTTTGAAAGGTTTAACGGATAAGGAGAAGTGCAAGCGTCAACGAGTCTTAGTCGTTGATCTTGCCACATGTACGCTGTTCAGAAAGTAAGGTGAGATGTCACTTCGGTGCACTGTTCATGTCCTATCACCCAGTGCCACGTAGGTCGCCGTGGGTGATCACTTAGTCTCTTCACTGAAACAAGTTACAGCTCGAGACTGGGGTGCTTGTGTACAGGCCAGACCTCGGTCATCGGCCTGAGAGAAAGACATCGAACATTGGACATCGGTGGACTGATAGTACTGGTGGGCCACGCAAGCTGGGTCCCCCAAGCAGTATGAGTTGACATGAAGTCAACACCCAGATACCAGGAAAAGACCTAAGTCACGAGAGGATCATGCATGGGGTGTTTATGGTACATTCGGTTACGGCACAAGCAAGTGTTCCTTGGAGGCGCTTAGGCCCGTTGGGGTTAGGGTTTCCAAGGGAAGACTACATGCATGGCACATGAATACTTAGGGCACACATAGAATAGATGGCCCGCAACATTGGTGCATGAGTTGGCACCTTGGCGGTCATACGGTTAGTCGTTGCACTCTAGAAAAGGGAAGTCTTATGTGCCAGATTACGCTAAGATTGTGTAATAGCGGCGCAAGGACGTTCTCCCAGGAACCCTAGATGTGTGATGTGATTCCACTAGCACAATATGAACGATTCTTGACATTCTTAGGAATCATCTTGAGTTGGATATGAGATAGGCACTTTATCATAGAATTGGATCAAGGTTCTATGAACAAGAACTCACCAAGACTAGTACCAAAACCCAAACTCATATGGAAGTTCCATGTATTGTCAAATTGAACCGATTAAAATGGAACAAAAGGCAAGAATATCGAATAGAATTGCTGGAAAACTAAAAGCACCGAATCAAAATCAAGAACAAAAGAAGAACAGCCAGCTGAAATTAAAAATGCCAAACCAAAAAGACAAGGAACACAAACTAAGACATGAACATGAAAAGAGAAGGAAGGAAGGAGAAGAGAAAGCTCATGAAGATGGAGGAATGGTTGGATGATCACGCCACTTAGAGGATGGTGACTCCAAGATGAGTGTGCAAGCCGCCACTTGAGGTAACCATGGAACTCTCAAGATAAGACTAGTGAAGAAGGCACAAAGCTCTCCAATGCTCTCTCAAAAATTGAGTATAGTTTCTCTAATCAAAATTCAAGTATGAAAAATAGAAAGGCAGCACCTTAATTTATAGCCTAGAGGTGCTGAAATGCAAAGCTAAATGAATTCAAAATTCCCCCCAAATACAAATGAAAGTGGCGCCAACTATAGTCATGAGGAAGGTGTGACCTTCTCTCTCTCTTTGGCACCTCCCTATTACTCCTACACCTATCTACTAACGCACCCCCCCTAAGACTCCTAATCTAAAAACTAAAGATGCTTTAACAAAAGAGGTTTCTAATGTTTCCCTCTAAGCACCTTCAAACAAAGAAATTACAAAAAGAGAAAATAAACGTCCATTAGCTCCTAAAGCTTTGAACATGCTTCTTGTAAGCCTTTGAGGTGGGCTTTGACCTCCATGGGCGTCCTCCATTTGAGCCTCAACCTCTTCTTGCTCTTGATGATTGGCCTCCATGTCCACTTGAGCTTGATCTCCATCAATGTGGGTAACAGAACAAAAGTAACCCTAGTTACACTAGTGCAGAAACATAAAACAAATGCGGCTATTTCGAATTTATAAATGCGGCTTTATAACCGCATTTGATCAACACGCACTTGTAAATCAAGAAATATAAATGCGGTTATATAGCCGCATTTATAAATACCATTTACAAGTGCGGTTATTTCCTTTAACCGCACTTGTATATGCCAAATCATTAAAAAAAAATTAAAAATTTTAAAACATCGTCAATCTTGTGTGAAGCCAACGTTGATGAAGAGTCACGGGAGCGAACAACGGTGGCGGCAGCAGAAGCGACGGCGGACAGGGAAGCAGCAACGGAGCAAACCAAAAAATCCACAAGAAACCACGAAGACAATGAAAGAGTACTGAGCAATGCGAAAAACCAAACAATGTAAGAAAAACGAATGTCAGCCAACGAAACAGTGCTTCGAGACCACCAATGCAAGGAAAAAAACATATATAAGAAAAACGAAAAACATTTATGCATATATTTGTGAAGATGAAGAGGAAGAAAGAGAGTTCAAGAAACTTACATTGCACAAATGGAATGCAGATGCAGCAGAAGGAGACGAACTCAGAGTGCGAACGCGAAACGAAGGCAAAGACGAGAAATAAAGTTTGAAATTGTGTGTGGCGCGCTTCAAAATTTAGGGTAAAAAAGGATTTACGAATGCGGTTAAAGGTAAAACCGCATTCCTAAATCAAAGAATTTTGATTTACGAATGCGGTTATTCAAATAACCGCATTCGTAAATCAAGCGCTTTGATTTACGAATGCAGCTATACAAATAGCCGCATTCGTAAATCAAGCGCTTTGATTTACAAGTGCGGTTATACAAATAACCGCATTCGTAAATGAAAATAATTTCAAAAATGCCACCGCGTTTTTTACGAAAGCGGGTAGCGCAAAAGTCGCACTAAAGAAAGCGTATCATTTTCTTCTTTTTGCACTAGTGTTACAACCTATATAAAGGGTGGTAAGAACCCTTGCAAGGTACACCGTTTCTAAGACTGAAACTACTTTATTCACTTACTGTTTCTTTGCCTCAGTACTGACTTGAGAGTTGGAGTGCAAACGGTCGTCAGGGTGCCCTTTTTCTCTACAGGTAAAACGTTCTTCAAACGAGAGGAGTGCGTGAGAAAGAGGAGACAGGCGGGACCTGAGACTGTCGTTGGAGTCAAACGGCAAGCAAGTCAATCGACGAAAACATGTTCCAATTAGGTCAACATAATAAAACCTCAATAATTATTTATTATGACATGAACATAAAAAAGTAAAAAAAACTATTAACTCTTTATTTCAAGTATAATTTATACATCAGGATAAAAAAAACTATATTTTGTAATTTTTAAAATAGAAAAATTAGATTAACTTAAAAGCTTGAGATCATAATCATAAATTGTTTAAATTTAATGAATTAAAAGTGTAACTAGTTCTGTGTTATGCGAATCAGATTTTAGTATATATTACTATAAGTTTTTCTTATTTTCTTATGGTTAATAAATTTAACTATGTATGATTTAATAAAATATGATAAAGGCCTGAACCTGTTTTGATTCACACATAATATTCTATATTTTATTTTGTGGCTAATACTTCTCAAATATTCCTATCAAATTAAATCGAATTTTCTTTAGTTTTAAAAAGATCTTTAACATAAAGAAATATCATCCTTTGTTTAAATAAATATTATTAGACATCATGCTAAATCTTTCATAATATATAACCGTATATACGAGTTGACAGATAAATTAAATAAATATACTTATAGTATGTAATTTAGTGCACACCTTACTTTTGTTTTTGTAAAGTTGAAATAAACTTAAAATTTACTTAATATAAATATTTTATTTAATAAAAATAATTTTTTTTAAGGTATTTTTCATAAGATGTCATTTTATTATTGTTTACAACATTTCTAATATAGTTCGGAAAGATTATAAAAGATACCAACTAAATGATGTCAAATATGTAAAGAAAAAAACAGAAATTTTAAATATGTAAAAAGTGCACAAAATTATATGTTCTGTTCTAGAAATATATATAGTTAAAATTAGGTGGAGTTTGGACAAATTTATTACTCAATCTAATAAAAAGTTTTACATTGGATGGAATTAAATTACTTTTTTTTTATTATACCCAACGTACTCTTAATCTAATTAAGTTAATTAGGTCACAAGTATAACTATATAAGTTTAAATTTAATTATATAAAGTTTACTCAGTTAAAAAAAAAACTATACCCAATTTGTTTGGATTATAACGAGTTATGGACACCCTATCATCATGCTAAATAATTCATTCTTTCTCCATCACGAATCTTTATTCCGATTCTGCGGTAGTTAAATAATTCATCTCTTTCAAAGTATAAGCATGTTGGTCACATCTACACATTTATGACTTCATATAACCCCTTATCTTGTCCTCCATAACCAGAATAAAAATAGACCTTTAGTTGTTGAAGTTTTCATTTAATATTTTCCTTTACACATAATTAATCTAATTTTATATCATATAAATAATAATCGTAGTATGGAGCAAAATGCATTGCCACTTGTTCATGCAAAAAATAAGACAACATTGATATTTATAAAGGGCATATTTTATTATTAGCTTACTGGGTTTAATTGAGATGATAACTGAAACTTGATAAAATGAAAATTAAAATAAGTATTTGGCTGAATTTTTTTTTTTTAAATATTACTAACCTCGTATTGTTTTTTAGTTATTTTCATTATTTTTTCTATAATTTGTACACTTACTTATTAAACATCAATTAAGTATCTCATATTTTTACTTTATTTTATAATGTTTTAATTTTTTTTCTTTTTTATTGAATTGATATGTCGAAAGGGCGAGAGATCAAGAGATCGAAAGCAAAAGTCAAAAGCAAAGAAACAAGCACATGTGTTTTTATAAGAAAACAACATGTAAATATAATAAGTAAATAATCAAATACTAGTGAAGTGATAGACCAATAGGACCATTAGTGAGTAGTATAAATAGTATCACATTTAATTTAGTAGTTAGATTTTAATGAACCATTAATAAACAAACATTGACTTAAGCTTCGACGAATTCCTGCAAGTACCACACTTGATACTTGCCATAATATCAAGAGGTGATTCAAATACTATAAGCTACCAAGAAGTGGAGTATATGGAGGCCAAGAGGACTGATATATAGGAGTGAAGTGTAGACGAAGTAAAAACAAGAGTAATGAAGGATAGAAGTGAAGCATTGAGAAGTAGTTGAAGAGAGTAAGTTGTTAAGGTTGGAGTTGAAGACACTCTCCCCTATAAATTGTGTAAATACATTTTGGCGCCCACCGTGAGGCGAGAATGAGTTGAAGGAAGATGGTGGTTACAAAGGGAGAGAGTCATGAGGACCCAACTATGACTATACTAGTCTAGTTGTAGAAGGAGTAGGAGGCATTGAAGAGAAAAAGTACTAATGAGATAAAAGCGTGGAAGCCCAAGAATGTTTACATGAAGCGAAAACTTAAAGAAGAGGATACTTTCCCAATTATTCAATCACAAGATTATGCCGGATCAAGTACACGACAAAAAAAAACTACGCTCACAGTGGTGCAGAAAAGGTAATAGACAACGGTTATTTTGACAATTACACAACGGCTCTAGGACCGTTGTCAATGAACATGTAGTCTATTCTATTGCGAAATAGATGGCGACTCTAGAACCCCCATGTATCAACACACATAAAACGATGGTTATGGTCATAATCGTCGTTTTATACTCTTATTACAATGTAAATAATTAATAATTCTATTATAACCTAACAATTAACATAATATAAATTAATAATAAATACAAAAATATACAAATTAAATACTAAACAATTGTGCGTGAAGGGTAGAACCGGTGGTGAAAGGCAGAACCTGATGGAAACCGTCCAGCCACACACAACCCCATAATAAGGAGGATGAAGACCTAGAGGTTTTTTATTGATTTAATTGCAAATATGGGTCTAATTGGACTTTTGTTTATTTTTGTAGGCTCAATCAAGAGGACAACTCTAGGTTGAAGGAATGTACAAACATATCCAAGAAGCCCTCCAAGTCATCAAAACATAAACTAGAGTTTTGGTCAGAAGAACAAAAGAAGACTAAGTTTCTGCTGACTAGTCAACATTATTTTCGGGCCAAGCTTTAGCTTAAATATATTGTATAAAGTTGTTTAGGATTTCATGGGCCATGTTTTGGGCCTAGTAGCATAAAATAATTGGACCAAATATTTGGGCCAATAGTAAAATATGACTAGTTAGGGTTAAAAGTGACTAGTTAGTGTAACAATTGGGCTTCTTTGAGCCCAATGTAACCCTAAAACGTCTAGGGTATATTGGAGAACGAAAATAACCTGGCATGGAGCACATGGACGTCCACATAGCAACATAGGAGTGGAGAAGATTTAGCATGGAAGGTGTGATCTAAACATGGAAAGCATGACTCCACATGACACCTTCTCATTGGAGAGTTTTATTTTGAATTTTCAAATTTTGGCTCCAAAATGTTCAACCCTCTCTCCTATAAATTGAGGTGCTTGGGTCATGTATTTTCAAGATTAATAAGAGTGAATTGCTGCCAAAAGTGTTAATTTCACACATTGTCTCCTACCTCCCTAGGATAGACACTTAGTCTTCATTTTTCACCTATTCCAAGTGAGATGGCCTCACCACTCACTCTCCACACCTAGCATGCACCTCCAAGGAAACCAAAACTCTACATGAGCTCCTTGTTCATCTTCCTTCATTGATGCTTCCGCCATTCCTCCAAAGAAAACGCAAATCGGATGAAGGCATACTCCATCAAGTGGTATCTAGAGCCAAGGTTCTTGAAGAGCTAAGTGTGCCTTCTTCTCTCATTTTAATTTTTGTGTTTGATTCTGGATTCCGTGTTGTTCTTAATCTCCATGTTGTCTTGCTGTTTTTGAATTTCTAATTTGATTTGGTGTGCTGTTTGGAAATTCAAATTGGTGCATTGTGCTTAATTGTTCTTGAGCAATCCTTGTGCAATTTTGTGTAGGATTCCTTTGAGTTTTTGTGTTGTTGTTTTAATTTTTCTTTAGTTGAGTCTTTCTTGATGTTTAAATCGAATCATATTGTTTTGATTTGAGTCATTTTGATTTTTAAATCCAATTCTGTTTTGTCAAGTCATGTGCATCCTAAAATGTCATCAATTCTATGTAGTCCTTTAATTGATAATTTTTTGGTTGTTTGATAATTCTGTTTTTGAGTCTTTAGTGAATTTTAATTTTTACATTTGAGTTCATACTTGTGTGCTAGATCTATACAAGTTCCTATACATCCATTCTATTGTGTCTTTGAAGTTTATTAATATTGTTTTTAATTCCAGATTAAGTTTCTTCAAATTGTTCTGGCTGAGTTTGTTTATGAAAATTAATTTCGTTAAAAACAAATTGTAAAACTCTGGATCTGAATAGATTGAAGTGTTAGAAGAAAAGTGCAAAAAAAAATTGAAACAAAATTCAAAATACAGAAAAAATGATAAATAAAAAACAAACAGTGTGCAATATGGCGCGAACAAAACATTGAAGTGGCAACAAATTTGAAAAATTTATCACAATTAATTGAAGCATTGTTTTGGTGTGATTCCAACGCCAAAATTGATCTAAGATCTTGAACTCTCTGTGATTTAAATTTCAAATTCAAATTTGAATTGTCCAACTCAGCATAAATTGTTTAAGTCACACATTTTATACCTCAAAATTCCAGTAGTACTGTTTTGGTTTTATTAATCCAATTCTAGTGTCATTCTTTGGGTTCAATTTGTGTGCCACCTTTTGTTGAGTGCCTTATTTTGTTTGTTTGTCATATTCATTCAATTACTCGTTCAAGTTATGTCATATACGTACTCTCTTTGATGTAGTCCAATTACAAATTGAATTTTTTTGTTGCTTTAAATTTTGTTGACCTCTTTCTTGTTGGGAGAATTTTAAAGGTGCCTTGATAAGTTTAGAGCTAACATCTTTGGTGAGAGCTTTATCACTTATATAGCTGCAAATTTGAATACCAAAATGAATATCGTTAAGAGGTTGAGCAAAAGGACAACAGCAAGTGACCTTAAATACATACACTAAGAAGGAGTGCCAAAAAGAAAAAGGAGTGGAAAAAAAGAAAGAAGTGCATAGAATAGATTTGCTAAAAGTTGTGATCCAATTTTTCATTGTATTTTCTTTGAGTTGTAATTGTATTAAACCTTGAACAATTAGTGGATTAATTGCGCATTAGACGATGAGTGTGTCTTCAATGGTTCTAAGTGCCTAGAAGCCTCACCTTTGGATACGTCTAGTTTAAAGTTTTCTAGATAGGAATATTTCAATTGTGTTTAATTTTTTTTGCTTTCTTGCATAAAATTGTGAAGGAATGTACAAACATATCTAAGAAGCTCTCCAAGTCATCAAAACATAAACTAGAGCTTTGGTCAGAAGAACACAAGAAGACTGTGTTTCTGCTGACTAGTCAACATTATTTTTAGGCCAAGCTTTAGCTTAAATAAATTATATAAAGTTGTTTACGATTTCATGGGCCATGTATTCAGCCTAGTAGCATAAAATAACTGGGAGAAATATTTGGGCCAAGTAGTATAGGTTTTTGGGCTTGTATTTAGGCCAATAGTAAAATATGACTAGTTAGGGTAACAATTGGGCTTCTTTGAGCCCAACATAACCCTAAAACGTCTAGGGTATATTGGAGAACGAAAATACCTTGACATGGAGCACATGGACATCCACATGGCAACATAGGAGTGGAGAGGATTTAGCATGGAAGGTGTGATCTAAACATGGAAAGCATGACTCCACATGGCACCTTCTCATTGGAGAGTTTTATTTTGAATTTTCAAATTTTGGCTCCAAAATGTTCAACCCTCGCTCCTATAAATTGAGGTGCTTGGATCATGTATTTTCAAGATTAATGAAGAGTGAATTGCTGCCAAAATTGTGCTAATTTCGCTCATTGTCTCCTACACTTAGTCTTAATTTTTCACCTATTCCAAGTGAGATGGCCTCACCACTCATTCTCCACACCTAGCATGCACCTCCAAGGAAACCAAAACTCTACGTGAGCTCCTTGTTCATCTTCCTTCATTGATGCTTCCACCATTCCTCCAAAGATAATGCAAATTGGATGAAGATATACTCCATCAAGACCGGTGGTGAAGAGCAGCGGTGGAGGCAGACAATGGTGGCGACGAGCAGCGACATCAACAGCGAAACAATGAAGAGGCACAGTGGTGGCAACGACGACAACAGAGAAAAAAGCCAACACGAAGGCAATGAAAACCTTCACAAATGAAATGAATGCAATGAGAAACCAATAAGAAAAAACAGAGTGCAATGTGTCAATGTGTGAATGTGGAGGAAGAACTTACAGTGGAGAATGTCGCAATGGAGATGAAGAACCAGATTTGGAGATGAAAGAACAAAAGTGTAAGTGACACACTTCTGAGTAATGTAATTTAAAGGGTCTAAAATGACGATTCTTAAGTAAAATCGTCATTTTAGACTCAAACGCGGTAGCCTAAAACGGGAGTTGTGGGTGGAACCGCCATTCTAGACCAAAGTGTTAGGTCTAAAATGATGGTTTAACCCACAACTGTCATTTTATACCCAATCTCTTTGGTCTATAATGACGGTTCTACCCACAACCGTCGTTTCATACCCTTTTTAATTTCAGAAAATGCCACCACATTTTGATGGACGACGTTTTATAGTAAAAATGATGTATATTTAGTGTCGTACATTGGATTTTTCCCACTAGTGTCAATAGCTTTGATGTGTCACACAAAATACAAAACACTATGTCCCATGATGTTTATAGGACTTCGATAAGAAGCCATCCTTTTTCTAAGGGAATTATGGAAGTATCATTACCCCATAGCTGGAAGAGCCCGACGTTAGATAAGTATGATGGAAACACTGAACCGGATGGACATGTTGCCATATATATTACCCAAGTTAGCTTGTATACCTCAGACGATGCTATTTTGTATAGAGTATTCCTAACAACACTAAAGGGAGCTTATTTAATTTGGTCCAAGTGATTACTGCCATATTCAATTGATTCCTTTGACACTTTGGTGATGAAGTTTGGAGCTCAGTTTGCCAGAAGTAGATGACATGATTTAACTTCCATTGCACTAGTGAATATCCGTCAGGAGAACGAAGAACAAGTTAGAGCTTTTATGGAGAGATTTGGAAGGGTATCCCTTAGTATACGCAATTTAAGTTCCTAGGTAACTATGCATCATATGGTTACAACGTTAAGGCCGACACCATTTGCTCAGTTTATGTAAGTGGCTTGCTGCTGATCTTGATGAGTTAAATAAAAGCCGAAGAAGGAGTTGAAAGGAAGGAGAAAGAGGAGGTAAGATGGAAGAAGCCAAAGGAGGTATATTGAGGATCAAGATTTATGCGATACGCAGCTCTCAATACTAATTGGGTTAAGATTTTGGAGGAAACTTTTAACTTTGAGTTGATTCCATTACCATGGAATATTTCCACACCCAATAATGTTGATCATAGAAAGGATTATTGATATCACAAAAAATTTGTCCATAGTACAAAAGAATGTGCCAAACTACGACACCAAATTTAAGAATTGATTAAAACAGGACATCTTAAACGCAAAGGAGTGAAGGGAGGTTTGAGTCAAGAAAGTGAGGATGGGAGCAAAGTAGAGAACGAAATTTGGAGAACAGTGAAGGCAACCGGGAGGAAGGAAGGGAGGGAAGCCATGAATCGAGAGGAAGAAAATATCCAAATGATGAAAGGCGAGATAAAGAAAGGAGTCCAAGGAGGAGAGAAAGAAGAAGCCCAGTGGGGCCGATAAGGGGATTAATTAACACTATATCTATAGGATTTGAGAGAGGAAGGGTCTCGTCATTGGCAAGAAAGAAGCATGTGGTAGAATTAAAGGCTTAAAACAATAGGGGGTGAATTGTTTAATGAAAGATTTTCAAAAAAATTCTGGACAAGAATAAATATTAATGCAGAATCACAGAAGAAGCAATCAAATCAGCCAAGAAACAAAACTGTTTTAAATTAATTCCAAAAAATCAATCGATTGTTTATGTGAATCAACCAATTGTTTTTATCAGCAGTTTACAAAAACACAGATCAAACAATTTTAAAGCAGTGAGGGATAGAGAAATTCACACACAATGTTTATACTAGTTCACTCTTAACCTGAGCTACATCCAGTCCCTAGAAACCCCTGGGTATTCCACTAGGTAATCAAATCACCCTCTTTGAAACACAAAGACTACAAGTCTGAACACCCTCTGACTATAGACACTAGTACCTTACAAATTTAACAAATATGAACTGAAATACAAGTAAGAACAGGAAAGATCACACCTGCTACAAAAGGATTACAACAATTCCTATTCCACCCTTAACCAAAGCAATCTTGAAATCTTGGAAAAAATTTAATAGTTTTGGTAATATGTTCTCTTTTAATATCAGAGATGTAAACACAAGTTATATAGCCTAAAAAATAGTCGTTTTAGACTTTCAATCAGGGGCCAAAATAGTTTTGAATCATGGAAAACAGATTTACCACACTTAGCCATTTCTGTTAAGATTTTAAAAAACAATCGATTGAAAACTCGATTCAACTAATTGAATTGGCCTTAATTGTGAGGTCAACCAATTTCAACCTTTTCAAAACCACCATGTCTAAAACAACCGATTGTAACGATAAATCAACAGGTTGTTTTTCACTAATTTGAAAAACACTTTTCTTTTGAAAGAGCTTGATTGATTAAGCTAGATTTGATTCACAAGTTCTAATCTACCCAGAACCCATTCCCACAAGAAGCAACCTAGTCTTCAAGCAATCTTCATGGATTTTGAGACATCAAAGCTTTGAGTTCAATAATCTCCCAATTTTTTATGAAGACAAATCCCTGATTTGCTTGGGATGTTCTGTTTGAATTTGATAATACTTGCAAAACACAAAATGTGCAAGTACCAGAAGTAATCATTCTCAAATATCATTAGCACCGTAGAACCAATTTTCACTTAGTGATTCCCCTATGGCAAATAAGCAAAATCAGTTTGAAAACTAGTGAAAGCAAGTTGCAAATAAGAGTTTATGCAACAGTTTTAATTAGAATAAAGCATCATATAAACCAGGTTTTAAAGCATAATATAAGCACATTACAAACCATAAACCTCTCCCCCTATTTGTCCTTTCACAAATAAAAGGAGGGATAAAAATAGCATTAAAAAGATAGACAAAAAATTGTTCAGATGATAAACCAAAAATAGAAAGAAAGCTTAAAATTTTCTTCAATCTTCCTAGCCACATTGCATCTCAAATAGCTAGTTCTACAGAGCTTCAATCTGCTCATCCAGGCTTTGAAACTTTGCCACACAGAACTCAATATGAGCTCTTTGATCACGTGCAAAGTTATCCAAACTATTCACCACAAGCCTTTCAAATGGAGACATGGATGTGATTCATGTTAGAAATATAGGGCTAAAACAAGAGGGGGTGAATTGTTTTTGAAAGATTTTCGCAAGTATTGAAGGTAAAGTGAAAGACTATGAAGAATTAATCAATGGAAAATTTGTCCAGCCATATAAAAAACTATTTTAAGCTTGATGCAGAAAATAAACTTGTTGTTTTAACGAAAAAACCGGTTGTTTTTATCAACAGTTTATAAAAGCAAAGTTAAAGTACTTTAAGAAGTGTAAGGATAGAGAGATTAACACAGAATGTTTATACTGGTTCACTCAACACCTGAGCTGCATCCAGTCCTCAGAACCCACTGAGAATTCACTATGTAATCAACCCTAGATGAGAAGCTACACACACCAAGAGTGATGATCTTGAACCCCTCAAGAACACACACCACTCCTTGGCAAAAACCACCCCAAGAATGTTGATCTTGATCCCCTCAAGAACACACAACACTTCTTTGCAACACCAGTACAAAAATACAATTATTAAGAAGGAAGGGAATAGAATACACCTGGGTAAATAAGAAGATCAAAGATCATAATACAAGACCCAATCCTATTCCACACTTGCGATGATCCAAAAGCTATTTGAAAACAGTTTTTGATTGATCTTTCTCACTTAGTTGATGCATAAGAGCGTAAAACCACCCTTTTATCTTTCAAACAAATGGTTAAAACAGTTACACCAAAAGCCCAAAAGTAGTTGAAATCATTTAAAACCAAAAACTACTTAATAGAATTTTGTTAAAGTTTTCAGCAAAACAATTGGTTGATTTTTCGAAATAACCGATTGATTTATTTTTACAGCATTAAAATCCACTAAGTGTCAAATACTCTGTTGTTTCGAAATTTCAACCTGTTGAAATTTTTTTGACAGCAAAGACAAAGACAAAGCTTTTCCATATCATGTTGAATCCACTAAGTGTCAAACAACCTATTGAAATTTGTTTGACAACAAAGGCAAAGACAAAGCTTTTCCAAATCATTTTGAAATCCACTAAGTGTCAAACAACCTGTTGATTCGAAATTTCAACCTATTGAAATTTCATTTGCTTTTAGAAAACCCAGCTCTCAAAATGTTAAAGATTCAATTGAGCTTGGATCATCTTAAGGAGTGAATTAACAAGTTTCAAACAACTAGACACACGCAAACACACAACAGTAGTAAGGTCTTCAAGGTTTCCACTTGGATTTGGAGACATCAAAGCATCTTGTTCAACAATCTCCCCCTATTTGATGAAGACAAATCCTTGATTTGCTTGTGATGTGCTTGATATGTTATGTTTGAATTTGTTAGTATGTGCAAAATATAATTTGTGCATGTACCAAAAGTAATCATATCCATATATCATTAGCACCACATAACCAGTTTTCACTAGGTGATTCTCATAAGGAAAACCAGTATAATCAGTGTGAAAACTAGTGAAAACAAGGTGCTAAATCAGAGTTTTGTAGTAGCTATCTAAATCATGTAAACCCAGTTTTAAAGCAGATATGTAGTAGATACTTAGCAGCATACAAACCATATAATTTTGCCCCTATTTGTCTTCATAAATAGAATGGAAGAAGGGGTAAAAACAAAATTAAGAAAAACCAGAATACTAGTGTGTGTAGCAACACCATTGCAGCAAAAAACCTGTGATACCATATCAGAATTGCAACAGAAATTTGTAGTGTATCAGAGTTATGGCAGCAGTAGAATAAACCAGAAAACCAATGTGTGTAGCAGTGAAACTATGGTGAACCAAAGCTATGGCAGCAACAATCCAGAGCAGTTTTCAACACACCATAAGAGTGCAAAATTACAACACACAAACCACCAATTTTGCCCTTTTCTTTCCAACAGTTCTCCTTTCCATTCACCATCTCCAAGCAAGGTGAAGACTTCAAATGTAATCACATTCACAAATATTCATCAACCCCATGACCACCAGTGTGATTGCCATTCATAAAAATCATTGAATTTCAAAGAAAACAAAGAATACATCTCTTTATTATCTGATTCAGAGGCATTGTAAATGCATTTTTGACCCACAATGGGTTGTGAAAGAAAAGAAATAGTTGTAATCATGCATAAGAATTCATAACAGCTTTATTCAAATGTGCCAGAGGTAAAACAATCGGTTGTTTCGTAAAAACAATCGGTTGTTTTTTTGAGACAGCAAGAAAATGTCATTTTTCAAAGAAAATCATCTTTCAAAGTGATGGGAAATGCATAATGAAGCCAAAAGCATAGAATGAACATATACAACTTACTTTACATAGGTCATGAATTTTGACATGTCAAGAATATAAGATGATGGAAGAGGCCCAAGCACAAGCCCACATGCAAGCCCACCAAAGGGTAGATTTGGGCCAACCATAGAGTTATGGCCAAGAGGATCCAAGAAGACGTTCTTTTACATGTTCAAATGCCATAAACTCTAGTGTAGAGTAGACTTTAATTTCTTGTCAAAATTAGCATAGGAACTTTATTTGTAATTTTCTTAGAATTAATTTTGGCACCTAAAACACCAACCTAGGTAAACTTAGAGTTTCTAAAAAAACCTCTAAATTTACCAAGGCTGGTCTAGAAAGCCCATGGAGGGGGAGAGCATAAAAACTAGACACACCCCTCCCCATGTGCTCATTTGTGCACCCATGTGCCATGTGCACCCATGTGCTTCACATTTACATTTCATTTGGCTAGCATTAGGGTTGCATTATGGTCCTCCTTAGCCTATTAAAGGAGGAGCCTACACCTTGTATTTTCAAGTTTATTGTGAGTAAAGTTATGCTGCCATTTTGTGCCAAGCTTTGCTTTTCCCTAGAATTCTAGGCTCTAAACTTCACTTTCTTCACATCTCCTTGGGCTGGCCGAACCTCCCTATAATCATACCTATCATGCACCTTCAAGATCAACACCACTCTTAGGAGGATCTTGCACACACACCTTCATAGCTTCCGCACCACTTTCTTACATGATTCAAGAAAACCTTCATGAAAATGCCATCATTTGGTATCATGAGCTTGGGTTCTTCAAGATGAGTTGCTTTTGGACTTTTCATTTTTAGTTCTTCTTTGTTTTCATGTTGTTCATCTTATTTCCATAATTGTATTGCTGTTTTTTACATTTTAATTTGTTTTGGTGTGCTATTTGGAAGATCCAATCGAAGCACTTTTGTTCAATTGATCTTGAACAATTTCTTGTGCAAATTGTGATAGGATTCCATACACCTTTGAGTTGCTGTTTTCTTTTAGGCTTTTGAGTCTTTATTGGACTTTTATTTTGGTTCATATTATGCTTTTGAGTCTTTAATTTCTGAATCCATATATGTTTTGTCAAGTCATGTTCATCCACAATGTCAACAATTCTTCGTAGTCCTTTTATTTGGCTTGATTGTTTCTTGATTTTGGGTATCTTTAATTACTTTGAATCTGCTGTTCTTTGATCTTTTGGTGCCTTTTTAATTTTAGTTTGAGTTCCTATTTGTGTTTAGATCCTACACAAATTCTATTTCACAAATTCCATTGTGTTTAAATTTTGGTATCTTGCTGTTTTTTGTTTCCAGTTTCCAGAATCCTCTGTTTCACATTTTCTGTGCTGGCTGTTTTGTTCCAGAAAAATATTTTCACTCATAGGAAAATTTTGATTCTCTGGAATATGCAATTTTTAAGTGTTATAGAAAGGACAAAAGAAGAATTAGTCCAAAAGAATCAACAGAAAAAAAATGATAAATCTTTTAAAATCAGTGTGCAAATCTGAGGCGCTACAGCTGGCGTAACTGAACACCAAAATTGCAAAATTTATTAAAAAAAATTGGTGCATGAGTTTTGAGTGATTCCAAAGCCAGATTTTAGCTAAGATCTTGAATATCTTGCATATCAAATTTCAGAATCATATCTTAAAAACACAGCTCAGCATAAATTGGGGAAAAACACGTTTCTGGCTCACAACATTTTCCAGTGGTGCTATTTTTTTATTTGGTCATCTAATTCTAGTGTCATTCTTAGGATTCTTGTGTGTGCCTACCTTTATTTTGGTACCTTTTATTTGCTTGCTTAATATTTCTTGGACCTCTTTCAAGTTGTCATAATCTAACTCCTTTTGGTGGTACTGTTTTATTCAATTAAATTGTTTCTTGCTTTTGTTCCTTGACCTCTAATTTGGTGCTGGAATTTATTTCTCCTTTGGTGCTTAATTGAATGAAAACTTGACTTGGGTAAGGTCTAGTCTTTTGATACGTGCTGGAATTGGAGAATTAAAACCTTCATTCTAAGGGGAAACAAAGCCAAGGCCGAAACAAGCTTTCTTGAAAAACACTACAAACACTTGGAGGGCCAACAAGCAAAGACAACAAGGAAGTGCATTTAGCAAAAAGAGGATCAACAAAGGGAGTTTTCTTAATTTCCTTGCAACTTAATTTGTGTTAATTACCTCTTAATTACGATTTAGACGGTGAGTGTGTCTTCAAGGGCTCAAAGTGTCCAAGAAGCCTCACCTAGGGCCGACTAATGTAGAACTCTTTAATTAGCAATTGTTAATTGTTTTTAGGTGCTTTTCTATTGTCTAATTAGTGACGCTTTGTATGTGGTTTTTCTTTGTTTAAGCTTTTGTTAAAACTGTCTAGCTTTGTTAATTAATTAGCTTGCATTATTTTCTTGCATTAAAATCTGATTTCTCAACTTAATTGTGTTCTAAGTGGTTTACTAAGAGAAAGCTTTGTGTGAAGACATTGGGGGATAGTTTTTGGCTTAGGCAAAGGCTTGGTATTTAAGTAGTCCTTTGTGACTCACCTCCCTTACCTGGAAAACTACCTTCTTTGACTTTCCTAAGTTTTCTCAAGGTAAAATACTTGTATACACAAAGCTTTAGCCATGTCTTCTTCTTCTCATTCTACAAAGTCTACTGGAAGTGAATTAAAATCTTTAAAAACTCTTTTGAAAGAAGTTTCACAAACTGTGCAATCAATTGCATATAGACAATTGGAGAGTGAGACTAAACTTAATGTTTTGACTAAAGCAAAGGATGAGAAGTCTCACATTCTAAAAAAATTACCTTCTCATGCATATATCTCTAAAGATCATGATTCTTTTGGGGAGGGAAGCATTAGAGTAAATGATTATTATCAAGCACCCCCTAGAAGACATAGAAGAGATAGAAAAGAACAAGAAAACCCAAGAGAGGTTAGGGTAGAACAACCCCATTTCCATGGAAAAGAAAATATAGAAGCTTGCCTAGATTGGGAAATGAGGGTAGAAAAATTGTTTGCTTCCCATAAAGAATGAAAGGAAAGAAAAATACTAAAGAATAGAGGGGAAGTTAAAAGGGAAGCTAAAGAAAAAGAAGAAAAAGAAAAGCATGAGAAGACCCTTGAAGAACAAAAGGCGTGGGAGAAGAGTGTTCCTTCCCACAAGGTCATTCAACAAGACCAAAGATTTAAAAATACCTTTGAAAATATGTGTCTTGTTGAACAACCTCAAAGCCTTACCTTTTGTAAAGGAACACTTGCAAGCCTAAGTGAAAAAGAAGAGTCTTTAAAAGAAGCTTGCATAGATAAAAATGAAATAGATTATTTCTCATATGTGTTAGGATATCACCAAGTGAATGTCAAGTTTTTTATAAGCATATACAAAAACAAATTTTTATTTGAAGTAGGGCCTAAAGAAACTTGTCATGTCTTATTGAGACAACCATTGCAAAGTGTACAAATCCTTAGAAACAATGGTTGTCACAACGAGACTATCCTTACACATAAGAGAAAAAGTCTTCATGAAGGAGAACTCATGGGACAAATTAGAGTTGATAAAACTCTAGAGCTTTTAAAAGGAAAACTTTTGTCCCCCATGAGAAAAGAAGTTCAAAGACATTACCTTAGGTACAATTCTTGTTTTCAAACTACACCCAAGGCAATGTCTCATGAACTCTATACTCCTTCACCTTTTGCAAATGATCCTTGGGAAGATACAAATTTCATATTAAAACTCCCTAGGACAACAAAAGGTTTTGATTCAATTTTCTTGGTTATGGATAAACTCTTCTTTAGAGAAGTGATACATCTTCATGGTTTATCCTCAAGCATACTGTTGAATAGAGCTTCAAATTTTGCAAACCATGATTTGAGGATTTCCTTTGGAAAACTTGCAACTAAGTTGCACACTTTAAATTCTTATCATCCTCAAACGCATGGTCAAAATACAATTGAAAATCTAGCTCTTTCTATTATGCCTAGAATAATCATAAAGGACAAACACAAGTCTAGAGATGAGCATACATACCATAAAGTAGTTCACAAAACTACTTGTATTTCTACTTTTGAGGTTATATGTGGGCTAAATCATCTTTCTCCTTTTAAGTTGTTACCATCTCCTATAGGATTTATGCCTAAAGAGAAAGTAACCACAAATGCACATTTCAAAATGCATAAGATGATTAGAGAACACATACAACAATCAAAAGAGAAACATTGTCCAAAGTTGCCAAAAACAAAAGAAAAACAAAAATGGCAACTTCATAAAATTGATTTGTATATAACTGCTTCAACTAACTCATTTGATAATTCCCCTAGGTGGACGTTTGATCCGGGAGGGCAAGCATAGTTGAAGAAGCAAGAGGCTGCTATCCGAGATCAAATCGCTAGATCTGAGGATAGATCTTCTCAAGGAGAAGGAGATGATGGACACCATCCAGCCACATCCATTCCCCTAGCCATGAAGAAGAAGAAGCAATGGATTTGAGGACAAATCCTTTTCAAGAGGGAGGGGATGATGGAAGAGGCCCAAGCACAAGCCCACATGCAAGCCCACAAAAGGGTAGATTTGGGCCAACCATAGAATTATGGCCAAGAGAATCCAAGAAGACGTTCTTTTACATGTTCAAATGCCATAAACTCTAGTGTAGAGTAGACTTTAATTTCTTGTCAAAATTAGCATAGGAACTTTATTTGTAATTTTCTTAGAATTAATTTTGGCACCTAAAACACCAACCTAGGTAAACTTAGAGTTTCTAAAAAAACCTCTAAATTTACCAAGGTCGGTCTAGAAAGCCCATGGACGGGGTGAGCATAAAAACTAGACACACCCCTCCCCATGTGCTCATTTGTGCACCCATGTGCCATGTGCACCCATGTGCTTCACATTTACATTTCATTTGGCTAGCATTAGGGTTGCATTATGGTCCTCCTTAGCCTATAAAAGGAGGAGCCTACACCTTGTATTTTCAAGTTTATTGTGAGTAAAGTTATGCTGCCATTTTGTGCCAAGCTTTGCTTCTCCCTAGAATTCTAGGCTCTAAACTTCACTTTCTTCACATCTCCTTGGGTTGGCCGAACCTCCTTATAATCATACCTATCATGCACCTTCAAGATCAACACCACTCGTAGGAGGATCTTGCACACACACCTTCATAGCTTCCGCACCACTTTCTTACATGATTCAAGAAGACCTTCATGAAAATGCCATCAAGTAAGGTGTATGCTCTTGAACTATAATAAGAAGCATCACTTTGATTAATCTTCAACATAGTACCTATACTTGAAAGGTCCTGCAACACAAAATTTATGCATATACAAAGCAAGTATAGAAGCATGATAACAAGACACACACAAAAACTAGTTGATGAGGACCTAGGAGAGAGGGCGTCTACTGACCAGGCCCAACCCATGACCTCAACACCCACCATACCTCAGAGGATTACTAGGAGCAGAGCACAGACTGTGGGTGCTAAGCATCAGTTGGTTTCCATTTTTGTAATTTTAGTAGAGTAGGTGTCTTTTAGTACAAATGGGGAGGTGTGCTTAGTTGTTTAACTCATGAGGCCTTGTAAGGGAGGAAACTTAACCTAACTTCTAGAATTCTAGGATGATGGTGTGGCATTGACCTTAGTTAATGACCTAGGCCGCACCATATTTCCCTTTCCCTTCCTACCCTCACAACTTGTTCTCCAAGGCTCCTCCTCATATAAATAGAAGGCCTCTCTCATTGTATTTCCAAGTTGAATTGAATAGAAGAAAAGTTACTCTGCACAATTTGTGTGTGATGCTAGTGAGGTTTGTTCCTCTTAGTCTTTAGTCTTATCTTGTGAGAATTTGAAAGCTCTCAAGTGGCAGCTTCCAACACTTATCTTGGAGTAAATTCATCATCCAAGTGGTGTGCTCATCATCTCAACTCCATTCTCATAAGCTTCCTTATTCCATCATCTTTTCCTTCCATTGTCATTCCATTTTATTCATAAATATGTTCTTGTCTTGATTTCATTATGTCTATTCGGTCATTACCTTTTGTTCATGCTTTCCTTGTTTAATTCCGCACATTATCTTGACATCATGTTCATCTTATCATTTCCTCTTCCTTTTGCCTTTGTGAAATGAACCTTCACATCTACTTAACCACATGGTAAAGTTAATGTTCAGTGAGGATTTTCCTTAGGTTCTCACTCATAATTGCCTAAAAATATCAATTCAAAAAGTAAAGTTTCACCTAAATGAAAACTCTTAAAATCAACTCACATCACCAGTTTTCTGCAGATACAACATTAGCTGAAAAACCAGAAAAAGTAAAGTGTTCAAGTGCTTTCAAGTGCATAGAAGCAACAACATAATGCATCAGTTTTAAAGCAATCTATACAACCAAATCAATTCATTTCTCAATTTATGTAAGTGTGCCTTGTGACCATATTAACATCTCGAAGTCTTTTTTTTTGGATGAATCTATTGGGTTCTCTGTGCAAAGGTATGAACAAATTGCGTACTGCATTGTCATCAATTTAAAAGGTAATTTTTGGTTATGAAAAATCTTCTCTTTGTTGTCACAGTAAAACAACCGATTGTTTTTTTGAAACAACCGATTGTTTTTCCTTTGGCATCTCTGTGTAATGCTGCCAAGTTTGCTTATGCATGATTAAACCTATTTCTCTTTTTCAAATCTTGCTTTTGGACAAATATACATTGAGTGTGCCTCAAAATCTATTAACAAAAGATTATATCCACTTGTTTTCTTGAAAGCTTTATATCATTTTCAATTCTTGAAATGTCAACATTGTTTGTACTGCTGAACTACTGTATTATCATTATGATTTCTGTTTTGTACAATTCTTGTCATTGTCTATTTGTGAGAACAAATAAGGGGAAACTTCAAGAATAAAGAGAGTATGTGTGTTTTCATTTCTCAATTTATGTAAGTGTGCCTTGTGACCATATTAACATCTCGAAGTCTTTTTTTTTGGATGAATCTATTGGGTTCTCTGTGCAAAGGTATGAACAATTTGCGTACTGCATTGTCATCAATTTAAAAGGTAATTTTTGGTTATGAAAAATCTTCTCTTTGTTGTCACAGTAAAACAACCGATTGTTTTTTTGAAACAACCGATTGTTTTTCCTTTGGCATCTCTGTGTAATGCTGCCAAGTTTGCTTATGCATGATTAAACCTATTTCTCTTTTTCAAATCTTGCTTTTGGACAAATATACATTGAGTGTGCCTCAAAATCTATTAACAAAAGATTATATCCACTTGTTTTCTTGAAAGCTTTATATCATTTTCAATTCTTGAAATGTCAACATTGTTTGTACTGCTGAACTACTGTATTATCATTATGATTTCTGTTTTGTACAATTCTTGTCATTGTCTATTTGTGAGAACAAATAAGGGGAAACTTCAAGAATAAAGAGAGTATGTGTGTTTTCATTTCTCAATTTATGTAAGTGTGCCTTGTGACCATATTAACATCTCGAAGTCTTTTTTTTTGGATGAATCTATTGGGTTCTCTGTGCAAAGGTATGAACAATTTGCGTACTGCATTGTCATCAATTTAAAAGGTAATTTTTGGTTATGAAAAATCTTCTCTTTGTTGTCACAGTAAAACAACCGATTGTTTTTTTGAAACAACCGATTGTTTTTCCTTTGGCATCTCTGTGTAATGCTGCCAAGTTTGCTTATGCATGATTAAACCTATTTCTCTTTTTCAAATCTTGCTTTTGGACAAATATACATTGAGTGTGCCTCAAAATCTATTAACAAAAGATTATATCCACTTGTTTTCTTGAAAGCTTTATATCATTTTCAATTCTTGAAATGTCAACATTGTTTGTACTGCTGAACTACTGTATTATCATTATGATTTCTGTTTTGTACAATTCTTGTCATTGTCTATTTGTGAGAACAAATAAGGGGAAACTTCAAGAATAAAGAGAGTATGTGTGTTTTCATTTCTCAATTTTTGTAAGTGTGCCTTGTGACCATATTAACATCTCGAAGTCTTTTTTTTTGGATGAATCTATTGGGTTCTCTGTGCAAAGGTATGAACAAATTGCGTACTGCATTGTCATCAATTTAAAAGGTAATTTTTGGTTATGAAAAATCTTCTCTTTGTTGTCACAGTAAAACAACCGATTGTTTTCCCTTTGGCATCTCTGTGTAATGCTGCCAAGTTTGCTTATGCATGATTAAACCTATTTCTCTTTTTCAAATCTTGCTTTTGGAAAAATATACATTGAGTGTGCCTCAAAATCCATTAACAAAAGATTATATCCACTTGTTTTCTTGAAAGCTTTATATCATTTTCAATTCTTGAAATGTCAACATTGTTTGTACTGCTGAACTACTGTATTATCATTATGATTTCTATTTTGTACAATTCTTCTCATTGTCTATTTGTGAGAACAAATAAGGGGGGCTTCAAGAATAAAGAGAGTATGTGTGTTTTCATTTCTCAATTTATGTAAGTGTGCCTTGTGACCATATTAACATCTCGAAGTCTTTTTTTTTGGATGAATCTATTGGATTCTCTGTGCAAAGGTATGAACAAATTGCGTACTGCATTGTCATCAATTTAAAAGGTAATTTTTGGTTATGAAAAATCTTCTCTTTGTTGTCACAGTAAAACAACCGATTGTTTTTTTGAAACAACCGATTGTTTTTCCTTTGGCATCTCTGTGTAATGCTGCCAAGTTTGCTTATGCATGATTAAACCTATTTCTCTTTTTCAAATCTTGCTTTTGGACAAATATACATTGAGTGTGCCTCAAAATCCATTAACAAAAGATTATATCCACTTGTTTTCTTGAAAGCTTTATATCATTTTCAATTCTTGAAATGTCAACATTGTTTGTACTGCTGAACTACTGTATTATCATTATGATTTCTGTTTTGTACAATTCTTCTCATTGTCTATTTGTGAGAACAAATAAGGGGAAACTTCAAGAATAAAGAGAGTATGTGTGTTTTCATTTCTCAATTTATGTAAGTGTGCCTTGTGACCATATTAACATCTCGAAGTCTTTTTTTTTGGATGAATCTATTGGGTTCTCTGTGCAAAGGTATGAACAAATTGCGTACTGCATTGTCATCAATTTAAAAGGTAATTTTTGGTTATGAAAAATCTTCTCTTTGTTGTCACAGTAAAACAACCGATTGTTTTTCCTTTGGCATCTCTGTGTAATGCTGCCAAGTTTGCTTATGCATGATTAAACCTATTTCTCTTTTTCAAATCTTGCTTTTGGACAAATATACATTGAGTGTGCCTCAAAATCTATTAACAAAAGATTATATCCACTTGTTTTCTTGAAAGCTTTATATCATTTTCAATTCTTGAAATGTCAACATTGTTTGTACTGCTGAACTACTGTATTATCATTATGATTTCTGTTTTGTACAATTCTTGTCATTGTCTATTTGTGAGAACAAATAAGGGGAAACTTCAAGAATAAAGAGAGTATGTGTGTTTTCATTTCTCAATTTATGTAAGTGTGCCTTGTGACCATCTTAACATCTCGAAGTCTTTTTTTTTGGATGAATCTATTGGGTTCTCTGTGCAAAGGTATGAACAAATTGCGTACTGCATTGTCATCAATTTAAAAGGTAATTTTTGGTTATGAAAAATCTTCTCTTTGTTGTCACAGTAAAACAACCGATTGTTTTTCCTTTGGCATCTCTGTGTAATGCTGCCAAGTTTGCTTATGCATGATTAAACCTATTTCTCTTTTTCAAATCTTGCTTTTGGACAAATATACATTGAGTGTGCCTCAAAATCTATTAACAAAAGATTATATCCACTTGTTTTTTGAAAGCTTTATATCATTTTCAATTCTTGAAATGTCAACATTGTTTGTACTGCTGAACTACTGTATTATCATTATGATTTCTGTTTTGTACAATTCTTGTCATTGTCTATTTGTGAGAACAAATAAGGGGGGCTTCAAGAATAAAGAGAGTATGTGTGTTTTCATTTCTCAATTTATGTAAGTGTGCCTTGTGACCATATTAACATCTCGAAGTCTTTTTTTTTGGATGAATCTATTGGGTTCTCTGTGCAAAGGTATGAACAAATTGCGTACTGCATTGTCATCAATTTAAAAGGTAATTTTTGGTTATGAAAAATCTTCTCTTTGTTGTCACAGTAAAACAACCGATTGTTTTTTTGAAACAACCGATTGTTTTTCCTTTGGCATCTCTGTGTAATGCTGCCAAGTTTGCTTATGCATGATTAAACCTATTTCTCTTTTTCAAATCTTGCTTTTGGACAAATATACATTGAGTGTGCCTCAAAATCTATTAACAAAAGATTATATCCACTTGTTTTCTTGAAAGCTTGATATCATTTTCAATTCTTGAAATGTCAACATTGTTTGTACTGCTGAACTACTGTATTATCATTATGATTTCTGTTTTGTACAATTCTTCTCATTGTCTATTTGTGAGAACAAATAAGGGGAAACTTGAAGAATAAAGAGAGTATGTGTGTTTTCATTTCTCAATTTATGTAAGTGTGCCTTGTGACCATATTAACATCTCGAAGTCTTTTTTTTTGGATGAATCTATTGGGTTCTCTGTGCAAAGGTATGAACAAATTGCGTACTGCATTGTCATCAATTTAAAAGGTAATTTTTGGTTATGAAAAATCTTCTCTTTGTTGTCACAGTAAAACAACCGATTGTTTTTCCTTTGGCATCTCTGTGTAATGCTGCCAAGTTTGCTTATGCATGATTAAACCTATTTCTCTTTTTTAAATCTTGCTTTTGGACAAATATACATTGAGTGTGCCTCAAAATCTATTAACAAAAGATTATATCCACTTGTTTTCTTGAAAGCTTTATATGATTTTCAATTCATGAAATGTCAACATTGTTTGTACTGCTGAACTACTGTATTATCATTATGATTTCTGTTTTGTACAATTCTTCTCATTGTCTATTTGTTTTCCAAGGCTCCTTTACCTATAAATAGCCGACCCATTGTATTTTACAAGTTGAATTTGAATGAAGTAAAGAAACTCTGCACAAATTGTGTGAGGTCTTAGTGAGGCTTATGTCCTCTTAGAGGTCTTATCTTGAGTGATTGGGAAACTCTCAAGTGGCGGCGAACACACTCATCTTGGAGCAGACCATCCTCCAAGTGGCGACATTTCTCACCCACCACCATAATTTTCTCATTCCATTTTCCTTCCATTTCCCCATTCCTTTTTATGTGTTTGTCTCTTATTTTTTCTTCTTTGTTCCTCTTGGGTTTCACTGAGAATCATGAGTATGGTGTATTATTTAGGAGGCCATGACCACCATTGATGTTAACCTTGTGCCCATTTTCAATTTCGCAATTGCCTCTCATCCTCACCATATCTTGTGTTTCATCTTTGCCTCTGTGAAGTGAAGTTTCACATTTACTTAACTACTTGGTTAAGTTCATGTCCAATGGGAATCTTCCTTAGGTCCTCACCATTAATTGTTAAAGTCCTAATCTTAAGTAAAAGTGTCACCATAAAGTTGAATATAATTTTCAACATCAATGGCAGAGTTTGAACTTACAGTACTTGATTCATATTCTTCCTTTGCCTTCAAACACAGATTGACTTCTGCATCTTCTGAGGAGGAGTTGGAGGAAGACACCTCATTATCTTGCCAAGCTATGTATACCTTCTTGGCTTTGCCTCTTCTCTCACTTTTTTTTTTTTTTTTGCTTTCTCTTTGTTCTCACTGTTGGGACAATATGCTTTGATGTGTCCCTGCTCACCACAACCAAAACATGTATTCTTGTTAGTATTAAAATCATTTGACTTCTTGCTACGGTACCTATTAGAGGAGTGATTCTTGATGTTGTTCTTCTTCAAGAATCTGCTAAATTTCTTGGACAACAGGATGAAAGTATCTTCATCACTATCATCACTTGATTCTTGACACCTCCTATGCTTTTAACATGTTTGTTTTCATTTTCTTGGACAAGCAACTTGTTCATCTCCAACTCATGCTCTTTAAGCTTCCCAAACAATGAAGTCGTTGTCATGGAAGTGAAATCTCTAGATTCTGAGATTGCCATGACCTTTGGTTGCCATGTTCTGTCAAGATATTTGAGAATCTTGATATTGAGTTCCTCTTTCTCAAAAGTCTTTCCAAGACTTATAAGATGATTAAAAATATGGGAGAATCTTTTCTGCACCTGAGAGATTGTCTCTCCCTTCTGCATTATGAACATTTCATACTTTTGAATGAAAGCATGTTTCCTTGCTCTCTTTACATTATTTGTCCCTTCATGAGTGACTTCAAGGATGTCCCACATCTCCTTTGCAGATTTACACTCTGATACCCCGAAGAATTCATCAGAGCTCAATGCAAATGTTATTATATTTTTTGCAATCCAATCAAATTTAGCTTTCTTGCTGTCTAACTCAGTCCGTTAAGACCAAGGTTTTTCAACACACAACATCTTTTTCTATTTTTGGAATAAAAGGACCATTTTCAATAGCATCCCAAATCCCTTTATCTGTTGATTGTACAAAAACTTTCATTCTAATATTCCATAATTGATAGTTTACACCACAAAACAAAAGTGGTATATTAATAGAAGCATCTTCCCCAAAGGGTAGTTTATCAGCCATGTAAAAGAAATTTTTGAATCAAAACTTGAGTGACTTTCAAGCACCTAGATCTGATACCAATTGTTAGAATTAAAGGCTTTAAACAGAAGGGGGTGAATTGTTTAATGAAAGATTTTCAAAAAAATTATGGACAAGAATGAAGATTACTGCAAAATCGCAGAAGAAGTAATCAGATCAGCTAAGAAACAAAATTGTTTTAAATTGATTCCAGAAAATCAATCGGTTGTTTATGCGAATCAACCGATTTCTTTTATCAGAAGTTTACAAAAAAATAGTCAAACAGCTTTAAAGCAATGAGGGATAGAGAGATTCACACACAATGTTTATACTGGTTCACTCTTAACCTAAGCTACATTCAGTCCCTAGAAACTTGTTATAATCCAAGCCAATGAGGAGATGACCAAGGACTCACATGACCATTCACACTATGAGAAGTCATCTCAACTTTCAAGTGAAGACCCCACCAAGGATCTAGCCGACCTCACCAGAAGAAATGAGCAAAGACCAGAAAATCAAATGTTACTCCTATTGGTCTTCTTAAGAATAAAACAAAGCTTAGTTTTAGGGTGTTTAGAATTCTTGTACATATCACTTTTGTCCTATGCACAAAGCTAAATCAATTTATGTTAAAAGAGAAAAATATTTTTCTAAACAAAGAGAAAAACAACCAGTTGAAATCACGATATAATCGATTCTTTTACACTCAGCTTGATTGAAGGTTTTCAAAACTATTTTTGACTTGGTTGACTAACTATCATAACCAATTCAACCGGTTAAAACGACATTTCAATTGGTTGATTGTCCCATTTCATAACAGCTTTTCAAAAACTTGTTAAATATGTTTTCAGTTCAATTAAAACTATTTTGGCTTATGATTGACTTCCTAGAACAACTAGTTTTAAGAGCTATAAATATGGTTTCTCATTGAATTTTAAAAACTACAACACATACACAAAAAGTGAGATTGAAACTATTTTTGAGAAGAGATTCAAATCAATTGTTTACAAGATTGCTAAGTAGTTGTGCATTGGTTCAAGATCTGATCTTAGGAGCTCTGTGATTCCTGAATTACCAGGTGTAATTTGTTCCTTTCTGATTCTTGTAATTGTTCTTTTCTAAACTTGTAAAAGGTGTGTAACCTGTAAGGTCAGAGGGTGCTCTGACTAAGGTTGTGTGAAGGCAAAAAGGGTGAGTGCTCTTGTGGTTTCAAAAACACCTCTTTGTCGCTTTGAGTGTGTGTAATCTATGATTGATTACTAGTGGAAACACAGTGGTTATTCTGGGGATTGGATGTAGCTCAGGGTTGAGTGAACCAGTATAAATTGGCTATGTAATTTCTTTCTCTCTCTCTCTCTCTCTCACTCCTTATAAACTGTTTGATTTTATTTTGTTATTGCTACTGCCATAAACAACCAATTAAAATGAAGTTTCAACCAATTGAAATTCTGCAAATATTTTCAATTACCTTGTTTGATTGGCTTCCTTGATTACTTCTTTTGTGATTGTTGTTAAAACTTCATTCTTATCCAATATTTTTGAAAATCTTTTGACAAACAATTCACCCCCGCCCCTCTTGTTTAAGCCATTAATTCTAAAGTTTTGACCTTAGTAAACCTTCCTAGGTCGCCCCTCCCTTATTTCCCATCCTACCCTTGCCCTTCTTGGCCACCAAGGTAGCCATTCCTATAAATAGAGTGCCTTACTCCCTGTATCACATGTTAACTTTGAAGAGTAAAGTTACTTTGCACAAATTGTGTGTGAAGTGTGTGAGGTTTGAATTCTCTTGGCCAGGTCTTATCTTGAGTGGGGTGAGACTATCAAGTGGTGGCCCTTCACTCATCTTGGTGGCTACCACAACCCAAGTGGCATGAACCCCTCTCACAAACCTTGAAACCCATCTAATGATGTGACTTGAGTTTTAAATGGTTCCATTTTATGGTGACACTTTACTTAGATTTGGGATTTTAGCAATTTATGGTGAAAACCTAAGGAAGATTTCCACTGGACACGAACTTCACCAAATGGTTAAGTAAGTGTGAATGATGTGATTCCAATAGCCACATAGAACAAGATTCTTGACACTTTGAGGAATCACCTTGAGCTGGAAAATGTAGAGGCACTTTCTTAGAAGTTGGATCATAGTTCTAAGATCAAGAACTCACCAAAACAAGTACCAAATCCCAAACTCATTTGGATGAACCAAATATTGTCAAATTGAATCAACAAAGGAGAAGGAAAAGAACAAACCGAACAGAATTGAACTTCAAAACAAAAGAACCGAACAGAATTTAAAAACTAAACAGAAAATAGGTGCTGGAAAATTAAAGGAACCGAAACAAAAACAACTCAAAACTCAAGGCAATAAGAACAAATTGAAGAAGAAGAAAGGAAGGAGAAGAGAATGCTCATGAAGATGGAGGAATGGTTGGATGATCACGCCACTAGAAGAATGGATGCTCCTAGATGAGTGTGGAAGCCGCCACTTGAGGAAACCATGGTCCTTCAAGATAAGACTAGAGAAGAAGCTCAAAGCTCTCCAAATGCTCACTCCAATTTTGAGTATAGTTTCTTTAGATAAAATTCAAATCTGAATTTTACAAAGGAAGCACCTCTATTTATAGCCTAAGGTGCTGAAAAATAGGTGGGAAATTTCAAATAAACTCATTTGAAATTCCCACCAAAAACAAGTCACATGGGAGGTGTGACCTTTTTCTACTATGACACCTCCCAAAAACTACACCTACACCTATCTACTAATACACCCCCCTAAAGGTCCTATTTAAAACCTAAAAGATGCTATAACAAAAGAGGTTTCTAAGGTTTCCCTCTAAGCACCTTCAACTAAAGACACTACAAAAAGAGAAAATAAATGTCCTCTTGCTCCCAAGGCTTTGAACATGCTTCTTGTAATCCTTTGAGGTGGACTTTGACCTCCATGGGCATCCTCCATTTGTGCCTCCACCTCTTCTTGAGCTTGATGAGTGGCCTCCATGTTCTCTTGGGCTTGATCTCCATCATACTCCCCGAGTTGGAGAGAATTCGACCACGAATTCTGGAGACCTACAGAAAAAGGAGTTAGATCGCTGACATTAAAAGTATGACTACCTAAGAATGTATCAGGCATATCTAACTCATAAGCATTGTCATTAATCCTCTTGAGGACTTGGAAAGGTCCATCCCCTCGAGGCATTAGTTTGGACTTCCTTTGAGTAGGAAAACGATCCTTCCTCAAGTGAAGCCAAACCCAATCGCCCTCATCAAACAACAATGCTTTTCTCCTCTTATTGGCAAGTTCAGCATACTTGCCAACCTTCTTCTCAATTCTCTTCTTGATGTCTTTATGCAAAGTTTTCACAAAAGAAGCCTTTTCATCCCCATCTTTGCACAAGACATCGTCAAGAAGGGGAATAGGAAGAAGATCAAGAGGTGTTAGGGGATTAAACCCATAGACCACCTCAAAAGGAGAATGGGAGGTGGTAGAATTTACTACTCGGTTATATGCAAACTCAACATGGGGTAGTAAATTCTCCCACACTCTAGGATTCCCCGAAATAAAGCATCTCAATAGTTGTCCCAAAGTTCTATTTACCACCTCGGTTTGACCATCGGTTTGTGGGTGGCAAGTGGTAGAAAATAAAAGCTTAGTTCCAAGCTTGCCCCACAAGGTCTTCCAAAAGTGACTCAAGAACTTAGGATCTCTATCGGACACTATAGACCTAGGAATCCCATGCAAGCGAACCACTTCTTGGAAGAAGAGGTTTGCAATGTGGCATGCATCATCCACTTTGTGGCAAGGAATAAAGTGAGCCATTTTTGAAAAACGATCCACTACCACAAAAATGGAGTCCTTTCCCTTTGATGTCTTGGGTAAGCCTAAGATGAAATCCATAGATATATCTACCCAAGGCATTGAAGGGATAGGAAGAGGAGTATAAAGACCATGGGGATGCATTTTAGATTTAGCTTTGCGGCAAGCTATGCATTTATCACACAAACTATGAACATGTTTATGCATATGAGGCCAAAAGAAATGTTCATGCAACACATCCAAAGTTTTAGCAACCCCAAAATGTCCCATTAAGCCCCCCTCATGAGCTTCTCTAACAAGAGATAATCTAATAGAGCATTGGGGAACACAAAGACGTTTTCCTTTAAAAAGAAAGCCATCTTGAATAAAAAAATCTTTGTGTCCTCCCTTAAGACACTCTTGATAGAGGAGAGAAAAATCAAGGTCATCATGATAAAGTTCCTTAATGTGATCAAAACCAAGATATTGAGAGGTTAAAAGATTTAGCAAGGTGTATCTTCTAGAAAGAGCATCCGCCACAATATTTATTTTGCCTTGCTTGTGTTTGATCACATAAGGAAATTGCTCAATGAATTCCACCCACTTAGCATGCCTCTTGTTAAGTTTGTTTTGGCTTTTCAAATATTTAAGAGATTCATGATCACTATGTATCACAAACTCTTTGGGAAAAAGATAGTGTTGCCAAGTAAACAAAGCCCTAACAAGTGCATATAATTCCTTATCATAGGTGGAATAGTTGAGATGACTTCCCTTCAATTTCTCACTAAAATAGGCTATGGGGTGGCCCTCTTGAAGGAGAACAGCCCCAATACCTATGCTTGAAGCATCACACTCAATCTCAAATGTCTTAGTGAAATTAGGAAGGGCCAAGATGGGAGCATTAGTCAATTTTTCTTTCAAAGTATCAAAAGCATTTTGTTGTGCTTCTCCCCAATGAAAGACCACATCCTTTTTCACTATGTCATTGAGTGGTGCGGCAATGGTACCAAAGTTTGGGACAAATCTTCTATAGAAAGAAGCAAGCCCATGAAAACTTCGGACCTCATTCAAAGATTTCGGTGTAGGCCACTTTTGAATGGCCACCACCTTGGTTTTGTCCACATGGACCCCTTTACAACTCACAACAAACCCTAGGAATTCTATATGATCAAGAGCAAACATACATTTAGCAAGGTTAGCATACAAATGTTCCTTCCTAAGGGTTTCCAAAACTTGCCTAACATGCAACCTATGGTCATTCAAAGATAAGCTATAAATGAGAATGTCATCAAAGTAAACCACAACAAACTTACCAATGAAAGGTCTAAGAACATGATGCATGAGGCGCATGAAGGTACTTGGTGCATTAGTTAAACCAAAAGGCATAACTAACCACTCATATAAACCAAAGTTGGTCTTAAAAGCCGTCTTCCATTCATCACCCGGTTTGATACGGATTTGATTGTAGCCGCTTTTAAGATCAATCTTTGAAAAGATTTTTGAACCATGTAATTCATCCAACAAATCATCTAATCTAGGTATGGGATGCCTATACTTAATGGTTATGTTATTTATGGCCCTACAATCCGAACACATTCGCCATGTGCCATCCTTTTTTGGCACTAAGATGATAGGCATAGCACAAGGACTCATGCTATCTTGCACCCACCCTTTTTCAATCAAAGCCTCAACTTGTTGGCGAATTTCCTTGGTTTCACTTGGATTGGTCCTATATGCGGGACGATTTGGTAAAGAAGAGCCCGGTATCAAATCAATTTGGTGCTCAATCCCTCTCAAAGGTGGAAGGCCATTTGGAGGATCTTGAAACACATCTTTGAACTCTTCTACCAAATTTTCCAAGCAATGAGGACTATCAACAAGTGTTTCTATGCTAAGAGTTCTAGGGATGGCTAAAAAAAGAGGATGATGAGCCACTATTTCCCTTTCAATGTCACGCCTAGACACAAGGAGTGTAGGCTTAGAACTCTTATCTTTTTTATCTTTTTTATCTTTTTCACTCTCCCTCTTTTTCTTCATGATAACTTGGTCCTCATGGACTTCTCTTGGAGAGAGAGATTTTAAAGTAACCTTGTGACCATGGAATTCAAAAGATAATTTGTTGGTAAAGCCATCATGTAAAACTTTTCTATCAAATTGCCAAGGCCTTCCCAAAAGAACATGAGTGGCTTCCATGGGCACAACATCACATAATACCTCATCTTTGTATTTTCCAATGGAGAAATGGATGAGGACTTGTTTATTAACAATTATTTCTCCTACTTCACTAAGCCATTGTAATTTGTAGGGCTTTGTATGAGAGATAGTAGGCAATCCAAGCTTATCTACTACTCTTGTACTAGCCACATTTGCACAACTACCCCCATCCACTATCAAGGAACAAATGTTGTTTTGAATAAGACATCTTGTATGGAAAATATTTTCCCTTTGACTTTCATCAAAAGGTTGTGAAACTTGTCCAAGAAGTCTTCTCACAACTAACAAGTCCCCTTCAAGTGGACATTCACTCTCTTCCTCACTAGATGCATGAGAATGCAATGAATGCTTTGAAGAATCCGAATCATGCTCACTAACTACAATGCCCTCATGCATGTACATACTTCGTTTTGAAGGACAATTTGCAGCAATATGACCATAACCCATACATTTAAAGCATTTAGTGTTAGATGTTCTAGTGGGAGACTTAGGTCTAGATGTTGATGGCTTAGATTCCTTGGGTTTGAAAGAAGAATCTTTGGAAGGATGTTTTGAAAAAGAAGTTTTGTTTCTCCAAGACTTGGAGTAGTATCCATTATTGGAAGCATTTTTAAAAGAGTTTTTCTTAGCAAGTTGGGCTTCCACCTTCATTGCAAGATGAACTAAAGAGCCCAATGATGAATACTCTTGTAACTCAACAATGTCTTGGATATCCTTCCTAAGACCACTCACAAACCTAGCAACCATGGCTTCTTCACTTTCTTCTAATTCAATTTTAAGCACAAGCGTCTCAAGCTCCTTATAATATTCATCCACATTTAGCGTGCCTTGTTGAAACCGTTGGAGTCTCAACATGAGGTCTTTCCTAAAATGTGGGGGCACAAACCTAGCGCGCATATGATCCTTTAAAGAGTTCCAAGAGTCCACGGGAGGACCCTTGTGATAGATAATGTCCTTTACAATCCCATGCCACCATTTCATGGCATAATCACTAAACTCTAGGGTGGCTAGCTTGAGCTTATGCTCATCTTGGATCTCATGGATCTCAAAAATTTGTTCACACTTAGCCTCCCAATCTAAATACACATTTGGATCACTAGAACCATTAAAACAAGGTAGTTTGACCGAAGGAAGCTTGGACTTTGCATCATGGTAGAAGCCATTGCCGTAGTGAATTCTTTCCCCTTGGTGATGATGTCTTTGTCCATGGACTTGGGGTGGAGGTCTCCTTCTCCTATGCTCATCTTCACGGCCAACATCATTTGAAGAAGCTCTTGAAGATGGTCTATGAGAATGATGTCCATCATGGATAGAAGGAGATGGTCTAGTTTGTTTGACCTCCATCTTTTGCAATTTCTCTTCCAACCTTCTAATTGTTCTTTGAGCTTCATGTAATTCACCAAGAATTGAAGCTTTGGAAGGAGAATTCTGCTTGGAGGATGCATCACTTGAAGATCCAGCCATTTGTAATTAAAAAACAGCAAACACACAAAACAGCAAACAAGTTAAAAATTAGCAAAAACAGTGAGCTTTCCAATTGAAACTGCCGAAGTGAATTTAAGGCTGAAAAGATATCACTCTCAAAGAAATAATGTTCTTGCACCAATCTGATCTTGAGGCCTTGGAATCCTCAAATGAAATATGTCAAAGCAAGCACACCAATCTTAAGAGCAAACCACCACAAAACCAAAGAAACAATAAAGACAAACAAGAAAAGGTATAAGCAAGGAAAGGTAATTGCAAAAGGAATACTATATGTAAGACAAACTCAAAGAGTAAGAATGAAAGACAATCAAGAAAATAAAGAACTCAATGAGAAAAGTAGGCACACAAAAGATTACCTAAGGAAAAGCACTAGAGTAGATGAAGAAAACAAAAAAAATTTAGCTACTGGAAATTTTTTTTTAATGCAAACTGTGTTTGATATTCACTGATTTAACTGGAACGTTGTAGAGCGAACTGGATTATGAAATTTATACCACAGAAACTTCAAGATGTTAACTCAAAAATGGCACTGGAATCAATTAAAAACAGTAAGCCAATTGAGAGAAATAAATTTTTTAAAATCACTGCCAGATTACCGTATTTTTTTCGGCAGGAATGTACACTTTTTTTATTTTATTTATCATTTTTTGTGTACTTCATATTTTTGAATGATTCTTTTTTCTATTCTTTTCTAACACTTTCAATATCTCAAATCCAGAATTTCAGAATTTTACAGTACGTAAATCAATTGCAATAAGGAAAAACAGTAAGCACTTTTTTCAGAAACAGAGGAATCCTAATAGGAATAAAAAAACAGGATGATGAACTAGCAAAGACATAATAGAAAATGATGTATTGGAACTTGTATAGGTCTAGAATACAAGTATGAACTCAATGCTAAAAAGAAAATGCTCAAAGGATCAACATCAATTCAGAAAAATATATGACACCAAAGCAAGAAACAATCAAAACAATAAAAGTACTACTAGAAGTAATGACATATATGGAATAACATGACTAAGACAAAACTTAACAAGATTCAAAAATTAAAAGACACAACACAAATTGTAACAAGTGGAAGGAAGCTTAAGGTAAACTCTAGGAAGGATAATGCCATTCCAAAAGAGCAACCATACTCATAAGAATTATGAGTGCCATAAACCTTTCCACAAACACTTGGAGCAAAAGAAAAACAGCAAGAATACTCAATTAAAATTCTAAAACAGAAACTTAAATTGCAAGAAAAATTAAAGAGCTCTTGAAATAAAGTGCACACAACTCAACAATTAAACAAGAATGAACCTAAGACTCATGATACCACATGATGTGATTCCAATAGCCACATAGAACAAGATTCTTGACACTTTGAGGAATCACCTTGAGCTGGAAAATGTAGAGGCACTTTCTTAGAAGTTGGATCATAGTTCTAAGATCAAGAACTCACCAAAACAAGTACCAAATCCCAAACTCATTTGGATGAACCAAATATTGTCAAATTGAATCAACAAAGGAGAAGGAAAAGAACAAACCGAACAGAATTGAACTTCAAAACAAAAGAACCGAACAGAATTTAAAAACTAAACAGAAAATAGGTGCTGGAAAATTAAAGGAACCGAAACAAAAACAACTCAAAACTCAAGGCAATAAGAACAAATTGAAGAAGAAGAAAGGAAGGAGAAGAGAATGCTCATGAAGATGGAGGAATGGTTGGATGATCACGCCACTAGAAGAATGGATGCTCCTAGATGAGTGTGGAAGCCGCCACTTGAGGAAACCATGGTCCTTCAAGATAAGACTAGAGAAGAAGCTCAAAGCTCTCCAAATGCTCACTCCAATTTTGAGTATAGTTTCTTTAGATAAAATTCAAATCTGAATTTTACAAAGGAAGCACCTCTATTTATAGCCTAAGGTGCTGAAAAATAGGTGGGAAATTTCAAATAAACTCATTTGAAATTCCCACCAAAAACAAGTCACATGGGAGGTGTGACCTTTTTCTACTATGACACCTCCCAAAAACTACACCTACACCTATCTACTAATACACCCCCCTAAAGGTCCTATTTAAAACCTAAAAGATGCTATAACAAAAGAGGTTTCTAAGGTTTCCCTCTAAGCACCTTCAACTAAAGACACTACAAAAAGAGAAAATAAATGTCCTCTTGCTCCCAAGGCTTTGAACATGCTTCTTGTAATCCTTTGAGGTGGACTTTGACCTCCATGGGCATCCTCCATTTGTGCCTCCACCTCTTCTTGAGCTTGATGAGTGGCCTCCATGTTCTCTTGGGCTTGATCTCCATCAGTGAAGGTTCACTTCGTAAAGGCAAAGATGAAAGTCAATACAAAGTGATAGATGGAATGCAATGAAGAATGGAAATAGAAATAAGGTAAACACCAATGGTGGTCATGGCCAAACCATAAGCATTTAGAAAAAACAAAACAAAGACATATATTAAATGGAAAGGAATTAAAAAGAGTGGAAGAAGAGTAGCTTATGGAGTGGTTGTGAGAAGGGTTCACGCCACTTGGGGTGTGGTAATCACCAAGATGATTGTAGGGCCGCCACTTGAGAGTCTCACACCACTCAAGATAAGACCTAGCCAAGAGGATTCAAACCTCACACAGTTCTCACAAAATTTGTGCAGAGTAATTTTTCTCTTCAAAATTAACATGTCATTCATGTAGTAAGACACCCTATTTATAGGAATGGGTGCCTTGGTGGCCAAAAAGGGCAAGGGTAGGATGGGAAATAAGGGAGGGGAAGCCTAAGAGGGTTGACTAAGGTCAATACGGCACCTTTAGGCTCTCCTTCTAGAAACTAGGGCAAAAACCTTAATTTTAGGTGCCTTGTCTTGAAAAAGTGGGCTTGGATCAAGCCTACACTAGCACAAAAATTATAAAAGAGCGCTCCTTATTTAATGCGGCTCAGCGCTTAAACGCATTTGTAAAAAACGTGGTGGCATTTTCTAAATTAATTTGATTTAAAAATGTGGCTATTACTTTTAGCCGCATTTGTAAATTCTTTTTACCCTAAAAATTTTACGCGCCTCAACAGTTTCGTAGTTTCTTTCTCGTTTGAGCTCATCTCTTCTTCGTTTTCTCTCGTTTGCGAACTCATTGCTGCACTGATCGAAGGTATTTTATTTCCATTGCTCCTCAACTGCATTGAACTTCATTGCTTTTAATGGCTTTCGCTTTCCATATTGCTTTCGTTTTTAATGGGTTTCGCTTTCCATTGCTGCATTTGAAGGTACTGTTCCATTGACTCGCCGCTCCGCCACTGCTTACGCCGCCGCTGCCGCTGTTCCTCTCTCTCCCCTTCCACTCTTCACCAACAACGTTCACCCACAAGGTTGGCTTTTAAATTTTTTAATTTTTTTTTGCATTTTTTGGATTTTTTTTCATTTATTATAATTTATTGTGTTTTTTAAATTTTATATTATTTAGTATTTATTATATTTCGAATTTGTATGTTTTTTATGTATTATAATTTGTATTTTTCAAAATTTATATTATTATAATTTATAATTTGAATTTGTATGTTCTTTTATGTATTATGTAATTTATATTATTTAGTAGTTAGTTGTTACTTTATACGTTATATTTAGCAATAATATGTTCTGGTATTGAGTCTGAGGGTGTTCGACCCTCGGCAAACGCGTGAAATAGAACAATGATATAAAACTTCTAATTATTCCAGAATATATAATATGGATAGAAATTGGATGAATTCTGTTCGTATAAGTGAGGAGTACGAAAGAGGAGTAGAAGAATTTATACAATTTGCACAACATAACGCGATTAATAGTGGTTATTATGGAGCAAAGATCAGGTGTCCGTGCATTAATTGTTTGAATGGAATGATACTGGATGTTAATATAATGAGGGAGCACCTGTTATGTGAAGGGTTTCTTCGATCCTATACAACTTGGACATGGCATGGTGAATTATTAAATTTACCACATGTTTCCGTAACTGAAGAATACGTGGGTCCACCATGGATGAAGTAGTACACGATCATGTAGATGATGATCGATTGGAAGACATGATTCCGGATGTAGGAGCTGAGTCTTTTGCAAAAGCACATGGATATGAAAGTATGTCAAGCGATGCAGAGACTCTATTGTATCCTGGATCAACTAACTTCACACGGTTGTCGGCGGTGTTAAGATTGATGAATTTGAAGGCAATAAATGAATGGACTGATAAAAGCTTCACGGAATTGCTTCAGTTGTTGAAGGATATGCTTCCAGAGGGAAATACTCTACCTAATCGTAATTATAAGGCCAAAAAGATTCTTTTCCAATGGGTATTGATCCGATCGGTCATCGGTCGTAGATGACGTCAGCAGTAGAGGACCACGTGGACCGCTCGCAGGGTGACACGTGGACCAGGTGGCAGAGAGGTCAGGGAGACGATCGCCAAGAGCGGTGATCGGGGGTCAGTAATCAAGTGACCACCGACAGATCAGGCGGCAGAGAGGTCAGGGGACAGATCATCCAGAACGGTGATCGGTGGTCAGTAGCCAAGTGGCCACCAACAGACCAGTTCTCAGACTAACGCCTGCGGGCAGAACGCGAGAAGCAAATAAACACTGATCAGTCATCGGGTGCATTGTCATCGGGGTCTCGTGTTACACGCAGTTAAACTGGGACTGAGGTTCCTAGCGAGAGCGTTACGCATGGATCTCGCATGAGCACATCTCAGGGAATCATGCACGATAGTGGCCTGAGTGAACTAGTAAACCAGTCAGTGATTGGTGATTCCCTCAACCCATTACGTGCGTGGCACCGTGAAGGGTAAGCTGTATACGCAGAGAGCAACGTTTGGTGAGTGTGCCTAGACCAGCCACACCTGACGCTCTCCTAAGAGTATGCGATTTACCCAGATGAGAGAAATATCCTAAGTTACTCCGCAAGGGCGTAACTTAGGCACACAAAGAGAAGCGCTAGAGCCCTTCCAGTAAGTGACACGTGTGTGGTTAGATGTGAGTTGCAGGCCTCCACGTGTCATCATCTGAGAGGGGTGCGGTCCAGACAAAAGTGCACTCCGTACCACTAAGGGTACAGACAGGCGCAGCCAAGCGCAGAGACGCACAGACTTGCACAGACTCTCACGCTCTCACTACTGATTCTGCAGGTACACTGTCTCTGAAAAGCATAACAGGGTTCTGACACATGCCAGAAAAGCATAACAGAATTCTGTTATGCCCAGAAACAGAGAGAGAGACATAAAAGAGGGAATCAGGGAGAGATGAGGGGATACGAAAAAAAGAGAGCAAGAGTTTTTCACACACACTACTAGTTTTCTCATTTTTGTGGTTCTGTGGACTAACTTGATCGTCGGAGTGCAAACGGCCGCTAGAGGCGCCGTCTGTGTATTTTGCAGGTCACGTTTGGAGATTCAAGAGGAGGTTCTGAGGGTGACCCTGCAGAGAACGCAGTCGCGTAGACGGGGCAGAGAGTGCTACAGAGCGATTCCTCCACGTTCGAGTTACCGGCAGGATCATTTGGCGCCCACCGTGGGGCTCGAGTGAATCGTGGTCCCATATACACCACAGTTTTGAAGCTTACCAGAGTTTTACCAACTTCTTTGATAGGGAAAGATGCCATGAAATAGACAACCATCACCTGCGCCATCTACTGACGAAGGAGTTGTGACAATGGCGCAGGTCCTGGAGATGGTGCGCACGCTGCAGGATAACGCCGCAGCGTCAAAAGCTGAACAAGAAAGGATGCAGACAGAGTTGGCCGCGTCGCAAAGCAGGAACGACGAGCTGAATCGCGTCAACGAAGAGTTGAGAAGGACGTTGCAGGCGTAGAGGGAACACGTGGTTGACGAAAGGGTGTCTAGGAAGCCATCACCTCCCAGAGCGTTCCCCATGCCATTCTCCCCTGAAATCATGGGAACCATGGTGCCTCCCAACCTGGTAGGGGTAAAGGCGTCGTTCAAGGGGGTAGAAGACCCGGAGGCGCATCTGACGGCGTTCCACACCCAGATGATGTTGTCTGGGGGCTCAGACGCTGTGTACTGCAAAATGTTCATGAGCACATTGAGCGGAATCGCCATGGAGTGGTTCGTGAGTTTACCAGAAGGGCATATCACGTCTTTCTCTCAGTTTTCAAAGCTCTTCACTGAGCAATACATCGTCAACAAAGCACCTGCAGTGGTGTCATACGACTTGTTCGACGTGCGTCAGTACCAAGGTGAGTCGCTGAAAGACTACCTCAACCGCTTTGGAGCACAAGTGGTTAGACTGCCCAGCAAAGATGAAGATATGCTGGTGCATGCGCTTAAGAAGGGAGTGCTGCCTGGCCTCTTCAGCGAGTCTCTCATCAGGAGCCATCCCAGCACCTTTGCAGAGATCCGACGACGTGCGGTGGCGCACATAGTGGCAGAAACAGAGGTTTCTGAGAAGAGGGGAAGTGCTGCACCACCAAGACCGCGTGGAGGGCAAGGAAAACCACAGCAAGCAATGGTGCATGAGGCCAAGGAGGGGAAAAAGGTGCGGGAAAAACCTCGTCCCTACGCGCCAGGCAAAGAGCAGAGCAGGGGGCGTGCGAGGGAGAATAACGCACCCCCAAGATACAATTTCATGGTAGGATTGGCGGATCTCATCGCCCTTCCTGCTGTAGCAACAAGACTACGCGTACCAGAGAAGACTGATAAGGTACTTGGTAGAAAGAAGAATGAGTGGTGTGAGTTTCACCAGGCCTTTGGCCACACACTTCACTCCTGTTTGGCGTTGGGTCATCAACTGGCAGAGTTGGTGAAGTCTGGGTTCCTAGCAGATTATCTGCGTGAGCCGCAGGGTGATCGCGCGTCGGGATCCCAGACCGGAGAACAGCAGCATGAAGTCCCTGTACATGGGGAAGTGCAAACAATCGCGAGAGGCTTCTCTGGTGGGGGATGCACAGCGTCACAGAGAAGGAGATACGCTCGATCAGTGATGGCGGTAGATGCGGTAAATGAGAGTCATTACCCTGAAGTAGACATTATCTTCAGGAAAGCTGACCTACGGGACGTTGTCCCGCACGACAACGACCCTGTGGTCATTTCTCTCATCACAGCGGGAAGACGAGTGCACAGAGTACTTGTAGATCAAGGAAGCTCGGCAGACGTCATGTTCTGGCCAACATTCAACAAGTTACAGTTGTCCCCTGATCAGCTGAGGCCGTATACCGGGTGTCTCTACGGTTTTGCAGGAGATCAGGTAGAGGTGCGAGGATACATTGAGCTGAGGACAACGTTCACTGACGGAACGACAGCCCGCACTGAAAAGATAAAGTACCTGGTGGTGAACGCCCCTTCTGCGTACAACATTTTGTTGGGTAGGCCAACACTCAATAGGTTGGGCGCAATACCATCAACGAGGCACATGAAGTTGAAACTGCCGTCGATGGAGGGAACCGTGATAACCATCAAGTCGGATCAGGCTGAGGCAAGACGCTGTTATGAGAACAGCTTGAAGCAGAAAAGAAGTGTATGTCATGTCACCACGAAACCACCACCAGGCGTGCGCGAAGAGCGATCGGTGGTTAGGGAGACACAGGGCGCTCAGAGGATGGTGAACGCTGCGGTGGGGGGCTTCCAGGTAGCCCAAGTTGAAGAAGAAGAGGAAGGCGCGATCGCTCCTCGCGAGAGCGGTTATCGCCAGCGAGAGAAGGCCCCACCCAGCTGAAGGATGGGTCGAAGTGGACATCGGGGGGAAAAAGTTCAAGTTAGGGGGATCCCTCGTTGAAGAAGAGCGAAAGTTGATCGTTAGTGTGATCGAAAAGCACATGGGTGCCTTCGCATGGTCAGCATCCGACATGCCAGGGATCGACCCCGATTTCCTTTGCCATCGTCTGTCGATGGATCCCAAGGTTCGACCTGTGCGACAAAGGCGAAGGAAATTCAACGAGGAGAAGAGGAAGGTGATCCACGACGAAGCGCAGAAGCTCCTTGCCGCATGGCACATCAGAGAAATCCAGTACCCCGAGTGGCTAGCGAATGTGGTACTGGTTCAGAAGGCAAGCGGCAAGTGGAGAATGTGCGTGGACTTCACTGACCTCAACAAGGCGTGCCCCAAGGATTCTTACCCTTTACCCAGTATAGATGCCCTAGTTGATAGCGCATCGGGGGGAAAGCTACTCAGCTTTTTGGATGCTTTTTCAGGGTATAACCAGATCAGGATGCACCCCATGGATGAGTGCAAGACCGCGTTTATGACGGAACGGTTTTGCTATTGCTACAAGGTCATGCCGTTCGGGTTAAAGAATGCGGGGGCCACCTACCAGCGGCTCATGGATAGGGTACTCTCGCCCATGCTGGGAAGGAACGTACATGCCTATGTAGATGACATGGTGGTTACGTCCCAAGAGAAGAAGCATCATGCAGCTGATCTGGAAGAACTATTCACCACCATTGCCAAGTACAGGCTGAAGCTCAACCCTGAGAAATGTATCTTTGGTGTGGAGGCTGGGAAATTCTTGGGTTTCCTCTTAACAGAGCGGGGAATCGAAGCTAACCCAGAGAAGTGTGCGGCAATCGTGGCAATGAGGAGCCCAACAACGGTGAAGGAAGTGCAGCAACTCACCGGTCGCTTGGCGGCTTTGTCCCGGTTTATGTCCGCTGGAGGGGAGAAAGGTCATCCATATTTCCAGTGTCTCAAACACAACAGCAGATTTCTCTGGACACAGGAGTGCGAGGAGGCCTTCATCAAGCTAAAGGGGTATCTGGCGAGCCCACCAGTCTTGCGAAAACCTCAGGTAGGCATCCCTCTTCGTCTGTATTTTGCTGTGACGGAGAGAGCAATCAGCTCAGTCCTGGTGCAAGAGCAAGACCAGACCCAGAGGCCTGTTTACTTCGTGAGTAAGGTGCTGCAAGGCCCTGAAACAAGGTACCAGGCCCTCGAGAAGGCTGCCCTGGCGGTGGTGTTTTCAGCCAGAAGACTCAGGCATTACTTCCACAGCTTCACAGTGGTGGTGATGACTGATCTGCCTATCCAAAACGTGTTGAAGAAACCTGACGTAGCAGGCAGGATGGTCAAGTGGGCGGTGGAATTGTCAGAGTTTGACATTCAGTACGAGCCCCGAGGACCGATCAAGGGGCAGGTGTTCGCGGACTTTGTAATCGAGCTGTCGTCGATCGCGACACCTGCAGAAGGATTAGATTTCCGATGGGTATTATCGGTGGATGGCTCCTCTAATCAGCAGGGGAGCGGCGCTGGAGTCATTCTGGAAGGCCCAAACGGGGTACTGATCGAGCAGTCCCTCCGCTTTGCCTTCAAAGCTAGCAACAATCAGGCGGAGTATGAAGCCCTGATCGCAGGAATGTTGTTAGCAAGAGAAATGGGATCAAGAAATCTGCTGGCCAAGAGCGACTCTTTGCTGGTCACCGGGCAGGTTACAGGGGAGCTCCAAGCAAAGGATCCCCAGATGGCAGCTTACCTGGAGTATGTACTGCTCCTGAAGACGTCCTTCACCGAATTCGAATTGGTACACGTGCCAAGAGAGCAAAATGCCAGAGCAGACCTGCTGGCCAAGCTGGCCAGCTCAGGCAAAGGGGGGGAAGCAGAGGACCGTCATTCAGGAGACCTTGAAGGTACCGCGAGCATTCGTGTCGGACAACCAGGTATTCCATGTGTGCAAATCAATGGAGCGTCTAACGATCGGTCATCGGTCGTTGACCCAAGAAACGCTGAAAGCACCGAGGGTGAGATCGCGACCGTCGAAGACCGATGAGTCAATGGAGGTCCGCGCAGAGAAGGAGCCCGACACCTGGATAACGCCATACCAGTTGTACTTAGAAGATGGTGTACTCCCGCTCGACGTGGCAGAGGCAAAAAGGATAAAGAGGAGTTCAAGTAAGTTTACTCTAATAGATGGAAACCTCTTTAGATTTGGATTTTCTCACCCTGTGCAGATCTGTGTGCACGGCGAGCAATGCACCAGACTCATGTCTGAGCTGCACGAGGGGGTGTGCGGAAGCCACGTAGGTGGTCGCGCTTTGGCAAGTAGAGTACTCCGCGCGGGGTACTATTGGCCAAAGCTGAAGGAAGACTGCATAAGGTTTGCTCAGCGATGCAAACAGTGTCAACTGCATGCAGACTGGCACAAGGCACCCCCTGAGGAGTTGAGGTCCATCCATAGCCCGTGGCCATTCCACACATGGGGGATCGACATCCTAGGACCTTTTCCCCTGGCGATAAGGCAGATGAAGTTTCTCATCGTGGCCATCGAGTACTTCACCAAGTGGGTGGAGGCAGAACCAGTCGCACACATCACCGCACAGAAAGTCGAGCACTTCGTCTGGAAGAACATCGTCTGCCGTTTCGGAATACCCAAGAGGTTGGTCTCCGACAATGGCACCCAGTTCACGAGTCATCAGCTGAGGAAGATGTGTGAGGAGTTAAAAATACAGCAGGTTTTCGCTTCAGTGGAACACCCACAAACCAATGGGCAGGTGGAGTCAGCAAATCGAGTACTGCTCAGGGGGCTGAAGCGAAGACTAGACAAGGCCAAAGGAGGCTGGGCAGAGGAGGTCCCCAGAATTGTATGGTCTTATCATACCACCCCACAGTCCAGCACCCATGAGACACCCTTCAGCCTTGTCTATGGGACAGACGCCATGATCCCCGTGGAGATACAGGAGAGCTCCCCCAGATTCTTGAACTTCATTGCTGAAGAGTCCAATGAAGAACGTAAAGTGAATCTAGACCTGCTGGACGAAGTGCGAGAAGAAGCCAGAGTCAGTGCTGAAGCCGTAAAGAGAAGAGTAGAGCGGAGGCACAACTCTAAAGTGAGGCCCAGGCGCTTCCAGGAAGGTGATCTGGTGATGAGAAAGGCGCATCAGAATGACATGCAGAACAAGTTGTCTCCAAAGTGGACAGGCCCGTACAGAGTGGTGGAGACGTTGGAGAACGGAGCCTATCGCCTAGAGACTTTGGAGGGAGGAGCAATCCCCAGAACGTGGAACGCCACCCATTTAAAATTTTATTTCAGTTAAAGTTGTACAGTAATTGCGTTCTCGCGCTAAAAGATACATGCTTTGTATGTGGTGGAAACAGTTGAACAGACAAGGGGGCACTCTTTTCCCTAAGGAGGGTTTTTAACGAGGCCACCCAATTAAAGAAAAAATTTCCAGCATATCAAGTGTGCTCAAGTATTAAAGTTAAAATCCTCCTTGCCCCAGGTGCAAGTGCAGGTGATTGGTTAGGCCCTACTTGCCCTAGGCGCAAGTACTGGCACCGATCTAAGTCTTCCTCACCCTAGGTGTGAGCGCAAGCAGTTAAAGGTTTGAAAAGCCAGGGGTGCTAGTAAGACCAAGGGAGGGAAAGGAAAGGTTTTGACAAAATGTCCTTACCCACTTGGCTACAGAGCGATTCCTCCACGTTCGAGTTGCCGGCAGGATCAGGTATGGAGTATAAAAAGATACATGCATGTCCTAATGATTGTATATTATACCGGAAAATTTTTGAATTGTTGAAAAGTTGTATGAGGCGTGGGTTATCACGTTATAAGTTGAAACAAAAAGATGATGATACTATTGAAGATATAGAAAAGCATGGACCCCCAATGAAGGTTATGTGGTATCTTCCCATCATTCCAAGGATGAAGTGTTTGTTTGCAAACCCAAACGATGCTAAGAATCTTAGATGGCATGTAGATGAGAGGAAATGTGATGGCATGTACCGACATCCAGCTGATTCTATTCAGTGGAAGAAATTTGATGATGAGTTTCTAGAGTTTGGTAAAGAATCAAGAAATATCCGACTTGGTTAAGCTACAGACGGAATGAATCTGTTTGGTAATATGAGTACAAATCACAGTTCATGGCCTGTTTTACTAGTTATTTAAAACTTACCTCCTGGATTTTGCATGAAGCGAAAATACATGATGTTGTCTATGATGATATCCGGTCTGAAACAGCCAGGGAATGATATTGATGTATATCTAAGTCCTCTAATTGAAGATTTGAAGTTAATGTGGGACCACGGTGTTGAAGTATTTGACGGATTTGACAATGAAACTTTCAAGCTTCATGCCATGTTAGTTTGCACCATCAATGACTTTTCGGCATATGGTAACTTATCAGGTTATAGTGTTAAGGGTCATAAAGCATGTCCAATATGCGAAGAAGACACTACTTCTCAACAATTGAAACATGGAAGGAAAACATTATATCTTCGGCATCAGAGGTTTCTTAGAAGTCATCATCCTTACCGGAGGTTGAAAAAAGCCTTTAATGGACACCAAGAGGGTAGTGGTCCACCAACTCCATTAACCGGTGTTGAGGTTTACGAAAAGGTAAATAACATAGACCACACCTTCGGTAAGTAAAAAAAAAGTCATTTGTGACAAATATTTGGAAGAAGAAATCAATCTTCTTTGATCTTCCGTACTGGTCGAGGTTAGAAGTCAGACATTGTATAGATGTAATGCATGTTGAGAAGAATGTGTGAGATAGCTTAATTGGTACACTTCTTAACATTAACGGGAAGACGAAGGATGGTCTAAATGCTCGTTTAGATTTGATTGAGATGAACATACGCGACGAGTTGGCACCCATAGAAATGGGTAAGCGTACATATTTGCCCCCAGCTTGTTACACGATGTCAAAAGATGAAAAAAATTAGTTTTTGTCAATGTCTAAAGGGTGTGAAAGTGCCACAAGGACATTCCTCAAATGTGAAGAGCCTAGTGTCAATGCAAGATTTGAAGTTAATTGGGTTGAAATCTCATGATTGTCACATCTTGATGCAACAGTTGTTGCTGGTAGCTATCCGTGGGATCTTACCAAAAAATTTTAGACATACCATAACTCGTTTGTGCTCATTCTTCTCTTCCATCTGTTGTAAAGTCATTGATCCCTCAAAACTAGATGAACTTCAAAATGAAATTGTTGTTATCTTGTGTGAATTGGAGATGTTTTTTCCTCCGTCTTTTTTTGACATCATTGTTCATCTAGTGGTGCATCTGGTAAGAGAGGTTAGATTGTGTGGACCAGTGTACTTAAGATGGATGTATCCTGTTGAGCAGTATATGAAAATTTTGAAGGGTTATGTGAAAAATCATAATCGTCCAGAGGCTTCAATGATTGAAAGGTACATAGCTGAAGAAAGTATTGAATTTTGTTCAGAGTACATCACAAAAGCAAATCCAATAGGTGTTCCAGCTAATTCATGGCACCAAATGCGTTCTACAAGTAAATGTTTACGTGGTGTGAATATTGTAGCAAATCTCGATCAGAAGTCTTGCAAGCACATTTGTACATATTGAATAACACAGATGAAGTTATACCTTACATAGAAGCTCATAAAGCCATTGTGAAGGCAAATAATCCAAGACAAGCAGAAAAATGGGTCTTGATGGAACATAATAGAACTTTCATGCCTTGGTTTAAAGACGAGGTGTTCAAGGATTCAACGGCATCAGAGACCTTGACCTGGTTGGATGCTGAATTGAAGTTTGATGTCATCTCATGTAAAGCGTACGAAGTGAATAATTGTATATTTTACACGAAGTCCATGGATGAAAAGAGTACAGATCAAAATTCTGGTGTTACTCTTGAAGTCGAGTCAATGCAGTTTTCGACTTCGAAAGATACAAATCCAGTACTTGGATCAATGGCATACTATGGGTTTATAGAAGAGATATGAGAGGTTGACTACACTAAGTTTTTCGTTCCAGTTTTCAAGTGTAAATGAGTTGACAATAAAAGTGGGGTTAAAATTGATGATTCGAGATTCACACTAGTGGACTTTCGAAAGATAGGGTATCGAGATGAGCCATTTATAATAGTTCAACAAGCATCTCAAGACATTGGTATGTCGTTTTACACGGCAAAAAACAAGGGGAGACCATAGATGATATTCAAAATGGTGACCCCCGTTCATTCGCATCAATGATAATTAATAAAGATGACGATGTAGTTGATGATGTACATGCAACCCGTAAAGACCACAGTGAAGGAATTTACATATGAACTTTCAACCCCCATGCATCCTGTAAATAAGCATTTTAGATTTAGATTTTTATGTATTATTTTTATAAGATTTTAATTCGATGCAGATTCACTAATGTTTGCTAACTAATTTTTTTAACAGAGAGATGGATGACGATCAGACCCCACTCAGACCTCGATCTGGACGAGGCAGCAGAGGACCTACTAGATTGAAGCGTCTCGCATTGAGACGTGCTCCTGGTGAGAAGACACATGTTGACATTGACGTCAACACTGGAGTGGCTTTTGGTCCTAAAGCAGATGAGTTTATGAGCTATCTTGGAGTTGTTTCTCGTGAGAGGCTCTCCATTCTGATTAATTCATGGGATGAGGTGTCAAAGGTCGACCGGAACATGATCTGGGAAGATGTTCTGGTAAGCTTTACATTTTGATATAATGGTTTTTAATATTCATTGATTAATTTTAATTTGCTGATGTTATTTTGCAGGCAAACTTTGAAATTCCTTATGTGGAACCGCTTGATCAAAGATTATATCCAATATCGGACTCAAATTTCGTACCTTTTTAAGTCAAGACTGACTTCGAGATACGTTTTTGGCGACCTTAAAGACGAAAATCCATGTTTAAAGTACAAACATATTGATGAAGAGACATGGCGTCTTTTTAAAGAAAGCCGTCAAAATGAGGCTTGGATGGTAAGTGAAGTAACTTAACTTTTTTTTGTTTATATAACATTAATAAGTTTATCTTATTTACTTCAGTTTGTTTATTTCAATTATGACAGGATCGTCGGAAGAAAGCTCAAGAGATAGCTTTGAAGAATGTTACCCCGCACGTTATGTCTCGTTCGGGGTATCGAAAACTTGAACAAGCATTGATGGTGGAAAAGGAGAAATCTAAACAGGGGATGTTTTTTGAGAATGTGGAAACAGGGGTCACTTCTCCTCCATCACCACCTTTTCGCCATGTAAAATGGAAGAGGGCCCGAACTAAAAAGTCGAGTGCACCAAGTTCTGAGCAATCCGGGGTTATCATCAAAAAAATTGTAAGTTATTTTTTTTATTTTCATTTATTTTAAAGCATTAATTATATTAATGCTTGAAAATATGATTTTTGTGTACTCTTGTAGGATTCCTTGGAATCCGACGGTAAATTTGTTGCTGAAGGTCGTCACGATATCCTGGTTGAAGCAATTGGACGACCTGAGCACTGTGGTCGTGTTCATGCAGCTAGACAAGGGGTCGGAATTAAACTATATTTTGGAGTTTCAGAATGACAGTCATCCTCCTCCTCCAAAGAGAACGAAACTCAAATGAAGACTAAGATACGTGAAGAATTAATGGAGGAGATGAGAAAGGAGACTGATTTGATGTGGCTAGAGATGAAAAAGGAGAATGATCGAATGCGACAAGAGTTTCTATCGCAACAACTTTGTGCTGAGCCGATTGAACCCCTTGTTAGTCCCACTCCCAAGAGCACAAAGGGGAGTTGTGCGGCTCCTCCAACATCAGGGGATGATATCAATGGGCAGACGAAGGATTGTGAGCTACTGGTAGTGGGCGGCAAACTTTCTCGGGTGGTGGCCCTTGGAAAAGTCTATCAAGACGCCACCACCTTACATTACGTTCCTCTCTCCCCAGATGTGGCGAAGGTAACAGTTGAAAAAGTACGATTTCTTGATGCTCGTGTTCCACTACCTTCAGATGAGGTAACCACTGTGGCCGATGCATTTCAGACATTCGTTTCCTGGCCCAGAGAGCTCATTCGATTTATGCCCGAACCTCATGTAATAATTTCATTTCATTATATTATTTTTTATTTATATTTATATATTACATATAATTTAATACAAATGTTCTTTATCTTGTAGAAACCTTTTCGGCCACCAAGTCCGGAGAAGAAATGTGAGGTTCCAGTTGACGATCCTATAGCTTCATTAGGTCTCATTGCTAGTCAGATTGGCAATGAACCTTTTCCAGTTCCGTGGGATGATACATTTTTTCAAATAAACATTGAACTGCCACTGATAATGTACAACACAGATTTATCAGAATTTATATCTGGGAAACAGGAGCTCAATATAAGTATAATTCAATTTTTTATGATGTAAGTATCTTTACCTATTATTCAATTTACTTTATGTTAAATTATTATTGATTATGCTTTAACTAAAAACTTGTAGGTTTTTGCATAGAGTCTGTATCACTGAGGGGAAGGAAAATATGTATGGATTCTTAGATCCTACATATACTAATCCCGTTGGACCAAACTCATCTGAGACTCAAGCATACATCACTAACACCCTGGAAAAAGAGGGAAAATAAATTTATTTATGCCCTTATATTAATGAGTAAATTTAATTATATATCATGAATTATTATTATTTCATGTTTTAAATATTTACTAACTCTTTTCATGGGTGATATAGGCATCATTGGCAGTTACTTGTCTTATCAATGGTTGATAAGACTGTTGTGTGGTTTTGTTCCCTACACAAGAAGATTCCCACAAAATTTAAGGATATCATTGATACGTAAGTACATTATAAACTTAACTTTGTATATGTTACTAATTAACCATCTACTAACGAGGTTTTTTGTATTAACCAGTTCATGTTGTGGATATAACATCCTAAAAGGTCGATCCAGTTCAAATAATTTGAATTGGATAAGAATAAAGGTTTGTAATTTTTTTCTTTCTCTATTATCATTGTTTATCAATATACTAACATATTACTTTTTATTGAATTATAGTGTAATAAACAACCAGGAAGCTATGAATGTGGTTATTACATTATGCAATGGATGATTACCATTATAAGACTAGGTGTTAAAACTGGTTGGAAAGAGGTAATAACATGATATGTTAAATCATTTTTATAATTCTTGAACATATATATATATATATATATATATATATACATATATATCTAAAAACTAATTTATGTCAACTATATTTTGCAATGCAGTTATTCACGGACGAAGCACCAATGAATTCGAAAGGCATTTCATATGTCATAGATTCTTGGTCCACATATTTCATAAATTTTTATAACTCTACCATAGTTAATCAATAGTGTAGGTTTTATTACTATTGTAAATGTACATTTTGATTCTCTCAATTTATCTCTATATTTCTGTATTTGTCTGGCTGGGTTTGATCATTATATGCAGGTTAATTTATATGGTTTAGGGACAATACGAATTGAACTTTAAATAAAAAACACTATTTACAAATGCGGTTATTTACCAAAGCCGCATTTGTAAATCAAAAACCAAGATTTACAAATGGGGCTTTGGTAAATAACCGCATTTGTAAATAGTGATTTACGAATGCGGCTATTTACCAAAGCCGCATTCGTAAATCTAAAACCCCTAAAACCCCAGCTCATTCAGAAGAATATACAAATGCGGCTCTACAGACGCATTTTGTATTTCTCTGATTTACGACTGCGTGCTGATCAAATACGGCTCTTTAGCCGCATTTGTAAATGTAAAATAGCCGCATTTGATTAGCATTTATGCTAAAGGCACTTATTCTATCATATCTTGCTATTTGGACCCCAAAAGAGAGCCCAAACTATTTACAACTTGTTTTATCTTTAAGAAGACCATAAGGAAGAACATTTGATGCTTTGGTTTGTGTCCATTTCTCCCTCTGATTAGGTCTGTTGGATCCTTGGTGAGGTCTTGAATTGATTGATGTGATGTCTTATCATAGTGTGAATGGTAATTTGCATCCTTGGTCATCTCCTTGTTGGCATGCCCCTAGGTTTGAGAGAATTCGACCTCAAATTTAGAACTCCTAAAGGTTCACTTCAAGAGGCAAAGATGAAAAATAAGATATAGTGAGGATGAGATGCAATTGCGGAATTGAAATGGGCATGAGGTAAACATCAATGGTGGTCATGGCCTCCCAAATGATGCACCATACTCATGATTATGAGTGAAACCCAAGAGCAACAAAGAACAAAAACTAAGAGACAAACACATAAAATGGAATGGAGAAATGGAAGGAAAATGGAATGAAAAAACTTATGATGGTGGGTGAGAAATGTCACGCCACTTGTGTTGGGTCTATTAGTGTCTAAGTTCAAGACGGTGGGTGAATTGAGCTTTTAAAATTTTTCACAAAGAGAAACTGTTTTCCAATAATCCTGAGAAAAAGAACAGATTGATTTTAAAATGAACAAATTTATTTTTTAATTACTTTTTCAAATCCATAACCTTAATCTGATTAGCTTGAGATTAAAAGATAGTTTTTCTAGAACAGTGTAGGCTCTTATACTGCAGCAAGATTTACACCTAGAAATTAAACTTTGAATCTTTAACAAGTGATGTTGAAGAAAATATGAATCTTGAAAAGAGTTAGTTTAAAGATTTATTACTCTCTTTAAACAACCAACACACAAATTCAGATATTCTCAAACAACCAAGAATTTATTCAGGATCTTTGAAGAACGGTATGAACAAGTCTAGAAAGAATACATTTATTTTATGGCAAATTATCAAATTATGCAGAAAACGAGTGCGGGGATTGAGAAGAAAGATGGACACACAGTTTATACTGGTTCACTCATCAAGAGCTACATCCAGTCTCACCTCACACCAAGGTGGAATCCACTAATCAATACAAAACCAATTACAAGACCTTGTTGTTCTTGAACCCTTCAAGAACAAGGCATACACAATGCTGAAAAACTCTATTTCAGCAGCAAAAACACTCCAAGAAACCCTATCAAGAAGTGTCTATACAACAACATTTACACATGAATGAATAAGGAAAGAAAACACCTAAAAAGAAGATCCAAGAAACCTAAAACAACAACACTTTTCTGCAGTTCAACAATGACAGAACCTCAATCCTTGACCAAGGCACACAATGAACAAGCACACTTGAATTTCTTTAAGAGAACCTTTCAAGTAAACATTCAAAGCTTTTGTCTCTCAATGAAAATTCTTCCCGCCGATTGACCTAACGTCTTCGTGCGTTTCTGTTGACTTCGCTTCCAAGAACCCTTCGCTCCTACGTTCCCTTCCTCTGATGGAATCACCTGAAAATATAGAGAAACAAAGGGCGCCCTCTTGGCCGTTTGCACTCCAACGGTCAAGTTAGTCTCTTGGGAAATGAACACCAAACTCTAACTCTGATATCACTGTGTGTTCTCTCTCACTCTATTCTTCTCTAAAAAATGCATAACTTGCACTAATAAAAGCGTAATGTGTTCTATCACGTAAAACGTACCTGATTATATTTGTTGTCACCCTTATATACCTTTCAGTGTTCTTTCCCTTCTGTTTAGTTGTGACTTAAGCATTCTGTAGGCGCATCTTAGTGACACTAGCACCCAGACTTAGGGCCATCCAGTGTGTAAGACTACCCTACCGTAGTGCAACTGCGCGGGATGACTGCTTGGATGCCAACTTATGCATCTAATCTCTGAGTCATCCGCCCTGGGAGTTCCCTGCCTTATTCACGTACCGTGCATGCAGATCACCCCTGAAACGTGACCCTCACAAGTCGTCTCTGTCCCAGTGGCTTTTTAACGGTGGTGTGTACTACCGCGTCCCTACACCCCATGCATGGGTTACTCGTTATCTAGGCCTCTTCCTACTAGTAACTGGGGTGTGGCTTGAAAACCACCTTGTTTGTTCATCTTTACTGTTGAGGTGTCGAGGCCCGAGGACTCCATGCCCTGCCTCGATGCCGCCCCCTCCTCGGCCACCCTTACCCGTGAGCCTAAGAAGACTCCTTCCTGTCCTGCTGTACTTTCCAGTGGACCCTACCTTCGGGGTCCCACCATGTTGACTTTGGTCAACGCCCGAGGCCGACGATCGGTCAGTACACAAGCCCCCCAGTCTCGAGCTGTCAACTTTGTTCAGCGAAGAGACTATGGCCTCGCCCTACCGACCTACGTGGCTTCCCGTGATAGGACGTGCACAGTGCATTGAAGTGATGCCTTCCTGTTCATGTTGTAATCAACGTACATGTGGCTTAATCATGCGGCTGGGACTTAACATCGCTTGCGCTTCTCAAGTTTATGTTAAGTCTTTCAAAAATGCGCGCTTCATGCACTGTTCCATCACTTGAAACCTTTCTTGCACTTTTCATCTTCTTTCTCAAGCTCTCTGATTTCTTCCTTCACAAAAAACCGAAACTTTCGCACATCAATCATCAACGTACGATTTTTCTCTATTGATCGCTCTTTACTTCTGATTCTGCGCATTAATAACTGCTTGGGATTGTTTATATTTCCATGTTTCGAATCTTCTTCTGCATCTTCTTCATTCCCCTGTTTCCTGGGTTTTTCACGAGAATAGGGTTTTCTGGGCTTTTTAGTTTCACACCATAGTTTTCACCTTGCTAAACCTTTGTTTCTTCCTTTCCTTGTTTTTCTTAGCTTTCTTTCATCATGGGGCGAACAAAAGTCACTACCAACCCTCCTCCTCCTAGCGTCAACTATAGGCCCCTGTACCCCTGGGCTTTCGACGACCTCCTCGCTGAAACTCCCCCCTCACCTCTCTCGTTGACTAGAGGGCACACTTGGACAGTGAAACCGATTTTAAGGGTAGAGCATTCGGGAGGGAGTGTGATGCTTACATCTCCGTTCGCCCTTGTGTAGAGGGTGAACCTCTTTGCGTAGATAACTGTGCCAACGACGGGGAACCATTCTTTTTCTTCTACCAAACTGTCTTCAAGTGCATTAGGCAGTGCCTCCCTTTCAACAGCTTTGAGAGGGAGCTTTTAACTGAGATAAACGTCACCCCCTCAGTAGAAGTCTTCCTACACTTCTTCGAAGCCAAAAACCCTAGGAAAAACCTCTGGGTTTGCTTTAGCGGGGTGACTAGGAGAGTCATTCTTAGCCTATTCCAGCAGTCCTACAAAGGGTTGAAAGGAAATTTTTTCAGGGTGTGCTACTATGAGCACGACCGCACTGCCCTTGATGGATTCCCACTATACTTGGTGGGGAAGCTCAAACTCAAGAAGGCCATGACCTTGGATGAGCTCTCCTCAACTGATCACGAGGTATGCCAAGTTCTAGCCAGCCTGGGGTGATCTTCAACACCACAGAGCTTATAAAGAATGAGTATAACCCAACTGGACTTGCTAGTTACATTGGTATAGGAATCTTCTCCTGATCTTCCTCACATACCACTCTGTTTATTGCTCTTATGTATAAGTTAACCTACACTTGTACTAATTTTCTGATTCTCCTTGTTTACTTGGTTCTTATCTCTTCTTTCTTTGGTGCAGGCATGGTGCTAAACGCAGAGAAGCGGGCTAGGTTGGCTGAGGTTTTGTCTATTCGTGATGACGCAACTGCTAAGGCAAGTGCCTTGGTACGTCCTGCCTCACCTGCCACCCAGACCGCTCCTATCCCACCTTCCACTCAAACCATCCCCACTCCTGCTTCTCCACAAACTACTCCTGCTCCCGCTTCTCCAGCCCCTATTGCTGCAGTTCCTTTGGCAACGGTCAAGGCTTCTCCACCTCCAGCCCCCCTAGAGAAAAAAAAAGGGTGGTACTCATTGCTTCGGACGATGAGGAGGACACCATGGAGGGCCCCGTCTTCAAAAGGCGCAAGGCCGCAGCAGTAGCCACCTTTCACTCCTCTTCTGCTAGGCACCCTGCCTCACTCAAGGATAATCCCCCTAGCGCCTCCTCTCCTCATAACCTTCTTGCAGTCGAGGATGGGGCCGAGAGTGTACCTAAGCCAGCCTCTGCCCCTGCCCCTGAGCTTCCCTTGGTCCTTCAGCAGATTCTAAAAGGTTACCAAAAAGGGGCCATGGGGAGCTCCACTGACGAGGCAGTGCAGGAGAGTTTGGCTCTCAGTCTTGGGGAATTCTTCGCTCGTGCCAACTCCTCTTCGCACGAGGCTGAGATGAAGACTAAGGAGCAACAGGCCCTGGCAGAAGAACTGAAGCTCGTGAAAGAACAACTGGCCAACCAAGCTCAAAGTTTCTTCATTCGAGAAACCGCACTGACCCAAGAGCTAGGTATTCTTCGAAAAGCTGAGCTAGAGGCCAACAAGAAGCTTCACAACGAAGGCCAAAAGTACACCACCTTGCTGGGCAAGGTTGTGCCACTTTGTGCCCAGGTGGTGGGACTTCAAGAAGAGGTTGCGGCCAACAAGGCAAAAATGACTGCTCTTGAGGAACGCTCTATCGAGCGGGAGGTGCACTTGGGTAAGGTAGAGGTTGAACTTACCGAAAAAGTTGAAGCCCTCGAGAAGACCAAGGAGGAGCTTATTGAGAAGGCTGAAGCCCTTATGAAAGCCAAGGAGGAGATAACTGCACAAGCTGAAGACTTCGAGAAAGCCAAGGCAGAACTCCTCGATGATGCTGCCGACGCCTGTGCTGCTAGGTTTGAAGATGCCATTGCTTAGGTTATTTGCAAACATCTTGAGATGGAGACTTCGCCTTTTGCTACGGTGAACCACATGTTGATGGACAGATTGTGCCAAGGCGTCCTCAGAAGGAAACTGCTTAGACCTTAGGCTTCACAACTGCACCCTTAAGAACATTCATATCATTAATACAATTTGCACCTTAATTTACATGCTTTATACATCTTTGCTTGTGCCTTTAACTTGCCGCTTTTACTAACAACGCTCTGATGCTAACCTCATACGACGTCCTTGAGATACTTTAAAGCACGCCTTCTCGCCCTCTTCCTTTAACTGCTTAACGGCTTGTGATGGATGTGAGCATGCGTGAACCTTCGACTGCCCTTGCCTCCACTTCTTGCTTTGGACAAGGAACTTCTTTGCTCGATACTTACTTGCACTTTGCGGTCTTGAGGTGTCTACCCTCAAGATGCATCTCTGGCCTCATCTTCGCTCTGAGGGAAAGGAGGACTTAACTGGCCGAAGCCTACTATTTCGTACTTGGTGCCCACGCTCGAGGAGGAGGCGTCCCGAAGGAGGCTGCCACTCCCCCTCGAGGTGTCTAAACACCTAGACGACTGGTGCACTTGGTGCCCAGGCTCGAGGAGGAGGCGTCCCAAAGGGAGTTGCCACCCTCCACGAGGTGTCTAAACACCAAGACGACAGGTGCACTTGGTACCCACGCTTGGGGAGGAGGCGCCCCGAAGGAAACTACCACCCCCTCTCAAGGTGTCTAAACACCAAGGCGACCAATTCATCACCATTCGAATTTTGCTAGTCACACTCGATGCCCACACTCGAGGAGAGGCGTACCATAGGGCACTGCCGCTTTTCCTCGAGGTGTCTAAACATCAAGGAAACGGGTTCGTGTCTTACTGAACCGTACTATCCGCGCTTAGCGCCCACGTTCGAGGAGCAGGCGCCCTGAAAGAAGCTACCACTCCCCCTCGAGGTGTCTAAACTCCAGAGGGGCGGTGTTCTCCCCTGCATTGTACAAAAAACTCAAGAATACTTGAAATGTAATTTTTATAGGGTGACCTTGTTAAAAAAACCCTTAGAAGAGAAAAAGAGTGTCCCCTTAAACTGTGTACAATGCAAGAGTTTTTAACTGAAATAAAATTTGAGTTTGGCTGCATTCCAAGTACGAGGAATGGGGCCTTCCTCCAAGGTTTCAAGCCTGTACACCCCATTTCCCAAGACTTCGGTCACCTTGGGGGGCAGCTTGTTCTCCAACTGGTATGGGTGAGCCCTCCGCATTACCAGGTCAGCGACTTGGAACTGTCGGGGCTTTAAGTTAGAACTGTGCTTATGCTCCACCCTTCTCTTTACTGCTTCAGTTTTGATCCTCGCCTCCTCTCTTACCTCGTCCAGCAGATCCAAGTTCACCCTTCTTTCTTCATTAGACTCCTCGGCCACGAAACTTTGAAAGCATGGCGAGCTCTCCTGAATCTCTACTGGGATCATCGCGTCCGACCTGTACACCAAGCTGAAAGGTGTCTCTCCAGTGGTGGACTGGGGCGTGGTGTGGTAAGCCCACACTATTCTAGGAACCTCTTCCGCCCAGGTCCCTTTAGGCTTCTTGAGCCTTCTCTTCATACCTCTGAGCAGGACTCTGTTGGCAAACTCCACCTGCCAATTTTTCTGGGGGTGCTCAACCGATGCGAACACCTGCTTTATCCCGACCTCTGTACACAACTTGCCCAATTGCTGGCTTGCGAACTGTGTACCGTTCTCAGAAACAAGACGCCTCGGCACGCCAAAGTGACATACTATATTCTTCCATTGGCACAACATCACATAAAACCTTATCTTTATACTTTCCAATAGAAAAGGCTATGAGGACTTGCTGTTTCACTATTATTTTCCCTCTTCATTTAACCATTAAAGTCTATAGGGCTTTGCATGAGAGATGGTAGGTAATCCAAGTTTTTCTTCCACTATGTGCTTGCCACATTTCACAACTTCCCCCATCCACAATTAAGGAACACAACTTATCATTAATAAAGCACCTAGTGTGGAAAATGTTTTCCCTTTGACTTTCATGAACAGGCTTTAAAACTTGGCCTAGCATGTGCCTCACTACTAATAAGTCTCATTTACATGGAATTTCACTTTGTTCCTTACTTGGGGATCTATAAGAGGTAGGGGACCTAGACCTTTGTGAGTTATCATGACTGTACCGTCCCGTCCCCGGGCGTTGACCAAAGGTCAAAGTCAACACATGGTGGAACCCCTCCAGGGACCCATGGAAGAAAGTCAATAGGTTCACCGCTCGAGTCATCGCCTTGCTGAGGCATCGCCTAAGTGAGGCGTCGACCAAGAGAGGCGTCGCCCAAGAGTGGCATCGCCCAAGATAGGCATCGCCCAAGAGAGGCATCGCCAAGCAAGGGTACCGCCAAGTTAAAGCATCGCCAAGCTAAGACATCGCAAGGAGGCTTCGGGCCTTGACAGTTCAGAATAGTGACAAGGAGAAGAGAAAGGTGGCTTCAAGGCCCTAAGTTCTAGCACCAGTAGGGAGTATCCTGACTCGTGAAGTACCCACGCCACTGCTGGGAAACCCTGGGGCAGATACGACCCAAGAGAGGGCCATGACCAGGGGAGATCCACGTGCCTGGTACGAGAGAAAGGTAGATACACCCCCGGGCGAGTGACTAGTGATTACGCATGAGTTGCCACCCAGAAAGTCAACCCACGTGCCAGAAGCATTTCGCAGAAAAGAGGGCTCACATGATGAAATAACCCTAAGTCGGGTGGCGGCGTTGTAGGACCCTCTGCACAAAATAAACGATCGAGTCAAAAGGGTACGTGGCAATACCCACGTGCTCATTAAAAGTTAAAGGGAAAGTTTGCCAAGGTACGCGTTAATTCAGTTAAGATTCGAATGTTCCAAGGAATGTTTTTAAACGCCTTCAATGCGCTTTAACGCGCTTTAAAGATTATAGGTGTATAAAAGGGACCTTGGGACATTTGAACAGGGACCGAGTTTTAACCTAATACACAGAGATACACAGAGGAAACCCTAGTTGTCTTCGCGGCTCACTCACAGTAAGCACAAGACAATTAGGGCAACACAGTTCGAGTTACGCAGTTTTAGTCATTCAGTGCAGTTTTTTTATGTTTCTCGCAAGCTGACTTGATCGTCGGAGTTCAAACGGCCGCGAGGCGCCCCTTTGTTCACTTCTCTTTTCAGGTGTCTTTGACGGAGCAAACGAAGGTGCCCTAGCTCGCAAGGACAAGCCACACGCAAAGACGATCCCGGTCAACCGGCCGGAACAATGACTCAAGACAACCCCCCCCCCCCCCCCCCCCTTTAACCATTATATTTCTCTTAGAAGGGCAATCGGATGCAATATGCCCAAAACCTAAACATATAAAACACTTTTTACTTGAGGTTTTGGTAGGTGACTTAGGTGTAGAAGTGGAGTGTTTAGAACGTCTAGGATGGTAAGCGGAATCTTTCTCAACATTTGAAGAAAAAGTTTTGGAAGAAGATTTGTTTTTGTTTTTCCAAGATGATTGGTAGTAGCCATCATTATGAGAGTTTTTGAAATGAGTTTCCTTTGAAAGTTGGGATTCAACCTTGATGCCAAGGTGAACCAATTTTTCTAATGATGAATACTCATAAATTTTTACCGTATCTTGGATTTCCCTTCTCAATCCACTTACAAATCTAGCAATTTTGGACTCCTCACTTCCATGCATGTCAATTTTAGTTAAAATTGAATTTTAACTAGGTATTCAATCCCTAAAAACCCCTGGGTATTCCACTAGGTAATCAACAACGGATTACACAACACAAACACTAAAGAGGTGATCTTGAATCCCTCAAAAGCACTCACTTTTTGAAACACAAACATTAAAAGTCAGAATACCCTCTAACTGTAGACACTAGTACCTTACAAGTTTAACAAATATGAACTGAAATTCAAGTAAGAATAGGAAAGATCACACCTGATACAAAAGGATTACAGCAATTCCTATTCCACCCTTAACCAAAGCAAAGCCTAAAACATTCTTGCAATCTTCAAAAAAAATTTAATCTTTTCGATAATCTGATATCTCTTAATATCAGAGATGTAAACACCAATTATATAGCCTAAAAAATAGTTGTTTTAGACTTTCAATCAGGGGCCAAAACAGTTTCGAAGCATGGAAAACAAAATTACCAGACTTGGCCAATTTTGTTAAGATTTTAAAAAATAATCATTAAAAGCTCGATTCAACCTATTGAATTGACCTTGATTGTGAGGTCAGTCAATTTCAGCTTTTTCAAATCCTTTCCAAAACTACCAAGTGTAAAACAACTGATTGAAATGATAAATCAACAGGTTGTTTTTCACTACTTTGAAAAACACTTTTATTTTGAAATAACTTTGATTGATTCAGTTTTGGATTAAGCTAGGAGTGGATTCACAAATTCTAATCTAACCAGAACCCATGCCCATAAGCAGCAACCTAGTCTTCAAGCAATCTTCATGGATTTGGAGACATCAAAGCTTTGAGTTCAATAGCATGTAATGTCATCTAGAAAAATCCATTCGATTTAGAAAAGAAGTATTCCACAATTAACATTTACTAATATGGATTTCCAAAATATTGATCCTAATCAAGGTGATCCAATGGTAATTACAATTGAAGTAGCAGACTTTGTGGTGATGAAGACGCTAGTTGATCAGGGGAGATCTGTTGATATTTTGTATTGGGATACCTTTTCGAAGTTGAAGTTATCAGAAGATGATATTCAACCACACTATGAACACATAATTGGTTTCTCAGGAGAAAGGGTAAGTACGAGGGGATACGTTGATTTGAAGACAAGATTTGGAACCAGAAGTTTGACTCAGGTTATTGATGTTCGATTTTGGTGGTAGAAGCTAAAACGTCTTATAATGTCTTATTGGGAATACCATCCTTTAACAAAATTGGGGCCATTGTGTCAGTGTCTCGCTTAGCAATGAAGTTTCCAACAAGCAAAAAAGTAGTAGCAACAATTTATATGGACCAATGTCCAGCCAAAGAGTGTTATCTAGCAAGCCTTAAAGTGGTACCAGCATTGAGTAGATGTAAGGGGAGTATCGACAGGGGAATGATGGTAGCAATTACAGATCTTCATCCCAAATTTAATGAAGAAAGGATGAAACCGAAAGAAAAAACAATAATGTGTAGATTGGATGACGAAAATCATTATACATATATAGGAAGTTCAGTTCTGAAAGAAGAGATGGGAGTGTTGATAAAATTCTTGCAAAAAAATAAAGACTTGTTTACTTTGAGTGCTATTGACATGTTGGGCATTCATCCGGCTGTAATCAGACATAAGTTGTCAATATGGCGGTTACCAAAAATTGCGGTGCAGAAGAGAAGAAGGTTGTAGGAGGAGAAGAGAATGGTGACGTTTAAAGAAATGAAATATTTTTTTCATGCAGGTTTCATTGAAAATATAAAGTATAGAACGGGGTTGGCAAACGTGGTGCTAGTAAAGAAATCAAATGGAAAATGGAGAATGTGTACGAAATACACGAATTTGAATAAAGCATGCCTAAAGGATTCTTATCCTTTTCTAAGCATACTTTGTTTAGTTAATGGAACTTCTAGACAAGCTATGTTAAGATTTCTTGATGCATATTATGGCTATAATCAAATACCTATGAACAATGCCGACATACCGAAGACAAAATTTACTACTGAAACAACAAATTTTTGCTACCGAGTTATGCCTTTTGGATTAAAAAATGTACCGTCCCGTATCTGGGCGTTGACTAAATCAAGGTCAAAGTCAACGGCTGGAGAGTCAAAGTCAACGCAAGGCGTCGCCTGGCTGGAGAGACGCCAAGAGGAAGCGTCGCCAAGGCAAGGCGTCGCCTAGGTGAAGGCGTCGCCCAACCAGGGCGTCGCCAGATCAAACAGTGCTAAAGTAAGGCAATCACGGTGTGGTTCCCCGATACCCATGGGTAGGAAAGACCATGGAGGGAGCGACGCCGTGGGAAGGCCTTAGGTCCCAATAGCACGGGGCAGCGATAAAGAGAAGGAAAAGTTGGCTTCAAGGCCATAGTAATAGTACCAGTGAAGGGCAGCCTGACTCGTGAAGTGCTCCTGCCGCCCCAGAGACGCCCGTGGGGCAGATACGACTCAAGAGGAAAGTCACGCCCAGGGCAACCGGGTGCAGGGTACAAAAGGAAGGCAGATACGCTCTCAAAGTAAGTGACTAGATACTTGGGGGCATGAGTTGGCACCCAAAAAGTCACCCCTAGCGCAGTAGCACTCCCAGCAGGAGGACTCACACGCAGAAACGTCCCCAGATGGGCAGAAACGCCCCCAGATGGGGTCACGGCGTCGTGAGGCCCTCCTCGTGTACAACAGCCATGTCAGAATGGAAACACCCTTTAGTCAGGTGCCAGGTAATTAAGAGTCATTCAATACAGTTTCCCTTTCGAACATTCGGGTACTATAATGGCTCCCGAGCGTTTCAACGTCTTAAATGCGCTACGTTTTCTAATTAAACGCTTTAATGAGTGCGTTACGTTTGTGATTAAAAGCGCTTTAAGGCGCTTTAAATGCTGGGGTAGTTTAAATAGCGCGGAGAATGTTGGAAAAAGGGTTGGAACTTTCGGCAAATTTACCAGAGAACTCTCTAGTTGCTTGCTCGTGCTTCAAGGTCACGTACAAGTGACTGGGGAATATTTTTGCCTGAAAGAGACAACACACACGTATACACAGTTCTTTTACCACCTTCAGAGTGCCATACGCGATGCTCAGACACGTAGGTGGACAGTGTTTTTTGGTGTTTCTTGCTGGCTGACTTGAGCGTCGGAGTGCACACGGCCGCTAGGGCGCCCTTTTGTCCTCTCTTTTGCAGGAATCCACAGGCAACCAGTGGGAAGGAGTCCCTAGCTGACGGTTGAGGTCGCGCACGAAGACATCCCGGTCAACCGGACGGAACATTTGGCGCCCACCGTGGGGCCGATATAAAACGTCAGTCCCATCACAAGTTCGAGAAAATTTACCAAGTTATAGTAACGTTGAAGGAGGTTGGAGTGACAATGGCCCCCACCAGACGAAGAGCAGCGCGCGCAGCCCCAGCAGACCTATCCATGCAGCAGGTCCTGGAGATAATGAGGGGGCTGCAGCAGGACATGGCGGATTCGAAACTGGAGCAGGAACGCATGCAGGCAGACCTCGATGCCTCGCATGAGCGGAAAGAAGAGCTCCACCGTGTGAATGAGTAGTTGCGCCAAGGCCTGAGAAACGATCGGAGGCGGCCTGAACAGGATGAGACGGAGAACCATTCCCCACCAAGGGAGTTTTCCACTCCTTTCTCGCAGGAGATCCTGGACGCAGCGATCCCGAACACGTTTGCGGGGCCCAAGGTAATCTTCACCGGGATGGAGGACCCAGAGACGCACCTGGCTGCGTTTCACACACAGATGGTCCTGATAAGCGGTTCTGATGCTGCCAAGTGCAAGCTCTTCATGAGCAGCCTGACCGGGATGGCTATGGACTGGTTCATTAGCCTCCCAGAGGGACATATCACATCTTTCCGCCAATTGTCGCGGTTATTCAGAGAACAGTACTTAGCCAACAAGGCCCCGCCGCCGGTCTCCTACGATCTATTTAATGTGAAGCAGTATCAGGGGGAGACCCTGAAGGAGTATATCAATCGCTTCGGGGCCCAGGTCGTGAAGGTTGGCACAACAGAGGAGCCTATGATCGTGTACGCATTTGTGAAAGGCGTGTGCCCCGGCCCCTTCGGAGAATCCATTATCCGCAATCGCCCTAGGACTTTCGCTGAATTACGGCGCAGGGCGGTAGAGCATATTGCTTCGGAAGGGGAGGTATGTGTGAAGCGCACCAGCGCCGTGCCCTCACGCCCGAGGGGACCGGCGCGAGTTCAATCCGTCAGAGTCAATGAGACCACGACGGGGAGAAAGAAGCCAGAGGCGAGAAGCCCCTACGAGGCCAGAAAGCCCCAGCCCCGGGGCCCAGCAGGAGGCGAACGCCCCGTCAGAGAAAGAGCAAGACCGGCGAGGTACAACTTCGTGGTTGAGTTGAAGGATTTGATCGCCGTGCCCAACATAGCTGAGAGGCTGAGGCGACCGGCGAAGACCGACAAGGTGTTAGGGCCCCGTAAAGACTCTTGGTGCGAATTCCACGAGGCTTTCGGGCACCAAATTGATAATTGCCTGTCGTTGGGCTACCAGCTAGATGAGCTGGTAAGGACTGGGTTTCTGAAGGACTATGTCACAGATCCCACAACGACCGCCACTTTGCCGCCGCCGGCGGATGAACCAGCACACGAGATGCCAGTGCTTGGCGAGGTCCACACCATTGCTGGAGGTTTCTCCGACGGAGGGCCCACTGCTTCCCAGCGGAAGAAATACGCGAGGGGGGTAAATTCAGTCGAAGAGAGGCTCTCGGGGGAGCCATGGGAGTCAGATATTGTGTTCACAAGAAGAGACCTCCGAGATGTGGTACCCCACGACAACGACCCCGTTGTCATCTCAGTCGTCACAGCTGGAAGGAAGGTCCACAGAATGCTTGTTGATCAAGGAAGTTCGGCAGATGTCATGTTTCTGTCGACCTTTAATAAGTTACGGTTGTCCCCCGATCTGCTGAGTCCCTATACGGGATGTTTGTATGGGTTCGGGGATAACCAGGTAGAAGTCCGGGGGTACCTGGAGTTGAGGACTACGTTCACAGACGGAGAGGCCTCCCGTACCGAGAGCATCCGGTACCTCGTCGTGAACGCTAATTCTGCCTACAATATTTTGCTGGGCAGACCGGCGTTAAACCGTCTGAGCGCGGTGTCCTCCACCCGTCACATGAAGATGAAGCTACCGGACCTCAGTGGCCGGGTGATAGTCATCAGGTCAGACCAGGAGGAGGCGAGGAAATGCTATGAAAACAGCCTGAAAACGAAGAGAGGCGTATTCATGGTGTATGAACGTCCGCCGAGCGCGGACGCGACGATGATTGTGGCGACGCCCGCTGGGCTGACGCCCGAAGAGGCCATAGCGGAGAAGGCGATGCCCGAAGCAGATGCGCCAATGGAGGAAGGCCCAGACGACGCGGCGCCCGTAGAAGAGGCGGCGCCTGTCGAAGAGGCGGCGCCCGTCGAAGATGATAGCAGGGAGCATCCTGCAGCTAACGCCATAGAAAGGGAGATTGGCGGCAAAACTTTCAAGTTAGGAAGTTCGCTAAGCCCAGTAGAACAGGAAGGGGTGGCAGAAGTGATTTCACGCCACCTGGATGCCTTCGCATGGTCCGCCTCGGATATGCCAGGCATCGACCCCGATTTCCTGTGTCACCGCCTCAGCATGGACGCCACGGTCCGCCCCGTGCGTCAGAGAAGGAGGAAGTTCAATGAGGAACGGCAACAGGTGGTGAAAGACGAAACGCAGAAGCTGCTGAGTGCTGGCCACATTAGGGAGATTCAGTACCCTGAGTGGCTCGCCAACGTCGTCTTGGTGAAAAAGGCGAACGGAAAGTGGAGGATGTGTGTTGACTTCACGGACCTGAAATGCCCAAAGGACTCGTATCCGCTGCCCAGTATCGACGCCTTAGTAGACAGTGCGTCCGGCAGCAAGGTGCTAAGTTTCCTGGACGCCTTTTCAGGGTACAACCAAATCAAGATGCACCCAAGAGACGAGAGCAAGACTGCATTCATGACTGAGACATGCAGTTACTGCTATAAGGTGATGCCCTTCAGGCTGAAAAATGCGGGCGCCACGTACCAGAGGCTAATGGACAAGGTCCTGGCGCCAATGCTTGGGAGGAATGTGTACGCTTATGTAGACGACATGGTGGTGGCGTCGCAGAATAGGGTGCAGCACATGGCAAACCTGGAGGAGTTGTTCAACACAATATCCAAATACCGCCTCAAGTTGAACCCCGAGAAGTGTGTTTTCGGGGTAGAGGCCAGTAAGTTCTTGGGTTTTTTGCTCACCGAGAGGGGGATAGAGGCGAACCCCGACAAATGTGCGGCTATTATCGCCATGCGGAGCCCGACATCGGTAAAGGAGGTGCAACAGTTGACAGGGCGGATGGCGGCGCTTTCGAGGTTTGTTTCCGCCGGAGGAGAAAAGGGGCACCCGTACTTCCAGTGCCTCAAAAGAAACAGTCGCTTTGCATGGACTGATGAATGCGAAGCGGCTTTCATTAAGCTGAAGGAGTACCTGGCGACGCCACCGGTTCTCTGCAAGCCGGTAACGGGCGTGCCCCTCCGGTTGTATTTTACTGTAACGGAGCGGGCCATCAGTTCTGTGTTGGTCCAAGAGCAGGACCAGAGTCAGAAGCCCATCTACTTCGTAAGCAAGGCCTTACAGGGGGCTGAGACGAGGTACCAAGCACTAGAGAAGGCGGTGCTGGCGGTAGTGTTCTCTGCTAGGAGGCTCCGTCATTACTTCCACAGCTTGACGGTGGTGGTGATGACCAACCTCCCTATACAGAAAGTGCTGCAGAAACCTGATGTGGCAGGAAGAATGGTACGCTGGGCAGTGGAACTGTCAGAATTCGACATCCAGTACGAGCCCAGAGGATCCATCAAAGGGCAGGTGTTCGCGGATTTTGTAGCAGAACTTTCGCCCGGAGGTGAGCAAGAGGTGGAAGCGAGTTCGCAGTGGCTGCTCTCGGTTGATGGCTCATCAAACCAACAAGGGAGCGGTGCGGGAATAGTATTGGAAGGACCCGACGGCATACTGATCGAGCAGGCCTTGCGTTTTGCCTTCAAGGCAAGTAACAATCAGGCAGAATATGAAGCCCTGATAGCAGGAATGCTCTTGGCCAAGGAGATGGGCGCACAGAACCTCCTGGTGAAGAGCGACTCTCAGTTGATTACGGGGCAGGTGTCGGGTGAATTCCAGGCGAAGGACCCACAGATGGCGGCGTATCTAAAATACGTCCAGTTGTTGAGGGGGGCGTTCAACGCTCTTGAGTTGATACACGTCCCGAGGGAGCAGAATGCCAGAGCTGACCTGCTCGCAAAGCTGGCCAGCTCAGGCATGGGGGGTAGACAGAGGACAGTGATCCAGGGCAGAGGACAGTGATCCAGGAGACTCTCAAAGCTCCGCGTTGATTCGTGGAAGACAACAGGGTGGATGTCCTCCAGATTTATACATCAAGGGGAAGGCCGAGGAGTCATTCCTCTTTGACCCAAGATACGCAGAGGGCGCCCCGCATCAGCATATACGCGGGTGTGCCTGAGGAAGAGCAGATGCAGGTCTTCGTTTTGTCCAAGGGAGACACCTGGATGACGCCCTATAAACGATACCTGGCGGATGGGGCTCTTCCAGTGGACCCTGAAGAGGGTAAAAAAGTCAAAAGAAATGCCGCAAGATATACTTTGGTGGATGGGGTGCTGTTCAGGCACGGCTTCACTCACCCTATCCTAACATGCGTCAGTGGCGATGAGTGCACCAGGATAATGGCGGAGCTACACGAAGGCATCTGCGGAAGCCATGTAGGAGGAAGATCCTTAGCCTCCAAGGTAATACGCGCAGGTTTCTTCTGGCCAACAGTGAAAGAGGATTGTGCCCGGCACGCCCAGCGGTGTAGGCAATGCCAAAAGCACGCCGACTGGCACAAGGCGCCGCCAGAAGAGTTGCGGTCCATATACAGCCCGTGGCCTTTCCATACATGGGGAATTGACATCCTGGGCCCTTTCCCACTGGCAATCAGGAAGATGAAGTATCTGATCGTCGCCATCGAATACTTCACTAAGTGGATAGAGGCAGAGCCCGTGGCACAAATCACTGCGCATAAGGTACAGCATTTCGTGTGGAGAAACATTGTGTGTCGATTTGGCGTACCTAGGCGCCTGATATCTGACAATGGGACCCAGTTTGCCAGTCAACAGTTGAGAAATCTGTGTGCTGAAGTAGGAATCAAACAAGTGTTCGCGTCGGTTGAACACCCCCAGACCAATGGACAAGTAGAGTCGGCAAACAGAGTTCTGCTGAGGGGGTTAAAAAGAAGGTTAGAGAAAGCCAAAGGGGCGTGGGCGGAAGAGGTGCCAAGGATTGTATGGGCATATCACACCACGCCCCAATCCTCTACTATGGAGACGCCTTTCAGTTTGGTGTACGGGTCGGTCGCGATGATTCCAGTAGAAATACATGAAAGCTCACCACGTTTTCAAAACTTTGTGGTGGAGGAGTCCAATGAAGAGAGGCGGGTAAACCTGGATCTGCTAGAAGAAGCCAGGGAAGAGGCCAGAATAAAAGCTGAAGCGACGAAGGGAAGAGTAGAGCGGCAATATAGCTCTCTAAGGTAAAGCCGCGACAGTTTCAGGTTGGCGACCTAGTGATGAGGAAAGCTCACCCATACGAGTTGGAGAATAAGCTGTCTCCCAAGTGGACCGGGCCCTTCAGAGTTACTGAGGCTAAGGGCAACGGTTCGTACAACCTGGAGACTTTAGATGGAGGGCCCATCCCGCGCAGTTGGAACGCAGCCAACTTAAAATTTTATTTCAGTTGACTTATGTAAGCAGTATGTAACGATTCAGTTGAAGGGGACGCTCTTTTTCCCTCTCGGGGGTTTTTTAATGAGGTCACCCTAATAAAAGGAAAAACCAGTTTGAGAAAAAGAAGTGCCTTGGTTTTCAGCCTTTATCTTTCCTTGTTTGAAGATCATGTGATGCGCCGCCCAGGCCATGGCGTCGCCAAGAAAGAAGGCGTCGCCTAGGTCATGGCGTCGCCAAGAAAGAAGGCGTCGCCTAGGTCATGGGGTCGCCCCAGAAAGAAGGCGCCACCTAGATAAGGGCGTTGCCCTGAGCAAGCGTCGCCCAAGTGAAGACATGCATCGTTGGAAGAACGAGACGAAAGGAAAGCGCGCAGTATATGAAGCATATGCAAAGCGAAGTAGCGTTACAAAAACAAGTATGACATTGAAAAGTTGTTGTTACAAGCAATGTTCAATACAATGGGAGCAGTACAAACGGAGCAAACGCTACAAATCATGCAAAAACACGAACAAGCCACTTCTCAGCGCTCATCAGAGTCACCACTAGAGGAAGGCGAAGCCCCTTTTCCAGCCCGCAGCGCTCGAGTAAGTCGTGTCCTTTTTTCTTGGCTTATTTTCGAACCTGCACAAGGGGAAAAGATGTGTTAGAGACACCATGAAGAAAGACAGGCACAGTTAGAAAGTAACGAAGGCCGAGTTTCCTAAGGCAATGGTTCTTACATATGTACTTCTCAAGAGTCCTAGCGTTGAACTCCAGGCTGATCACCGTAGCAGAGTCAAAACCTCCCGCCTCAGCAAGAATCCGGCAAGCTATTTGATCACTTGGAGCCATATTCTTGAGGGGTTTGGCTTTGAGGACCTTTTCCTCTCTCACCCAGTACAGCGGAAACCCATCCAGAGCGTCGGGAACATGATCAGTACGGCAGATCTTGAAGAACCGGCCTTTCCACCCCGTGAACGAGCTTTGAAAGGGTGTGAAGAGAACTCTTCCGGGTACATTGCTGAGAGTTACCCAGAGGTTGTGTCTCTGCCTCTTCACCTCAAAGAAGTGAAGAAAGAGGTCAACCGAGGGTGCACAACCCAAAAACCCGAAGAGAACATCGAAGGCTTTGACAAAGGCCCAGCTGTTGGGGTATAACTGGGCCGGAGCAACGTTGATCTCCGTCAGCAGTTCCTTCTCGAACCAGGAGAAGGGTAAGCGCACCCCGATGGTCTTGAACACCACCTGGTAAAAGTAAAAGAAAGGGACCCCGTCGTTGGCCCGTTCGTCTCCACACACTGGCTCCCCCAGAGTGCAAGGGAGCACAGCGATGTCGTCATCATGCCTCCTTGCGAAGGCCCGGTGGTCATAAGAACATGACTCCCCCTTGTGCTCCCGTATGGCCCTGGTAGAGAGTAAGCATGAACACTCGTCCAGAAGTTCATTCGAAGCCCAAGGGTACAAATCTTTGGGACGGACCCTGAAGGAAGCAGCGTGAAACGACATTCTTTAACAAGATCAGGACTGCCAGAAACGCAAGAGTTGAGTGAGGGGAGCGAAGGTTAGAACAACCCTTCGACAGAGAAGAAAGGGTGCAAGAAGAAAGAACGCAAGTAGGTCATGAAGAGTGAGAAAATGATGAAGATAGTTCCAGAGTTTGAAGAGTTAAATAAAGCGGTTAGAGCGCCAAACGACGCGAATGGACGCACCGCACGATTGATACACGTGGCAGAAGACGAAAGGATGACGCTGGCACCACTGGTTTGAGTCAGAAAACGTCGTATCAGCAGAATATCCAGTGGTACGATGCGCCGTCGAAAGTGAGTCAGGGGTACAGCAGGAGTCAGAACTTAATGGGATGACTAGATGCCCCATCAACCATACAAGCAGCGCCACGTGGATCCAGTCGAATGACGGAACGTCCCATCAGCTATACAAGGAGCGCCACGTGGATGGCACAGACGAAGCCTTGAGTTCTTCGCTGCCATCAGGCATCGACCAAGGCAAGAATCAAAGTCAATGTCGAAGTAAGGAAATGCCCGAGGCGTCGCCCAGAAGGACGTGAAGGGCGACGCCAGCGTGAGACGTCACGGGCGTCGCCAACCAAAATACCAACTGGCATCGCCTCCCCGATACCCACAGGTAGGAAAGACTGTGGAGGGAGACGAAAGTGAAGAAAGCAGAGTTAATTGCTGGCGTCGCCTCCCCGATACCCACAGGTAGGAAAGACTGTGGAGGGAGACGAAAGTGAAGAAAGCAGAGTTAATTGCTGGCGTCGCCTCCCCGATACCCACAGGTAGGAAAGACTGTGGAGGGAGACGAAAGTGAAGAAAGCAGAGTTAATTGCTGGCGTTGTTTCCCCGATGCCCACGGGTAGGAAAGACTGTGGAGGGAGACAAGGTCGCCAAACGCCAGCGAATTACTGGCAGGGTGTTCCCCGATACCTATGGGAAGGAAGGACCATAGAGGGAACGAACCCCCCCCAAAGCACTCGACGTTTTGGACACCCGGGACGATACGGCGCTGCTGTAGCAGGCCTCTCCTTAGGCGTGGGCGCCGGGGGCTAAGAATCAGGGAGAGAACCGTTTCGGTTTTAGAAACACCTCGTGAACGATACGGCGTCACTAGGTGAGCCTCTCCACGGGCGTGAGGGTTGGCGCGTGACCTTTCTCGGTTATACAAAGCCGCCCAACGAAATGAAAGAAATGGGCAGAACACAGATAAAATGATCGAAGCACGCGAAGGTAAAAGATGAGAATGAGATCGCACAAGCAGAATCGTATATGGCAAAGACATAAAGGGAATCATGCGAACGCCCCAAATCCGTAACAACAGTGTGGGTAGTTCAAAGAGTTATAAATTTTAACAGATAAAATCAAAAACGAAGGTAAAGTATAAAGCCGTTAAGCGTGAAGCTGAAGGTGGCGGTTGAGAGGCAGCGGTTCAGTCATCCACGTCCATGGGCACGACCTTCCCGTCGACGACATGGTGCATGGGGTCGCAGTTTGAAATATTGATGCCAGGGTTCTCACAGGACGCCTGGGTCAGTGCTTCTTGGAACCCCTCCTCGAAAGTACCCGCCATCTCCTGGATAAGGGACTTTTTCTCCTTCTCCAGCTCCTCAACGGCGGCATCCCCAGAGGCCACCTGCTCTCTAGAGCCTCCTTCTCAACGCATAGTCGACTGACCTCGACCTGTAATTTGTCGTAGTCAGCCCGGAGAAGGTCCATAGCCTTGGCCTGCGTGGCCATTTCCCCCTCCATCTGCTCCATCTTGGCAGCCTGTTCACAACAACGGTCCTTCAGGTCCTTTCGAGTTTCTACATCCGTTTTGACCAGTTCCTGAAGGCCCGTTACCTGGACTTGGAGGGCGACTTCACCAGTATAAATACCAGCCTGGAGCTCCAATGCCTCGGCCAGTTGCCTCTCAGTTTCGGCCTTGGATTCTTGCATTTGTTTCAGAGAAGTTTGATAAGCTTCGTTCTGGCGCCCCAGGGTCCTCATTTCCTCTTCCAGGGTAGTTGCCTTTGTTTCCAAGGCCTGGAGAGTTTGAGCTTGCAAGACCGTGTTTCTGGCCTGGGCGCGCCATTCAAGGGCCACCGCCAGGAAGGCCCCCAGGTAGAAGGGCATGCCTTCCTTCCTGTCTGTGCCCTCTGGCAGAGTCCCGCCGCTGAAGCCCCTCATTAGATGCATAATCGGAGGAGGGATGGCGATAAAGTCAGGGGCGGCAGCGACGGAAGCAGGGGAAGCAATGGTTTCTGCCGGCGGCGGAGGCGGGGCAGATTCGGCGCCTTCCCCCCTTTCCTCGTGGAGTGTCATGGGGGGAAGTGAGGTCGCACTCGGAGGGTTATCCATGAAGGGGTTCCCTCCCTGGGGCGACGCCTCTACCGAAAGAGGAACCCGCGCAGATTTTCTTCTTCTGAAGGGAGCCACGCCTTCTGAGTCCTCATCATCCGTTAGAACCTCCAAAACCCGTTTCCCTTTGTCAAGGGGGGTTGGAGCCGGTGACGAGGCCGCGGCTAGAGGAACAGCGGCGATGGGTAGAGGAGAGCGAGGAGTCTGAAGTGTTGCAACGCTGCGAAGAGATGACGGAGGTGAGCTCGAGATAGCCTCGACGATGATCGGAGGTGGCGGTGACAGGGTCAGTGGGGGAACAGGATCGGCAGCAGGGGTGGAGGAAGCGCCCGCCTTGGCGGCGCGTGCCTCCTTCATTGCCTTCGCCAGCATCATTCTCTTGGAAGCGCCCATCACCGATCCTACATCAAGATAGACCAAACAGCAAGAATTAAGACCAAAGTAACTATGCAAAATTACAACACACATAGAGGCGTGAAATGCAAGCAACATAGCACACTACAAAATGAGTATAAGAGTCCAGGGGAACCAATGTTCGATAGCAAGCTGTTCACAACAAAAGGATGAGGGGAGAGTCCCTTACCGAAGTAGGTGGTCAGGGCGTGAGCATTGTACTCGCTAGCGACCAGCTTCAAGGTATCAAAAACGATTCCCAACCCAGCCAAGGCTTTGCTTACCTCCCTATCGGCGGGAGATAGCTCTTCCAGGGTCGTGGCCCTGAGCAATTTAGGGCGTTCCGTCCAGTAAAGGGGGAAGCCATCCAAAGCTGTGGGATCGTGCTTGGCGCTGCACACCCTGAAGAATTTCCCTTTCCAGTTCTTGTAAGAATTCTGGAAGAGGGATAGGAGGATCCTGCCTGCGATCCCGGAAAAGTTTACCCAGAAGCTTTTCCCCTGTTTCTTCACCTCAAAGAAATGCAGGAAGATATCTACAGAAGGGGGGATGCCCAGGTATCCACAAAGAATTTGAAAGCCCCGCACGAATGCCCAGCTGTTGGGATGAAGCTGGGCGGGGGCAGTGTTGATTTCAGTGAGAAGCTCCCGTTCGAAGGGAGTGAATGGGAGACGCACTCCTACGCGTTTGAACACGGTCTGGTACATGAAGAAGAAGGGTTTCCCCTTTCTAGGTCTGTCGTCCAAACAAACAGGTTCCCCAGGCCTGCCGGGACGGACGGATATGTGGGCGTCGTGGGTGCGGCAGAAGGCGTTAAAGTTGTACAAATGGGGATCCCCCCGGTGAGCTTCCAGGTCCTGGAAGGAAGTCAGGCTGGTGCATTCACTCAGGAGCTCGTCGGGGGCCCAGGGGTAGAAGGCTTTGTAGTTGGACTTGGGGGTCGTGGGAGAAGAATCAGGCTCCGCGTTCGCGCGCGTCATGGTGAAAATAGATAGCTGGAGAAAGAAGAGAAGAAAAAGGGTTTAGCAAGTTTAGCCATGGCAAGAAGGGGAAAGAACCCCAGGAAGCGTCACCCACGCGAGAAAAATCAGAGGAGGAAGAAGAAGCGGAGAAATGCAGTAATAACGAGAATAACAACAGTCCAGGCAGTTTAATAAATCCTATAATGCGATGAAAGGGAAGAGTCGTGAGTACTCGAAATCGTACCTTTGCTGTTAGAATGGAGGCAGTAGAAGAGCGCAGGAAGGAGAGAATCGCGATTGCGGAGAAAAGGGGTTTTGGAGGCGATGAACAGTGCGGAGTTGCAGAGTGAATGAATGTAACAGTAGGGTGAGCGCGGGGTTTGGAGTAACTTAAACGTTACATTTCGCAACTCGAGAGGCGCTAACTAAGGGCCGCAGGATCGGGCCACGCGTCAGAGGGTTGATTGCCCAGGGGAAACGCAAAGGTCTCTAAAGGAGGGCCGCGCGATGGGCCACGTGGCGCGCGATCAAGGGTAGCCCAAAAGGTGTTATCATCCTCGTTTCAGGGGATGTCCAATCAGTCATTAAGAATACCCCTGTGGTTCAGAAAATGTCGCGTCAAAAATTTGAAGAGTTGCTGAGTCAGCAGAGAATGACACGTCATCAGGATGGCACGTGGACGGCGTGGGCGAGGCTTTAGTCTTGACGCTGAAGACAAGTCTTCGGCTTAAGACTGGGGGGCTTGTGTACCGTCCCGTATCCGGGCGTTGACTAAATCAAGGTCAAAGTCAACGGCTGGAGAGTCAAAGTCAACGCAAGGCGTCGCCTGGCTGGAGAGACGCCAAGAGGAAGCGTCGCCAAGGCAAGGCGTCGCCTAGGTGAAGGCGTCGCCCAACCAGGGCGTCGCCAGATCAAACAATGCTAAAGTAAGGCAATCACGGTGTGGTTCCCCGATACCCATGGGTAGGAAAGACCATGGAGGGAGCGACGGCGTGGGAAGGCCTCAAGTCCCAATAGCACGGGGCAGCGATAAAGAGAAGGAAAAGGTGGCTTCAAGGCCATAGTAATAGTACCAGTGAAGGGCAGCCTGACTCGTGAAGTGCTCCTGCCGCCCCAGAGACGCCCGTGGGGCAGATACGACTCAAGAGGAAAGTCACGCCCAGGGCAACCGGGTGCAGGGTACAAAAGGAAGGCAGATACGCTCTCAAAGTAAGTGACTAGATACTTGGGGGCATGAGTTGGCACCCAAAAAGTCACCCCTAGCGCAGTAGCACTCCCAGCAGGAGGACTCACACGCAGAAACGTCCCCAGATGGGCAGAAACGCCCCCAGATGGGGTCACGGCGTCATGAGGCCCTCCACGTGTACAACAGCCATGTCAGAATGGAAACACCCTTTAGTCAGGTGCCAGGTAATTAAGAGTCATTCAATACAGTTTCCCTTTCGAACATTCGGGTACTATAATGGCTCCCGAGCGTTTCAACGTCTTAAATGCGCTACGTTTTCTAATTAAACGCTTTAATGAGTGCGTTACGTTTGTGATTAAAAGCGCTTTAAGGCGCTTTAAATGCTGGGGTAGTTTAAATAGCGCGGAGAATGTTGGGAAAAGGGTTGGAACTTTCGGCAAATTTACCAGAGAACTCTCTAGTTGCTTGCTCGTGCTTCAAGGTCACGTACAAGTGACTGGGGAATATTTTTGCCTGAAGGAGACAACACACACGTATACACAGTTCTTTTACCACCTTCAGAGTGCCATACGCGGTGCTCAGACACGTAGGTGGACAGTTTTTTTTGGTGTTTCTTGCTGGCTGACTTGAGCGTCGGAGTGCACACGGCCGCTAGGGCGCCCTTTTGTCCTCTCTTTTGCAGGAATCCACAGGCAACCAGTGGGAAGGAGTCCCTAGCTGACGGTTGAGGTCGCGCACGAAGACGTCCCGGTCAACCGGACGGAACAAAAAATGTTAGAGCAACCTACAAAGGTTGATGGATGAAATGTTCTGAGAGTAAATTGGGAAGAATATGGAGGTATATGTGGATGATATGGTGGTGAAGTCTATGAGGGTAGAAATTCATGTTTGTGACTTGGAGGAAAGTACAACATGAGATTAAATCCTGATAAGTGTGTTTTTTGAGTCAAATGAGGGAAGTTCATGGCGTTTATGTTGATAGATAGGGGGGATAGAAGCCAATCCTGATAAGGGTCGGGCCATTGTACAGATAAGAAACCTGAGAAACCTGAAGGAGGTGCAAAGGCTTATGATATGAATGCAATAACAAGAATACATGATTCTTTGACATTCTTAGAAGCAACTTGAGTTGGTCATGAATTGGCACTTTACTTAGAATTGGATCAATGTTCTAATTCAAGAACTCACCAAGACTTTGCACCGAACCAAAGCTCATATGGAAGTCCATATATTGTCAAATGGAATCAAGCAACAAGAATTGAAGACAACAAATGAAAACCGAACAGAATTGAAAGGTATAACTACTGCACCGAACAGAATTTGAAAACTAAGCTAGGAAACACGAACTTAATCGGTGAAAAAGAATGAAGAACACTAAACATTGGAAACTACCGAATGAAATTGCAAGAGATGAAAGAATGAACACTTATGGAATGAAGCTTGCTGGATTTGAGACTTTGGAACTTCATTCACGCCACTTGGAGCCTTGTTCCAAGATAAGTGAAAGGTTGTCGCCACTTGAAGCTCACCATTGGCACACAAGATAAGGCAAAGGAAGAAGAAGACAACAAGACTCACAATTTGTCTCTAAACTTGAGTATAGTTTCTCTACTTCTAATTTCCAAATCTGATTTGTACAAGGGCAGCACCTTTATTTATAGCCTATAAGGTGCTGAAATGCTAAGCTAATCAAATGCAAATGTGCCCCTAAATGACACTCAAATTCGGCGCCAACTAAGCATGAAGGAAGTGTGACTTTCCTTTCTAGTTTGGCACCTCCTAACTCATATCAACACTCCCCCTAGCATCCCTTACTAATTTCACATCTATTTATTAATATCCGCACCCCTACTCTACACAATAGAAATAAGAAGAGTCATCTTTTGATACTCTTGTCCCAAAGCTCTTGCCATGCTCCTAGTGATTCGTTGGGCTTGGGCCCCTTGTTGGGCTTGGGCTTCATGGGCTTGAGCGTCCTCTACTTGGTTTCCATCATACTCCTCGGGTTGGAGAGAATTCGTCCACGAATTTGGGAAACCTGCATCAAAAGGAGTGAGATCAGTAATATTGAAAGAATTACTACCAAGATAAGTATTAGGCATATCTAACTCATAGGCATTATCATTAATCCTCTTGATGACTTGGAAAGGGCCATCACCATGAGGCATAAGTTTGGACTTCCTTAGAGAAGGAAATCTATCCTTTCTCAAATGAAGCCAAACCCAATCGTCGGGCTCAAAGATTAATGCCTTTCTCCTTTGGTTGGCAGTGTCAGCATACTTACCAACTTTCTTCTCAATTTGTAACTTGATGCGGTTATGCAAATCCTTAATAAAAGAAGCCTTTTCAAAACCGTCCTTGCATAGAACCTCATCAAGTACAGGAATGGGAAGAAGATCTAGAGGTGTGAGGGGATTAAACCCATAAACAACCTCAAAAGGAGAATGGTTAGTGGTGGAATTTACTACCCTATTATAGGCAAACTCAACATGGGGTAGTAAATCCTCCCAAGCCCTTGGATTCCCGGAAATAAAGCATCGCAATAATTGACCCAAAGTTCTATTAACCACTTCAGTTTGACCATCAGTTTGAGGGTGGCAAGTAGTAGAAAAAAGAAGTTTTGTGCCAAGTTTCCCCTATAAGGTCCTCCAAAAGTGACTTAAGAACTTAGAATCCCTATCGGATACTATACTTCTAGGAAGTCCATGTAAACGAACAACTTCCTTGAAGAAGAGATTTGCAATATGGCATGCATCATCCACTTTGTGGCATGGAATAAAATGAGCCATTTTAGAAAAACGGTCCACTACCACAAAGATGGAATTCTTACCCTTCGATGTCTTGGGAAGTCCTAAGATAAAATCCATAGAAATATCAACCCAAGGCATTGTAGGGATAGGAAGAGGGGTATATAAACCATGGGGTTGGACCTTAGATTTAGCTTTCCTACATGTTATACATTTATCACAAAAGTTATGTACGGATTTGCGCATGTGAGGCCAAAAGAAATGTTCATGCAATGTTTCTAAAGTCTTAGCTACCCCAAAATGTCCCATAAGCCCACCCTCATAAGCCTCTCTAACAAGAGATTGTCTTATGGATCCTTGGGGAACACAAAGTCTTTTTCCTTTGAAAAGAAACCCATTATGTAAGAAAAAGTCTTTGTGACCTCCCTTGGAACACTCTTGATAGATTAGAGAGAAATCTAAGTCATCATGATAAAGTTCCTTTATGTGATCAAATCCTAAATATTGAACATTCAAAACATTTAACAAGGTATATCTTCTTGAAAGAGCATCGGCAACTACATTAATTTTACCTTGTTTATGTTCACATAAGGAAATTGCTCAATAAACTCCACCCACTTAGCATGTCTCTTATTAAGCTTGCTTTGGCTTTTCAAATATTTAAGGGACTCATGATCACTATGGATCACAAATTCCTTTGGAAAAAGATAGTGTTGCCAATTTTGCAAAGCTCTAACAAGAGCATAAAGTTCTTTATCATAAGTGGAGTAATTGAGATGACTCCTTTTGAGTTTCTCACTAAAATAAGCTATGGGGTGTCCTTCTTGAAGGAGAACGGCCCCAATGCCTATATTAGAGGCATCACATTCTATTTCAAATGTCTTAGCAAAGTTAGGAAGGGCTAGAATGGGGGCTTTAGTCAATTTATCCTTCACAGTTTGAAAAGCGTTTTCTTGCTCTTGTCCCCACTTAAAAACCACATCCTTCTTTACTATGGCATTTAAAGGTGCAGCAATTGTACTAAAGTCTTTCACAAACCGCCTATAAAAACTAGCAAGTCCATGAAAACTTCGTACTTCATTGACATTGGTGGGTGTAGGCCAATGTTGAATTGCTGCAACTTTTGTTTGATCTACATGCACCCCTTTATGACTTACCACAAACCCTAGGAAGTCTATATGATCTAATGCAAAGAAACATTTAGCATGATTAGCATATAATTTCTCCTTCCTAAGAGTTTCTAATACTTGTCTAACATGTGACTCATGATCTTCTAAAGACAAGCTATATATAAGAATATCATCAAAGTAAACCACAACAAACTTGCCAATGAATGCTCTTAATACATGATGCATGAGTCGCATGAAGGTACTAGGAGCATTAGTCAAGCCAAAAGGCATGACCAACCACTCATATAAACCAAATTTGGTCTTAAAAGCGGTTTTCCATTCATCACCATGTTTAATTCGAATTTGATTGTAACCACTCTTAAGATCAATTTTGGAAAATATTTTAGACCCATGTAATTCATCCAACAAGTCATCTAACCTAGGAATGGGATGCCTATATTTGATGGTAATGTTATTTATAGCGCGACAATCCGTACACATCCTCCATGTCCCATCTTTTTTTGGAACAAGTATGACAGGCATAGCACATGGGCTCATGCTATCTTGTACCCACCCCTTAGCTAATAAATCCTCAACTTGTTGTTGAATTTCTTTGGCCTCTTGGGGATTGGTCCTATATGCAGGGCGATTTGGTAAAGAAACCCCGGGCATGAAGTCTATTTGGTGTTCAATCCCTCTTAGAGGTGGTAAGCCTTTAGGAGGATCTTGAAACACATCTTCATATTCCTTTACCAAATTGTCCAAACATGTGGGACTATCCTTAGCCAACTCACATTCAATAGTTCTAGGAATAGCTAAAAAAATAGGCCTTTGAGTAACTATTACCTTTTTAACTTGTTGGGTAGACATGAGAAGGCTTCTCTTGGAACTTTTTTTATCATTTTCTTTCTCTCTCTTTTCTCTCATTTTGACTTGGTCCTCATGCACTTCCTTTGGAGAGAGAGACTTAAGAATGACTTTGTGCCCATGGAAGTTAAAAGAAATTTTGTTGGTAAAGCCATCATGAAAAACTTTTCTATCAAATTGTCATGGCCTACCTAAAAGAATATGAGTAGCTTCCATTGGAACAACATCACACAAGAGCTCATCTTTATATTTACCAATGGAAAATGTAATGAGGACTTGCTTGTTCACCACTAGCTCACCAACCTCACTTAACCATTGTAACTTGTAGGGCTTGGAATGAGAGATGGTAGGTAATCCAAGTTTGTCTACCACTCTTGTGCTTGCCACATTAGCACAACTCCCCCCATCCACAATCAAAGAGCATACCCTATCATTAATAAGACACCTTGAATGAAAAATATTTTCTCTTTGAGTTTCATCAAAAGGTTTTAAAACTTGTCCTAGCATGCGTCTTATTACTAATAGGTCACTCTCATGTGGGCTCTCACTCTCACTCTCACTTGGGGATCTAGAAGGTGAGGAATGTCTAGAAGATTCAGACTCATGCTCACTACCATCTACCCCATCATGCATATACATAGTTCGCTTAGAAGGGCAATTAGAAGCAATATGTCCATAGCTCAAGCATTTAAAACACTTCTTACTAGACGATTTAGATGGTGATTTGGGCCTAGAAGTGGAAGTGGAAGGCTTAGAATCTCTAGGTTTGAAAGTAGAGTCCTTAGAAGGGATATTTGAAAAAGAACTATTTTTATTTTTCCAAGAAGAGTGGTAGTAGTTATCCTTAGAAGAATTTTTGAAAGCATTTTTCCTTGCAAGTTGATTTTCAATTTTACTAGCAAGGTGAACCACATTTTCCAAAGAAGAATATTCTTGCAACTCTACAACATCTTGAATGTCCCTTCGAAGGCCACTCACAAACCTAGCTATCTTAGCATCCTCACTCTCATCCATATTAACTCGAATTAAAAGCGTGTCTAGTTGTTTAAAGTAATCATCCACACTTAGCATGCCTTGATTAAACCGTTGGAGTTTCAACAATAGGTCTTTCCTAAAGTGTGGGGGTACGAATCTAGCGCGTAAACAAGCTTTCAAATCGTTCCAAGAGACCACGGGCGGTCTCTTATGTAGGTCAATGTCCATGAGATATTGATGCCACCATTGCATGGCATAGTCTAAGAATTCTAAAGATGCTAATCTAACCCTATGCTCATCTCTAACCCCATTTACATCAAAAATTTGCTCAACCTTAGCCTCCCATCCTAAGTACACATTAGGATCACTTTCACCACTAAAGCTAGGAAGTTTTACATTAGGTGAATAAGGGCCAGCCACATGTTGGCGCCTCTCTTCATGGTGATGGTGCCTTGGTCGTGCATTGTCAAAAATTAGCCATGATCAAAAAATACAAAAACAGAAACAAACAATTAAAGAAACTTGTTAGCAAAATAAAATGAGATATAGGTTGCTGGAAAATGCCAAAAGAAATTACTCAAACCACTCCAAGAAAGTATTATGTCCTCAACCAAGCCTTTCTTGTGGAATGGAGGAGCTTCAAATGAAAAATGTCAAAGCAAACCACACTCACTTAAGAACAAGTCTCCACAAAACTTTAGAAGAACAAAAAGACAAGCAAGAAAAGGTATAAACAAGAAAAACTAAACCAAAACAGAAAGCAATATATGACAAACTGGAAAAGAATATGAATGAAAGACAAGCAAGAAAATAAGGAACTCAATGAATAAAGAAGGCACACCAAAAGAATCCTACAGAAAAGTACTAGAGTAGATTTAAGAAACAAAAACAGAACTACAAGAAAAAAAAATGTTGTATGCAAACTGTGTTATGTTTACAGATTTAACAGGAATGATTGAAAGCGAAATGGAATGTGAAAAATTAACCACAGAAACTTCAATGTCTTAACTCAATAATGGCACTGGAATGAGGTAAAAACAGTAAGCCACTTGAGAGAAATAAATTTTTCAAAATTGCTGCCCAATTACCGTATTTTTTTCGGCAGAATTGTACACTTTTCGTATTTTATTTATCATTTTTTGTGTACTTGGAATTTTTGAGTACTTCTTTTTGCTATGCTTTTGTAACACTTTGAAGAATGTAAATCGAAATTTTCACAAATTTCCAGTGAGCCAATTAATTGCAGTAAATTGAAAACAGTAGCACGTTTGTAAGAAAACAGAGTATCCTATTTAGGAATGAAAAACAATATGATGAACTAGCAAAGACATAATGGAATGTGTGTAAAGGAACTTGTATAGAATGAAAATACAAGCATGAAATCAAATCTAAAAATGAAAAAGCATAAAGGATCAAGCAATAAACTCAAAAACAGAGAGTAAAACAAAGCAAGAAACAATCAAAGCAATAAAAGTACTACAAGAAGTAATGACAACTATGGAATAACATGACTAAGACAAAACTTGACATGATTACAAAATTAAAAGACATATCACAAGATAGAACAACAAGTGAAAGGAAGCTTAAGGTCAGCTTAAGGAAGGAGAATGCCTTTCCAAAAAGCAGCCAAACTCATATGAATAATGAGTGTCATAATCCTTTTCACAAACACTTCGTGTAACAAAAGAAAAACAGCAAGGAAACTCAAAATACAGCCTTAAAAACAGAATGGTAAACAACTTGAATTAAAGAGCTCTTGAAAATAAAGTGCAGCACAACTCAAAAATTAAGCAACACAAAACCTAAACTCTAGATACCACATGATATGAATGCAATAACAAGAATACATGATTCTTTGACATTCTTAGAAGCAACTTGAGTTGGTCATGAATTGGCACTTTACTTAGAATTGGATCAATGTTCTAATTCAAGAACTCACTAAGACTTTGCACTGAACCAAAGCTCATATGGAAGTCCATATATTGTCAAATGGAATCAAGCAACAAGAATTGAAGACAACAAATGAAAATCGAACAGAATTGAAAGGTATAACTACTACACCGAACAGAATTTGAAAACTAAGCTAGGAAACACAAACTTAATCGGTGAAAAAGAATGAAGAACACTAAACATTGGAAACTACCGAATGAAATTGCAAGAGATGAAAGAATGAACACTTATGGAGTGAAGCTTGCTGGATTTGAGACTTTGGAACTTCATTCACGCCACTTGGAGCCTTGTTCCAAGATAAGTGAAAGGTTGCCGCCACTTAAAGCTCACCATTGGCACACAAGATAAGGCAAAGGAAGAAGAAGACAACAAGACTCACAATTTGTCTCTAAACTTGAGTATAGTTTCTCTACTTCTAATTTCCAAATCTGATTTGTACAAGGGCAACACCTTTATTTATAGCCTATAAGGTGCTGAAATGCAAAGCTAATCAAATGCAAATGTGCCCCTAAATGAAACTCAAATTCGGCGTCAACTAAGCATGAAGGAAGTGTGACTTTCCTTTCTAGTTTGGCACCTCCTAACTCATATCTACACTCCCCTTGGCATCCCTTACTAATTTCACATCTATTTATTAATATCCGCACCCCTACTCTACACAATAGAAATAAGAAGAGTCATCTTTTGATATTCTTGTCCCAAAGCTCTTGCCATGCTCCTAGTGATTCGTTGGGCTTGGGCTTCATGGGCTTGAGCGTCCTCTACTTTGTTTCCATCAGCTTATCAGAAAGCTCACGACACTATCTAGATATTTGTCGACATTAATTGAGAAGTCTAAATCGATAATCAAATTATTGTAGAAGACTAAATCTTTTAATTGGAGTGATAAGTGTGACCAAACTTTTCTAAAGCAAAAAAACTTTTGAACATGCCACCCATACTCACAAAGCCTGAGAAAGAGAAAGAAATAATAGTTTACTTGGCAGTATCACCAGAAGTTATAGGAGCTGCATTAATGCAAGAGTTTAAAAAACAAAAACTGGTGGTGCAAAATGCAAAGACGAGATATTAGTTTGTGGAGAAGGTGGCGCTAGTACTTGTGTATGCAGTGAGAAGACTTCAGTCGTACTTTCAAAGTCACCAAGTCATTATTAGATCCAACTGTTCAATAATGAAAATACTGAGGAAGTCAAAGTTAGCTAGAAGAATGGTGTCATGATTAGTAGAATTATCAGAGTTTGGAATAAAATATGAACCACGTGGACCGATAAAAGCGCAATGTTTGGCGGATTTCGTAGTAGAACTCTCGGAGGCGGAGTTTCCAAAAGAACAAATATAGGTGTTGTATGTTCATGGATCTTCAAACAAAAAAGGTAATGGAACTGGAGTTGTGTTGGAGGGACCGAGAGGATTTAGAGTAGAGCAGGCTTTAATTTTTAGATTCAAAACTTCAAACAATCAAGCTGAATATGAAGCGTTGATAGCAGGATTAATGTTAGCCCGAGATATGGGAGCAATAAGGTTGTTGTGTAAAATTGATTCGAAGTTGATGGTGGGGCATATCAAAGGAGAATACCAAGTGAAAGATAATTTATTAATGCAATATTATCATAAAGTCAAAAACATCATGCATCAATTTAGTATGGCCGAGATAGAGCATATACCGAGAGAGAAGAACCCAAAGGTTGATTCGTTATGAAAGTTAGCAAGTTGTAAAAAACAAGCACAACATAACTCTGTTATCCAAAACGTTACATTTCCCAACTATAATTGTTGATGAATGTTTGGCGGTGTCAATAAATGAGGAAGATTGGGTGGTACCAATCAATAGATTTATATCATCACAAGAGAATGGAGAAGCAAGAGAGTTGAGTTTGGCAAAGAAAGTTGATAAGTACATTATTATCGGTCAAGACTTATATCAACGAGGATATTCAACACCTTTGTTGAACTGTGTGACGAAAGATCAAGGAGATTATGTTCAGGTGCATGGGCTTTGAAAGCACGAATCTTGAGAGCAGGTATTATTGGACAACAATCCGAGAAGACTATAGGATTATAGTTCAAAAGTCTAAGAAATGTCAAGAATTTGGAAACTTCAAACATCTTCCCTGACATGAGTTACAAGAAATATATGAAACATGCTCGTTTGCTAAATGAGAATGGATATTGTGGGGCCCTTTCCACCAAGCCAAGGACAAAAGAAATTTGTTGACACAAAACTAGTAGAATTCTACGTTAATTTGGGAATCAAACATGTTACTAGTTAGTTCAACATCCACAAATGAATGACCAAGCCGAATCCGCCAACAAAGTGATATTGATACAGCTGAAGAAACGTCTGGGAAGTTCGAAAGGGCAATAGGCAATAACTTGCCGGAAATGTTACAAAAAATGCCTTAAGACCGAGTTCGACTTGCTCGAGGATTTCGACTTGCAGACAAGAGATTGCTTGATCAGTCCACACCGAGAATTTACATCCGACATCTCCTTCATCTTCTCAGTCAGTGATGAATTAACATTCAAAGTTGTTTAGAAAGTTTAAGTGAATCATCTAATTCTTTCTTCAAGCGCTCAAAATCTAAAGCTCATACACCCTTTATGGACTTTTCACCAAGTCTTTTACCATTTATTTTATTCTATATTTTAGCATATATATATTTTTAAGTTAAAGTACGTTTAATATATGATAAAATAATTTTTTTCTATTTTTCATATAATATTCATAAATTAACTTATATTATAATAATAATTAAAATGTGAAAAATAATTTTTATTATACAAATGCATTTAGATCATACTATTAGTCTTACAAATTTTATATAACTTATTTATAATTTTAGGTAATAGTAATAATATAAATAAAGTAAAATTGTGTTTAATTTGGTCAATATTAATTTATACGATAATATGCACCAAACTTCTCCTCTGCTTTGTCTTCAATTGTTGCTTCAAGGTGCTGCGTCAAGAGGACAAAGGGGGCTCTACATGTTGATCAGTCTCCGACGATCAAGTCAGTGAGAGCATTCAAATATCAAATCAGTTTCAGTCTTAAGTATTAAGAAACAATGTACCTTTATCGGGGGTCTCAAGCCCCTTTTATAGATATCCCCTCAACAACTTCTTCTAATGAGAATACAATCTCAACAGAAAGCATATAATCATAACAGAAAACCACATGTTCACGTGCACCTCTTATCTTCGGGTGCTAACAACAGGAAAATATTTTGTTTACATGTGCACCATTATTCTCTGGTGCTAACAACATTATTCTCAACAACTTGATTTGTATTTAATTAGCGTATGTGTTATAAACAAACAAAATATTCCTTCTATTTTAACTACCTAGTTCGAGTTGTCTTACCTGCGCTTAGGTCTAGCTCATGGCCCACCCTTTGGGCCATGTTGGCCTAAAATTCGAGTTAACCATACCAAAGTGTTTGGACCGAGGTCTCGAGTACTCTTGTCCAGTACACAAGTCCCCTAGGCTCGAGTCGAACTTGACTTGGCGAAGAGGCTTTCTAGCATTTGGCGGCTGGCATGACATTTCCTCAAGGGGTAAGTGAGGCACGGTTTCTGAAGAGCTCCTGACAGGACACCTTATCAGACTGAATCTAGAGCGTCCATGTCGCATGGCATCAACAGTGGAAATCCCTTATAGTTTCAACTTCTTCATTTTTTTCAAAACAAAAACGCCATTTGTCTTTCTCTTGCGCCACATAAGCTACTCAGTTTACATACTTCATAATTCTTTCGCTCTCAAAAACCCTTCCACACGCCCTCTTTTTTTCCATCGTCACACAACTTCAGCACGTCAACCAGGTAATTCTTTTCTCTACCGATGATCGCCATTTGGTTTGTAGATTACATCGAATGGATTAGACTGTGCTTCGTTTTACTCTTGATTTACTCATACTTCTTGGTCTGAACGGTACTCATATTCTTCCTATGTTTGTGTTTTTGTTATAGATATAACTGAAATGGATTACAGTGTTATGTACCCTTGGGTCAAAAATGACATTTTGAAAGAAACCTCTTATTATACCACCCGCTTACACATTAGGGAGTTAAGAGAGAATGGTTGTACTTTGAGTAAGAGGCATGAGGGGTTTGCAAAAACAGTAGAGTGTAGGGACGATCAACCCGTGTGTTGTGATGAATCCTCGGACCAAGATGGTCTATTCTCTTTCTTTTATGCTACCTTTTTCAAAAAAGGTCCTCTTGCGTCGTCCTTTGTCGATTTTTGAAAAGGATTTGTTAACAGAGCTCAACGTAGCTCTGACCCCAACTACATCCAAATAGGTGGGCATTTATTCGTGCCTTTACCATTTTGTGTTAACAATTCGATATTTCACCAACTGTGGACGTTTTCCTTTACTTTTTTTAGGCCAAGCATTTGGGTCGTCAATTATGGGTCTCCTTTAACGGTGTCCTTGGAAGAGCTTTGCTCACACTCTTCCAGTTTTCATACAAAATTTCAATAGCAAATTCCTAAAAATCCAAGCTTTCAAAGGAGATCTGACCCTTCTAGACAAGTTTCCCATATACTGGAATTCTAAACCAAGATTTCAGAGTGCTCGACGCCTGGATGGCTTGACACCACAAGATCAGAGAATATGCAAATTCTTGACGAAACTGAAGGTTGTCTTTGACATTTCCTTGCTCCTAACCAAAGAGTACCTCTCCAGTGCTTTGAAAGCCTATATTGGTACTCCTCATTTCCTACTTTAGGTAAAATCAACTCCATTACCGTGCTTAACCACTTACTTGTTTTCTTTTGTAGACATACTGTTGTCCAATATTGTCAAAATAGATATGGCCAAGCGCGTTAGAAAGATGAGAGTTGTTGCTAGCCTGAGCAAGGATTCATTATCACAGAAAAGGAAGGCCTCGATTGAGGTTTCTCCAACCCCATCTGTTCAAGACGAGCACTACAACTCGGGCCTTATTTTTAAGAGAAAAAGAGAGAAACTGCTCTGCCATTGAACAGTCCAACTCGGATGGCCGAGCTCCACATCAGGAGGTCATTACCATCCAAGAGTGTGAGGCTGAAAGCTCACAAAGAAAAATTTTATGGGATGCCGGTTTTGATGATCTTGCTCATGGACAAGCCTCATTTCTGCCTCCCAAAGATAAAACTAGATTATCCGTCCAAGGTGAAGACCTCCTCCGTTGCGATTCTTTAAAGCTATTTGGTCAAGCATTTGCCTTGGCTTGCTTGGCCAATGATAAGGCCCAAGATCGCCAGGCGTTCGAAGAAAAAAGAACAAAGAGATCCTGGAGCTCCGCAAAGGGATTGACTGCCTTCAAATGGAGAATAACCAAGTCAAGGACTTGTGTAGAAAAGCTGAACATCTCTACACCGAGAAGACCCAAGAGGCACTGGCCCTGTCCATAGAGAGGAACAAGCTTTTGGATGAGATAGAAAACCTAAAGAAGAAGATGGCATAAAAGGAAGAAGATTCCACCAAGATGATCGAAGCTCTCAAAGACGATGCTACTCGATCCTTCTTGGCTGGCTTTGAACGGCCTTGGAACAAGTAGTCGTAGTGCATTAAACCTTAGATCTTTTCGCCTTAGACCCGGGCAAGACTGTGGTCGACAACCAATTAAGGGAGGAATAACTTGAACTTTTATGGTTTATAATATGTTAACTCCTTTTAGCACTTTAACAGTTTGAACACTTTATGTTTATCAACACCTTACTTATTTTTTTATTTCACACCTTTGAATCGCTTTGTCATGTATAGCTATTTTTAGACCTTTACAAATGCACACCTCGCTACCTAACTTATCTTAACACAAATCATATATCGAGCTTCTACTAGCTTAATTATAAAAATAACAACTTTCTTGCCTTATTGCAAATGCCTTTACACAACTACTATCAATACACACACCAATACCTTATCACTTACACTAATCCATCTCTAAATCCTGAGGGTGAAGTAATAAGTATAACGAAAATCTAACTTAAGCAAGGATAAGCATGAAAAACCTTGGAATTCCAACTTAACAGAGAACTAACCTTTCGATGAAACGAGCATGTATTCAATCTTTACTTGCACAACTTTGTTTCAAAAACTTGGTCAAAAGCCGCATATCATAACTTCTCTAAGCCTTACTTCACAGAGCGCCTACTCGGATAATCGTACTTGCTCCGAGCTCAATCATCTTATCCACGTATATAATCGAAGGATTCCACTACATATCATTTAGTCATCTCACAGAGTGCCTAAACTCGGTGATCGTTCTTACACCAAGTTAGGTCGTCTTACCTTACATCAAATCAAATAATATAGTCATAAAACATCAGTTTACAGAGCGTCTATACTCGGGTAGTCGTCCTTACGCTGAGCCAGGTCGCCTTACCTTGCCAAATACTTCATCTATATCAACTTTACACACAGGAAGCCTATACTCTGGTAGTCGCACTCACGTCAAGCTAGGTCGTCTTACCTGTCACTATATAACCAATTTACACACAAGGTGATGGAAGACGCCCAGGCACAAGACCAAGTACAAACCCAACAAATAGAAGATCAGGGCCAATTACTAGAGTTATGGCAAAGAAGGTTCAATAGGACTGGAATACAGCTACTGATGGCAGAGAAACCTCCCAATATATGTTCAAAGATGTTATAACTCTAGTGTAGAGTAGAATTTATTTTCTTGTTGAAATTAGATTAGGAATTTTATTTTTTATTTTCCTTAGATGAAATTTGACACCTAAAAACCAACCTAGGTTAAATTAGGGTTCCTTAAACACCTAAGCTGTGGAGAAGAGAGCACATGTTCCACATGTTTTACATGTGCTAAAAGCTTTCCATCACATGCTCTATGTGCCATGTCCAAAAATAGGCCCCAAATTCAAATGCAAACTCCATTTGAATTTAGCTTTCATTTCACTTGTATTTGGCTATTCAAATCTCGACCTTCCATTGCTTTAGAAGGAGGTGCTTGGTTCATGAATTTCTCAAGATTAATATAGAGTGAATTGATTTCACTCCTTGTCTCCTAGCTCTCTAGGATAGACATTTAGTCTTCAATTTTCACCTATTCCAAGTGAGATGGCCTCACCACTCACTCTCCACACCTAGCATGCACCTTCAAGGAATCCACAAGCTCTACGTGAGCTCCTTGTTCATCTTCCTTCATTGATGCTTCCGCAACTCTTCCAAAGAAATTGCAAATCGGATGAAGGCGTACTCCATCAAGTGGTATCTAGAGTCAAGGTTCTTCAAGAGCTAAGGGTGCCTTCTTCTTTTCATTTTAATTTTTTTTTGTCTTAATTCCGTGTTGTTCATCTTGTTTCCTTAAGGTCTTGTTGTTTTTTAATTTTAATTTTGATTTGGTTTCTGTTTGGCCAAATCCATCGGTGCAATGTGTTCAAATTGTTCTTGAGCTTCTAATTTCAATTTTGTGTAGGATTCCTTTGAATTTTGGTGTTGCTTTTTTAATTTTGCTAGATTTGAGTCTTTCTTCCAAATTTAATCGGTTCATATTGTTTTGATTTGAGTCATTTTGATTTTTCAATCCATATATGTTTTGTCAAGTCATGTGCATCCTAAAATGTCATCAATTATATGTAGTCCTTTTATTGATAATTTTGGTTGTTTAATTCTAAAATTGAGTATAGTTTTATCATTCTATTTTTGACCCTTTGGTGCATTTTAATACAAGTTCCTATACATCAATTCTATTGTGTTTTTTAAGTTTCTCAAAACTGTGTTTTTAATTTCAGATTAGGCTTCATCTATTTTTGTTGAATTTTTGCTAGCTATTTTTGTTTACAAAATTTAATTCCGTTTATGAAAAATTGTGAAATTCTGGATCTAAACAGATTGAAGTGTTAGAAAAAAGTTGAAAAAAAAAGTGAAGCAAAATTCGACATAGAAAATAAATGATAAATCAAATTCAAACAGTGTGCAATGCTGGCATCCGATTTGAAAAATTTATCTCGATTAATTGATGCACTCTTTTAGCATGATTCGAGTGCCAAAATTGAGCTAAGATCTTGAATTGTCTGTGGTTTAATATTCAAATTTGAAAGATCCAGCTCAGCATAAATCAGTTAAGTCATGCATTTTGACACCTTAATATTCTGTAGTACTGTTTTGGTTTAGTTAATCCAATTTTAGTGTCATTCTTTAGGTTCAATTTTTGTGTTATCCTTTTGTTGAGTACCTTATTTTGTTTGCTTGTCAAATTTTGTTCAATTACTCTTCCAAGTTGTCATATATCAACTCCCTTTGTTGTATTCCAATTTCAAATTGATTTTTGTTGCTTTAACTTTTGTTGACCTTATTTCTTGGCAGATAAGCAATTCAAAGGTGCATTGTTAAGTTTGGAGCTAAGATCTTTGGTGAGAGCTTTATCACTTAGTAGGTGCTGATTTGAATTCTCAAAATTAAATAACCTTGAGAGGTTGAGCAAGAGGACAGTAGCAAGTGAGCTTAAACACTTACACAAAGAAGAAGTGCCAAAAAGAAAAGAAGGATTGCATAGAATAGGAATTTCTAAATTTTGTCAATTCAATTTTCTTTGAGTTGTAATTTGCAAAACCTTGAATAATTAGTGGATTAATTGTGCATTAGACGGTGAGTGTTTCTTCAAGGTTCAAAGTGCCAAGAAGCCTCACCTTAGGAAACGCCTAGTTTACAAGTTTTCCTAGATAGAAATTTTTTTCTATTAAGCATTTTTATTGCTTTGTATTGTTTGATTGCATAAAACAAATTGTGTTTTCATTGTTGATTGTGCTCTAAGTGAATTACTTAGAGAAAGGTTTGTGAAAGTCTTGAAGGATAGAATCTGGCTAGGAAAGGCTTGGTACTTAAGTAATCCAAGTGATTCACCTCCCTTTCCTGGGAATCTACCTACATTACTCCACTTATCTTTCTTTTGGTAAATTGCTTTTAACACATAACTTTAACCATGTCTTCTCATTCTCATCACTCTAGTGAAAATGATAGAATGTCTATTAAATCTCTTTTGAAACAACTAGCACAAAACTTTCAATCACTTTCACATAGACAATTGCAACATGAGGTTCAACTCAAAGAAAGGGATGCTCATTTTGCTTTGATGAAAGAAGAGTTGAAAATGGTTAAAGAAAGGGATGAATACAACAAATCAAAAAAAAGTTCTCGTGCATCTAGCTCTAGGGGAGATGATTCTTTTAAGAAACAAAACCTTAGAATTAATGACTATTATCAACCACCCCATAGGAGAGCTAGAAAAGAAAGCACTAAGGAGGTTAGGGTAGATCTACCTTATTTCCATGAGAAAGAAAATGTATAAGCTTACCTAGATTGGGAAATGAAGGTAGAACAATTGTTTGCTTGCCATAGAGTAAGTAAGGAAAGAAAGGTACCCTTAGCCACCCTAAGCTTCCAAGGTAATGCTATGTATTTGTGGACTGCCCTTGAGAGAGAAAGGCGCCTTCATAAGGACCCTCCCATAGAGTATTGGAATGATCTTAGGGGATCCTTAAGACGCCGCCATATTCCCTCCTACTACAATAGAAAGTTGATGGACAAGCTCCGAAGAATTCATCAAAAAAATCTAAGTCTAGAAGAATATTGGCAAAAAATGGTGTTATATATAATAAGGGCAGGGATTAATGAAGAAAACCATACCACATATCTAGGTTTTTAAGTGGTCTCAAACTTGAGATAAGAAACAAAGTTGAACTTTTACCTTATAGAGATTTAGATGACTTGATTCAACTTAGCATTAAAGTTCAAAAACAAATTTTGAGAAAACAATCAAGTCAAAAACAAAGTTCATACTCTGTATCTTATGACAAGGATGAGTCCCAAAGAGGGGAAGAGCATATCAAAGAAACATCTCTAGAACCTTCCCCAAACCTATCCAAATACGAGCATATCTCACACACTCGAGCTAGATAAATTCAGTGTATTAAATGTCTTGGTAAGGGTCATTTAACATCGTAGTGTCCCAATGAAAGAACTATGATCTTAAGGAACAAAGATGAATATATTAGCCAAGAAGAAGAAACTAGTGAGAGTGAAGAAAGTGAGAGAAAATAGAAAGAAGTAGAAAATCAAGAAAAAGCCCTTAAAAAAAATAGGCGTGGGAAAAGAGTGTTCCTTGACACAAGGTTATTTAGAAAGAAGAAAAATTGAAAACAAAATAGAAAAGATACTTCTTTCTGAGCAACCTTTAGACCTCCTGTTTTGTAAAGGAACACATAAAAAAATTAAAGTCTCGTGTAGGAGAACTCATGGGCCAATTTGGAGTTGATAAAACTCTAGAGCTTTTAAAAGGAAAATTCTTTTGGCGACCCATGAGGAAAGATGTTCAAAGACATTACCATAGATGTATTTCTTGTTTAAAAACTAACTCTAAGGAAATGTCTCATGAACTCTATGCTCCTTTACCTTTCGCAAGTGCTCCATGGGAAGACAAAAGCATAGATTTTATATTAAAACTTCCTAGGACAACAAAAGGTTTTGATTCCATTTTTATGGTTGTGGATAGGCCTAGCAAGATAGCACATTTCATTTTACGCCATAAAGTGGATGATATTAATAATATCTCTAGGCTCTTCTTTAGAGAAGTGGTAAAACTTCATGGTTTATCTCAAAGCATAGTTTTAGATAGAGATCCAAAACTTGTAGGCCATTTTTTTAGGATTCTTTTGGAAAAACTTGGAACTAAGTTGAAATTTTCAATTTCTTATCATCCTCAAACGAATGGTCAAAATGAAGTTGAAAATATATCTTTTTCTACTATGCCTAGGGTAATCATGAGAGACAACCACAAATCTAGGGATGAGTACCTTTCCCATATTGAATTTGCATACAATAGGGTAGTTCATAAAACTACTAATATTTCTTCATTTGAAGTTGTATATGGGTTTAATCCTCTTACTCCTTTAGATTTGTTGCCACTTCCTAATCCACAAGAATTTGTGCCTAAGGAATGAGTAACAAAAGCTGAATTTGTTAAGAAAACGCATGAAAGGATTAAAGAACAAATACAACAACAAACAAAGAAATATTTAACACATAGCAATAAGAGGAAGAGAGAGATAATTTTTTAGGAAGGAGATTGATGTGATTCCACTAGCCATATAGAGAATGATTTTTGACATTCTTAGGAATCACCTTGAGCTGGACATTATTTAGGCACTTTTCTTAGAGTTGGATCAATGTTCTAAGACAAGAACTCACCAAAAACTAGTACCAAATCCCAAACTCATTTGGATGTTCCATATATTGTCAAATTGAACCAAAAGAGATGGAGGAAAGGCAAAAACACTAATTAACAAAACAAAACAGTAAGGTACCGAATCAAATTGCTGGAATTGAAGAAGAAAAGATGAAAAACAGCCAAGAACACAAATGAACCATAGCTAGACAATAACAAGCTGAAATTGCCGAACCAAAACAACTAGGAAACAAGCTAAGACAAGGAAATTAACAAGAGAAGAAAGGAAGGAGAAGAGAATACTCATGAAGATGGAAGAATGGTTGGATGATCACGCCACTAGAAGTATGGATGCTCCTAGATGAGTGTGCAAGCCGCCACTTGAGGAAACCATGATCCTTCAAGATAAGACTAGAGAAGAAGGTTCAAAAGCTCTCCAATGCTCACTCCAATTTTGAGTATAGTTTCTTTAGATAAATTCAAATCTGAATTGTACAAGCTAAGCACCTTTATTTATAGCCTAGAGGTGCTGAAAAATAGGTGGGAAAATTCAAATAAACTCATTTGAAATTCCCACCAAAAACAAGTCACATGGGAGGTGTGACCTTTTTCTACTATGACACCTCCTAAAAACTACACCTACACCACTCTCCTAAGTCACATGGACAATGTGACTTTATTTTACATTTTTCACACTCCTTTATTTAATAACCACACCTCCTAAAACTATACAAGAGTATTTCAAAGCTTGGCCTTGCCCCTCATGGGATGGACTTGGGCTCTTTGGGCTTTGGCCTTCTTGGGCTTGGGCTTGGGCTTTGGGCTTGGGCCTCATCTTTATTTTATGTCTTCTTTTAATTTTGAGAAGACTAGAAGGAAAAACTTCAAATGTGAGGGTGGATGTCCTCTTCCTCCATTAATAAAAGCCTCCTTTATTTGATTCTCATCAGAGATGGGGTTTGGTTTCAACTTAGAAAGGATGGATTCCCTACTAAGAGTAAATCCAAACTTAGTCCCCGAGAAGATGGTCCTTTCCATGTCTTCAAAAGAATCAATAATAATGCATATCAAATAGACCTGCCTAAAGAATATACAGTACATACTACTTTCAATGTTATGGATTTAACCCTTTTGTAGGTAGTGAAGATGAAGAGGCAGAAGCATTGGATTTGAGGACAAATCCTTTTCAAGAGGGAGGGGATGATGGAAGAGGCCCAAGCAAAAGACCAAGTACAAACCCAACAAATAGAAGATCAGGGCCAATTACTAGAGTTATGGCAAAGAAGGTTCAAGACGACTGGAATACAGCTACTGATGGCAGAGAAACTTCCCAATATATGTTCAAAGATGCCATAACTCTAGTGTAGAGTAGAATTTATTTTCTTGTTAAAATTAGATTAGGAATTTTATTTGTTATTTTTCCTTAGATGAAATTTGACACCTAAAAATCAACCTAGGTTAAATTAGGGTTCCTTAAAACCTAATTTAACCAAGGTCGGTTATGACTAAGCCATGGAGAAGAGTACACATGTTCCACATGTTTTACATGTGCTAAAAGCTTTCCATCACATGCTCCATGTGTTATGTCCAAAAATAGGCGCCAAATTCAAATGCAAACTCCATTTGAATTTAGCTTTAGTTTCACTTGTATTTGGCTATTCAAATTCTGGCCCTCCATTGCTATAAAAGGAGGTGCTTGGTTCATGAATTTCTCAAGATTAATATAGAGTGAATTGCTGCCAAAATATTTGCCAATTTCACTCCTTGTCTCCTACCTCTCTAGGATAGACATTTAGTCTTCAATTTTCACCTATTCCAAGTGAGATGGCCTCACCACTCACTCTCCACGCCTAGCATGCACCTTCAAGGAATCCACAAGCTCTACGTGAGCTCCTTGTTCACCTTCCTTCATTGATGCTTTCGCCACTCCCCCAAAGAAATTGCAAATCAAATGAAGGCATACTCCATCACAACGCACCTATACTCAGGTAGTCGTATTGACACCGAGCTAGGTCGTCTTACCTAACTCCAAACCAAGTGAACCACTAGGCAAACCAGTCTCACAGGGCGCCTATGCTCTAGTACACGTACTTACACCTCGTAAGTCGTCTTACCTTGTGCTAACTCGAGTAAATCAACAAATAAAGTACTCTCGCAGGGCGCCTATGCTCGGGTATACGTATTTACACCGAGCTAGGTTAACTTACTGTGTGCTAACTCAAATAAATCAACAAACAATGTTATCTCCAGGGTGCCTATGCTAGAGTATATGTACTCACGCCAAGAAAGGTCAACTTACCGTGTGCTAACTCAAGTAAATCAACAAAACTAATGCACCATCTTCCAAGAACAAATTTATCACTAGATGACCTCGTTAATAAACCCTTTCAAGGGAAAAAAAAAGCATCACCTTAAACATCACATTGTTCAAAAGAAAGCATTAAAAAGAAATTTCTTAAATGAATTAAAACTTGAGGTTTGCCACGTTCCTCGTTCGAGAAATGGCTCCCCCTTCCAGGGTTTCTAGCCTATATGCTCCATTTCCAAGCACCTCGACTACGCGAAACGGGTCAGTCCACTTCGGAGATAACTTGATTTCTAACTGGTAGGGATGGGCCTTTCGCATCACTAAGTCGGCAACCTTGAACTACCGATGTTTCATCTTGCTCTTTTGCTTTAGCTTCACCCTTCTCTTCAAAGCCTGAGTTAATACGAGCATGTTCACGCACATTGTCCAACAAATCCAAGTTTACCTTCCTTCCTTCGTTAGATTCCTCAACAACAAAGCTTTGGAACCGAGGAGTATTCTCTTGTATCTCCACTGGTATCATGGCATCTGACCCATATACAAAACTGAAAGGCGTCTCTTTGGTTATTGATTGTGGGGTGGTGTGATAAACCCACAGGATTCTGGGAACTTCTTCTGACCAAGTTCCCTTTGCTTTTTCTAGCTTCCTCTTCAACCCTCTCAATAAGATCTTGTTAGCTGACTCAACCTGGTCATTCATTTGAGGGTGTTCCACTGAGGCGAATATCTGCTTTATTCTGAGCTCCGAACACAACTTACCCAACTTTTGGCTAGCAAATTGGGTCCCGTTGTCGGACACTAGGTGCCTCAGAATCCCAAAACGACACACAATGTTCTTCCATACGAAATCTTGTACCTTGTGAGCAGTTATTTGTACAACTGGCTCGACTTCAATCCACTTTGTGAAGTATTCAATGGCCACAATGATACTTCATCTGGCTTATCACCAAAGGGAAAGGGCCTAAAATATCTATTCCCCATGTATGGAAAGGCCACAGGCTACAAATTGACCGCAAATCCTCGGGTAGTGCGTGGCACCAATTAGTGTGCTTCTAACATTGCTCATAGCATTGTAGGTAATCCTCCTTCATGGTCGGCCATTAATACCCAACTCGGATGACGTTCAACGAGAGAACTTGTCCTCCTAAGTGACTGCCACAAATGCCTTCATGAAGCTCGGCCATTATGCGAACGCACTGATCTCCACTTACACATGTAAGGATTGGGTGGGTATAACCGTGACGAAAAAGATTTCCATCTATCAAGGTGTACCCCCTGCATTCCTTTTAACAATCTTGGTCTTCATGGGCTTGGCGGGAAGTAACCCATTAGCAAGGTAACGCTTGTAGGGTGTTATCCAAGTCTCTGGGGCGTCGACCTGTAAAACTTCAAGAAACTCGTCCCCCAATAACCCATAGGAGGTTATTTTTGGGACTTTCAGGGTTTCTTGAATCATCAACCTATGTCTTCTCCCCTTTTCTGAGTTGATCCCTATGACCTCCACATGGTCAATCTCAATCGATCCTTCTTCAGCTGTCTTGGGTGACTTTAATGTCTCCTGGATTACTGACCTCTTCCGACCTCCCTTCCCTAAGCTAGCTAGCTTAGACAACAGATCTGCTCGGGAGTTCTTATCTCTAGGAACGTGAACGAGGTCGAACATACAAAAGGTTGCTTTCAAGATCATCACGTACCTGAGATATGACACTAGCTGCGGATCATTGGCCTGATACTCACCCATGACTTGCCTAGTGACAAGCAACGAGTCACTTTTCACCAGCAAACTCCAAGCTCCCAATTCCTTGGCTAGCAACATCCCTGCTATCAAGGCCTCTTACTCAGCTTGGCTTTTGCTTGCCTTAAACGCGAACCTCAGGGCTTGCTCGATTAATAGCCCGCTTTGTCCCTCTAAAATGACCCCAGCCCCACTCCCCTTGTTGGTTGGAGGATCCATCTACTGAATAACCCACTGAAAGTCATTAGGATCAAGCTGAGAGTCTTTGGATGAAAGTTCCACCATAAATTTTGCGTACACCTGACCTTTGATTGGCCCTCGTGGCTCATACTGTATATCAAACTTGGACAGCTCAACTGGCCAGCTGACCATCTGACCTGCTATATCATAATTTTGGAGGACCTTACGTATGGGAAGATCGGTCATGAAAATAACGGTGAAGCTCTGAAAATAATGGCGAAGTCGTCGAGGTGTGAACACCACAACTAGGGTAGCCTTCTTGATAGCTTGGTACCGAGTCTCTGGTCTCTGCCCGATCTGTAATCGAAAAATAAAGACGAATACGGGACCTGGGATTGGCTTACGAAGAACATGGGGACTGGCCAAGTATTCTTTCAACTTGGTGAAAGCTTCCTCACATTCACTAGTACACACAAAATGGTTGTTCTTCTTAAGAAATTGGAAGTAGTGGTACCCCTTGTCTCCACTGGCAGACAAGAAATGAGAGGGCGACCATGCGCCCGATTAGTTGTTGCACCTCCTTCACATTGGTCGAGCTCCTCATCCTTATAACTATCGTGCATTTGTCAGGGTTCACTTCTATATCCCTTTCAGTTAGTAGAAAGCCAAAGAACTTCCTTGTTTCTATCCCAAATGCACACTTATCTGGATTAAGCTTTAAATTGTAATAATGATAATAATAATAATAAGTTGGTTGTAAAAAAATTATTTTCCTATGTCAAAATATAACTTCTTTTAAGTGTTGAATTACTTATGTAACAAGGGCATTTTTGTAAAATAGTAATGCATAGGAATAATGTAATTTGGTGTGTTGATTTTCAAATAATCAATATTTTTAGTTGAAGGAGGTAACGTAATAATATATCTGTTGCTTCTTATGTATGAAAACACCATATACTGTGTTTATTATGATTTATAATATTATTCAAAATAAATGAAAATAAAAACAACCAAAGCTCTGAGAAAAAAATATGGAAATAAACATCACTAGTTTTATTGAAACTGGTTGCGTATAACTGAAGAGCTGTACGAAAGGGCAAAAAGTCTTTTTATCTCAATAATTTATTCTTTTAAAAAAAATTATACTTGCTTCCAATAAATCACATTTAATTTTAAAATAAACATTATTTTTTTATATTTAAATAAAATAATATTTAAACTTTTAATTTTAAATAAATAGTCCAATTATTTATATTTTTAGTAAAAGCACGCAGTGAAGTCACTCAACTTATCTATTAAATGAAATTTTATCATAGTAGATCCCAGAAATTTTATAAGAATGGTGCAACTATATCTAGACTTTACCAGAATATGCAGATTTTAAAAGAAGTGCAAAATTCGTGTTTGGAAACACATATTAAATGAAGAATTATGTTCCAAAACTCATTTTGAATTTGAAAAGTTTTTTATATCCCTTAAAGTCGCGGTACAAAACACAATTTAATATTTTTTTTCCCGTAAAGTCATACTGCTAAACATAATTTCATTCCATTTTAATTTTTTTAATCAGGTCAGCTAGCATATTTTTTTATTTTATAAAACTATACTTAGTAGCACATTTTTTTATTTTTTTTATTTGAATGTTTTTAAAAAGTAGTTTAATGTAATGTTGTAAGTTTTATTGTTATGATTTTAGGTAATGTAATTAAATAATCAAATTATTCACGTTAATTAAATATTATTTAGAAAAAATTAAAACAATACTAAAATTAATGTTCTCAGTTGATTCTGAGGGTGATACTGAGTTTTTCTTAACCCTTCAAAAAAATTGAGTTTTTACTTGGCTACTTTCTAAATGCCAATTTCAATATGCATTTCTATACTTATCATGTTCGATGAATGTCTCCTGATTTGCTCCCCATCATTGCCTTGTGATTATTTTCTTACCTTTCCATCATGCAGCAAGAGGTGAGCATGTTGATGTAATTAGGTTGTTGTCTATGGACATCTTCCACAAAGGAAAACTTATACGGAAAGAAAGGAAAACTTATACGGAAAGGTAATTCAAATGAATAATCACATATCAAGGTTTTCAGATTTTACTATTAGTGGATATCATAAAGGAAACCACATTAGATATGACAGTTCAAAAGAAGATTACTTATATGATAAATTATATAATAGATTTGAGTTTTTAACTAGTTTTCAATAGTTTTTGTTGTGTAATATGATTTACTTTTAATTTGTGTACAACTCCTTCTTAAACTATATATTTGGAGTTCATTCCTATTTAGCTTGATTGAATTTTGAGTAGTTATAAGCAGGTTTGAATTTTTTTTCATAAAATGGTCAAAATACCATTTTAAATAGGCATTAATAATACATATAAAAATAGCCACCAAAACTAATTTGGTGGCTATATCTACAAAGTTGTTGTTTAGCGACCGAGACAAAATTGGTCGTTATTGCGGTCTCCATTTAGTCACCGAATTAGCCACCACAAGTTTTTTTTTTCATTAATTATTTTAATTCATTAGCAACCGAAAATAGTGGTTGTTATCACCTTCTATTTCAACCACAAATTTAGCCACGTATATTTTATAAAAATTTGGTCACTAATTGGGTTCATGAATTTTGGTGACTAAATTTTTTTCGACCAATTTAGTCATCGAAATTTCGGTTTGTAATTTGGTTCCTGAAATTTGGTGACCAAATTTTCTACGATCGATTTAGCCACCAAATTTTCGGTCCCAAATTAGTGACCAATTTATAATTTGGTCGTTAAATGCTTTGCGACTAGGGTTTTCGCTGTCATTTTTATTTGGTGACCATTTTGGTCGTTGTATTGGACAGGAATGCTCGGGACCTCTATCCTAGCATTTAGGTATCGTCAGCTCAGCTTTGGACCCAAAAGGCGGGTTTTGAGCTTGACCTAGTTTTAATGGTAAGCTCGGGAAAGAATAATTAAAGTAGAGAAAATATTAAGTTAGGTCATTTGTTAATATAAAGTCGTCCGTTAAATATATGTTAATATAAAGTTGTTAGTTGAATATATGTTAATATAAAGTTGTTAATTGAATATATATGTTAATATAAAGCTGTTAGTTGAATATATATATTAATGTAAAGTTGTTAGTTGAATATATATGTTAATATAAAGTTGTTAGTTGAATATATATGTTAATATAAAATTGTTAGTTGAATATATATGTTAATAAAGTTGTTAAATAAGTAGCGAGCACCCCTGAATAAAGGTGCACAAGATTCTCTTCTGTTGTTAGCACCGTGAGTAAAGGTGCCCGTAGGCAGAATATTTTTCTGTTATATATGCTTTCAGTTGAGATTATATGCTCGTGAGTGAAAGTTATTAAAGGGATCACTGTAAAAGGGGCCTGAGACCTTTGGTAAAGGTATGCTGTTTCCAAATACTTGAGACTGAAACTGATTATTATTTTGTATGCTCTCACTAACTTGATCGTCGGAGTGTGTGATAAGTGCGTAAATTTTGTAATATTTCATATCAAAATATAGGCACTTATGAGTATTAATTGCTAATTTACATATAAAATAATCCCTAATTTAAGAATGTATACCTTTTTAGATTTTTTATGATCTTTATTTGACTAAAAGCATTTTGTTCCCAAATTTGGTGTTAATTGCATGTTTCTAGGGAAGAATGGAGATTTGGACTAATGAAGATTGATATATGCTAAAAGGAGAAAGTTGAAAGGCCTAGAACGCATAGAAGAGAGAAAAAATTACAACTCAGCAACGAGAATGCATCAGATTAATTGGGCTATTTTTATGTTTTTATCATTAAAGTCATAAGTGCGACATAGGAAGTCACCTAACCCTAGAAAATTAGGTTAAATAGGAGGCTAGAGGCATAACTCTAGGGTGCCATATTGAGAGGAAAACACATTTGAGTGAATTGTAACCAATTGGGAGAATGGAAGGTGCTAGAAGTATGCGTGGCTGATTCTACCCTTTGGGATTGGCAGTAATTTGTTCGAACTCTTATATATTGAGGTGGTATTTAAATATTTAATATTTTGTTCTTGATTGATTATTGGCATTGTTGTTTTACTTCTAAACCATTGTGATAGTTTGAGAATCTTAAATCTGACTGAGAGGTATTTTTAGGGTTTTGACCTAAACAATAACACTAAACATATTTGAGTGCTAAACATAGACTTGAAATGTTAATTACCATTAACATCTTAGTGTGATTCTAAGTTGTTTTTATAAATATGAGATAAATTTATATATAGGAAACACTCTTAAGAATTTTATATGCGAGAAATCAATATAAATAAATTTTCTACGGGCATCAACGTCAATCAAAGAACTTAATATTAACATGCTAATCAAAATACATGAGAGTGAGAAAGATGAAACCTAATCCCTATTATTCCAACTTGAAGCAACCAAATTCTTTGTCTGTTTTCTTATTTATCATAGCCAACTCATTCAATTTCAACACACTTTTTATTATTCTGTCTTTATATTTAGCGAATTTTGTACTTCATAATTCCACTTTTCCTTGTGGGATCGATATTCATCCTTAGGGATAATTATAACTTCGGACAATGTGATGCACTTGCTGTAGAAAATCATCAGTCTGATCAATAGGTAGAGCCCTCTCTTTCCCAGTGGAGCGTTGTTCCAGTGCACCCAGAGAAGATAGACTAGAAGCGGATCTCTCCGTCCAGTCCTCTCAACATTTGACGCCCACCGTGGGGCACGATAAAACCTGATCCCATCCACATTCCTGATTGGGCCTTCCGACATGATGAGAAACACAAGGCAAGGACTGCTAGGATCTGAAGGAAGTGATGCCCCTACCTTACAGCACAAACGAGAGCAAGAGCGGAGCCAAGAACGAATCCAAGAAGAAGTCAAGGCCAAGCAGGAGAGGTTACGAGTGGTAGCCAGAGCTGAGCAAGAGCTTTTGCAAGATCGTCTGATGGCAGAAATCCCCGGGTAGCTATGGAGAAGCAAGCGCAAGCCAATGAATAGTTGCACAAAACCAATGAGGATCTACATAAAAGACTGCACCAACATGACCGAAGTTCCACCAGGGAACGATATTTGAACTTGCCCTCGAGAGGTAGTCCCAAGCCATTTTTGCAAGAGATCATGGATCACTACAAGAAAATTTTTATTTACATACCGATTATTACATATGGATTCGAATCCGTAAGTAAAGTGAGCGTTACATACGGATCCAGATCCGTATGTAAAGTGAGCATTACATACATCTTTATATACAAATTTGGATTTGTATGTAAAGTAAACATTACATACGGATCATTACGTACGAATTTAATGAGTGTGAAACTTTTGCTTTTGTTAGTGATCAATTGGTGGGTAAAACTATTGATTGTACTTGGCGGGAATTAAAATCAATGAAAAAACTAAAATTTAAAAATTTAAAATATTAAAACAAACAAGAAAACTTATATGTTTGGTTCCCTCCATCATATTTGTTCTATTTCCTCATAAGATTTAATTTCCCAGACTTACTCAAAATTTAAACTTTCAAATCCCTATTCTCGTTCCATCCTCCAAAATTTTCTAAAACCCTTTGAAACCTTATTATTCTGCACAACTCCACCGTTGTTGCCTGACGTTGGTTCCGGACGGTGCAGATAATCCACCTTGCCGGCGCTGTCAGGCCTAAGAGTCTGGTTTTTTACGCTCACGGTGGAGGGCCCTACATCGGCGTCACCTTTTGAAGTGGGAAGGCGAGCAGCAGGGGTGGAGTGAGTTTGCTTTCACCAGTTCCATTAGGTACTATTTTTATAATTATTTATGGTTCTTACTATCATTGCTACTACTACTATTACCCCTTCTATCATGTTTTTTTTTTCTTTCTCAGACTGCGTATTAGGTTTTTGTTTGTCAGAGTTTAATTGGGTTAGTAGGGATTGTTGAAGATTGAAGATATTTCTTCACAACATGTCATAGTGTGTGTTTGATATAGAAAATAGCTTTGAAGGTTTATGATATTGTAATGAGTGGTCAATATAGGATAGAGGTTGTTTAAGGTAGTCTTTTGCATTGTGATCTACCTCATATCCCTAACCAAGGTAGTGAGCCTCAACACAAGAAGTTCTTTAAAAGGTTTCTCAAAATCTACCTTAAGTTTTTTCAAAATCAGTTTTCTGCACAAATATAAATCTGTTATTTTATAAAACAACAAATTATTTCTGCACTAGTGCTCTTTTATTAAAGCTTTTTCAAAATTCAGTTTTGGCACCAAAAAGTTTGTTTAATCCCTTTTATTACCGTTAAGCTGAGCTGAAAGTGATTTGGAAATCATCTTTTGCTTTTTCCAAAAACAATCCATTTATTTTAACTTTAACCTGTTCTTTTCATAACTATTTTTTGAAAAATTGTTATAAACCGTTTTCTATATAAAGAGAGGCACATCTCCCATGAAAAAAAGATCTATCGCATTTTTGAACACAGATAAAAGAGTTTTCGGTGAAAGATAAAAGCTTTGAATGATTTTTGAAAGGTTCTCTTAAAGAAATTCAAGGGTGTTTGTTCATTGTGTGCCTTGGTCAGGGTTTCAGATTTTGTCATTGTTGTGCTGTAGAAAAGTGTTGTTGCTTTAGGTTTCTTGCATCTTTTCTTATTCTTTCTTGTGTAAAGGTGATTGTAAAGGCACTTTTTGATATGGTTTCTTGAAGTGTAAGAGCTGTTGAAATAGTGGTTGTTTTTTAGAATTGTATGTCTTGTTCTTGAAGGGTTCAAGAACCACGAGTTTTGTAAGTGTTTTGGTTTGATTTAGTGGATTCCACCTTGGTGTGAGGTGGGACTGGATGTAGATCTTGATGAGTGAACCAATATAAACTGTGTGTGCCTTTTTTTCTTTTCAATCTCTGCACTCAATTCTGCAAAACTGATAATCTGAAATAAAATAAATCTGTTGATTTGAAATTAAATATGTTCTTTTGGGGTTGTCACATACTGTTCTTCAAGATTTTGGAATAGTTCTTGATTACTTTTGGATATCTAAATCTTTGTGTTGGCTTATTAAAGAAAGTAATGAGCTCTCTAAAATAATTTTGTTCAAGAATCACTTTCTTTTCAAGATTGTTCTTAAAGATTCAAATTTGGATTTCTTGGTGTAAAATCTTTCTTAATCTATGTTCTTTTCAAGGTGCTTACATTGTTCTGGAAAATCACTCATTTAATCTCAATCTAATCTGGTCAAGTTTCTGGATTGGATAAAGTAATCAGAAAATAAATCTATTCTTTTTTAAATTAATTTGTTCTTTTTCTCAGGATTACTAAAAAACAGTACTGTTTGCGAAAAATTTTAAAAGTTCAATTCACCCCCCCCCCCCTTCTTGAACTTAGACAATAAATGACCCGGCAGGGATTTGTTGATTTTTGAAACATATCCAAAAGCGAAAAATGATATGAATATAAAATGGCCGAAATTTTTTTTGCAAGAAATAAAGGGCTGGAAAATAAAATGCAAGAAAATAAAGACAATAATTTATAGGTACTTGAATTTAAAGACAAGAAAGTAAAGGTACTTGAATTTAAAGACAAGAATTAAAGGTTCTAGAATGTAAAGAAATTGTAAGGTGTTAATCAACTCAAGGCAAAATAATCTCAAGAACCTAAGCTCTTATACCACATGATGTGAGTTGAGTTTAGGATTGTTCATTTAGGTGACACTTTAGTTTTAGGATTGAGATTTTAAGGAAAATATGAGTAAAAACTGATGACTTTTTACGGCAAGTGCGCCGCATTTTTCAGAAGTAATAATTATCCCTAAGGATGAATATCGATCCCACAAGGAATAGTGAATTATCAAGTACAATATTCGCTAAATATAACAACAAAACAATAAAAAGAGTATTGAATTGTGTGTTGGCAATGATCAATAAGAAAACAAACAAAGAATTAGTTTCTTAAGTTGAAAAAATAGGGATTAGGTTTCATCTCTCTCACTCTCATGTATTTTGATTAGCATGTCAATATTAAGTTCTTTTATTGAAATTGATGCCCGTAGAAAATTCATTTATATCGATCTCTCGCATATAAAATTCTTAAGAATGTTTCCTAAATATCGATCTCTCACATAATTATAAAAACAACTTAGAAATCACAATCAGACGTTAATGGCAATTAACATTTCAAGTCTATCTCTAGCACACAAATATGTTAAGTATTGATGTTTAGGTTCGAACCCTAAAAATACGTCTCCTTCATATCTAAGATTCTCAACTTGTCACGAAAAGTTAAAAGTAAAACAACAATACCAATAATCAATCAAGAACTGAATATTAATATATAAGATATCACCTCAATACATAAGAGTTTGAGTATATTACTCCCAATCCCAAAGGGTAGAATTAGCCACGCATACTTCTAGCACCTTCCATTCTCCCAATTGGGTTACAATTCACTTTATGGTGTTTTTCTCTCAATCTGGCACACTAGGGTTGAGCCTCTAGCCCCCTATTTATCCTAGTTTTCTAGGGTTAGGTCACTTCCTGTGTCGCGCTAATGGGCTAAGTGATAAAACATAAAAAGGGCTCAATCTTTCTTTGCATCTTTTTCCATTCTAAGACCTTTTAGCTTTCTCTTTTTGGCTCAAATTATTCTCCTTTACTTCAAATCTTCAATCCTCCCTAAACTCTAAGTGTAATTCTCTCTATCTCTTCTCTCATTAATTGTTTGTATTTTCCGTTGTCATAAACAACCGATTGAATCGTAATTTCAACCGATTGAATTTCTGATACCAGTTTCTGCTTGTTTTCTATATTGGTGTTCTCGCCTGTTGACCAGGGACGTCTTCGTGCGTGGCTTATCCTCGTCAGCTTAGGGCACCTTCGTTCTGCACCGTCTGTGAGTACCTGAAAAGAAGTGAACAAAGGGGCGCCCTCGCGGCCGTTTGCACTCCGACGATCAAGTCAGCTAGTGAGAAACATCAAAGGGGACACCTCCGTATCGGAACACCGTGAATGGATGTTCTGAAGGTGGTCGAATAACTGAGTAACTGATTTCACCCTAATTGCATGTGCGTACAGTGGGTTCGCGAGCAACCAACTAGAGTGTGTGTGTAAACTGTGAAAACTAGATCCCTGTCTCAAACGTCTAAAGCCCCTTTTAAACATCTAAAGCATTTAAAGCGTCTTAAAGCGCATTTAAAGCGTATAAAAACGTTCAACGCGTTTAAAACGTTCAAAGCATTTAAAGCGTTTAAAGTGTTTTAAAGCGTTCGAAACGTAAACTAAATTAAAGCATACCTTAGCAAACTTTCAGGAAAACATTGATGTTATGTGCTTACTGCACGTGTTCTTCTGACTTGATCGCTACTCTACGTGGAGGGCCCTATAGCGTCGTAACCCAACTTAGGGTTAATCCATCGTGCAAGCCCTCCTGACGCAAGGGGGTGACTTTCTGGGTGTCAACTCATGCACCCCAACCTCTAGTCACTCGCCCTGGGAGTGTATCTACTTTCCTCCCAGAGGTGGCGTGGGTACTTCACAAGTCAGGTTTTTTTTTTTTATCAGCAATGAATAAATAAAATTAAAGGGGATACTTCAGGGGTATCCCAACCCATATATAGAGACCACAAAAGGACTTCCTATCTCTCCTTTATGGTTGGAGCAAAACAACCTTAAAGTGAGAAAAACATGCCCAAAAATATACCCAAGCAAGATCGCCTGCCGCCAATGCTTCTCGCCTTGTATGCTTTGACCTAAGTAAACCCTGCTCTCGAGGAGGATCCACTCGGGAAATCCCCATCTCATTGCTCTTATTAAGGTTAACAGACATCTTTATCGAACCAACACAAACCCGGCGATGTGTCTACCTCGGTGATTTTCAGTACCTGATCTTCCGTTCTTCGAATACGGCAATGATACACAACTTCACCGACCACCGACTACGCGCTCATGGAGATCGCCGCTTCATCGATCGGCGATCATGTTTACTTTTGCCTTCGGCGACCACCGACTAGCGCATGGAGATCGCCATTTCATCGACCATGGAGGTCATGTTTACCTTTGCATAATTTCGACGACCACTAACTACGCACGCATGGAGATCGCCGTTTCATCGACCGGCGATCATGTTTACCTTTGCCTTCGGCGACCACCGACTAGCGCATGGAGATCGCCATTTCATCGACCATGGAAGTCATGTTTACCTTTGCATAATTTCGACGACCACCAGCTACGCACGCATGGAGATCGCCGTTTCATCGACCGGTGATCATGTTAACCTTGTATAACTTCGGCGACCACCGACTACACACATATGGAGAACGCCGCTTCGTCGACCCCCGATGACCTTTGCATAACTTCGACGACCACCGACTCCACGCATGGAGATCACCGTGTCATCGACCGGCGATCATGTTATCCTTGTATAACGACCGGCGCCCACCGATTACACTCGTATGGAGAACGCCGCTTCGTCTATCGGCGATCATGTTGACCTTTGCATAACTTCGATCAACCACAGAACCATAGCCTCCATCCATCCCAGTCGCGCCTTGGCTTGCGCCTATTGAACACAGCACCTACAAACCACCGATCTTACCACAAATGCTAGCAGGCCTACAGATCTTCCAATCTTCCACAGACCCTTCTGCCTTTCCTGGACCGGGCTTTACTTTGGAGGTCCATTACTTATAGCTCTTGATACATAAGATTGGGTTTAAAACCCAATCCACAAAAGAGTAATTGAACCTGCATACCTTATGCTTCATCCACAGCCATGATTTCAGTTGAGCTTGCTGTAACATCTCTTCAGCATCTACAACTCCTTGCTTGAACGTGACCAAGTTCCTATGTTCCCATACACTACGTACTATAGCAGTCCAGATACCTTTCCAAATCAAGTCTTGTTTGTTACTGGTCTTGATGGAAGAGGCCCAAGCACAAGCCCACATGCAAGCCCACCAAAGGGTAGATTTGGGCCAACCATAGAGTTATGGCCAAGAGGATCCAAGAAGACGTTCTTTTACATGTTCAAATGCCATAAACTCTAGTGTAGAGTAGACTTTAATTTCTTGTCAAAATTAGCATAGGAACTTTATTTGTAATTTTCTTAGAATTAATTTTTGCACCTAAAACACCAACCTAGGTAAACTTAGAGTTTCTAAAAAAACCTCTAAATTTACCAAGGCCGGTCTAGAAAGCCCATGGAGGGGGTGAGCATAAAAACTAGACACACCCCTCCCCATGTGCTCATTTGTGCACCCATGTGCCATGTGCACCCATGTGCTTCACATTTACATTTCATTTGGCTAGCATTAGGGTTGCATTATGGTCCTCCTTAGCCTATAAAAGGAGGAGCCTACACCTTGTACTTTCAAGTTTAATTGAGTAAGGTTATGCTGCCATTTTTGTGCACAAGCTTTACTTCTCCTAGAAATCTAGGCTCTAAACTTCAATCACTTCACCTTCTCCCTTGAGCTGGCCGAACCACTCAAACACCATACTCATCATGCACCTACAAGGCCAACACAACTCCTAGGAGGGTCTTGATCATCTCACCCATTGCTTCCGCACCTTATTTTCTACTTTGATTCAAGAAGAACACATGAAAATGCCATCAGGTCTGAATCAAAGTGAAACTTTCAAAGTGATTACTCAGAACATTGTGTTGAACAGAAAGGATGCCTAGCCATCTATGACATAAGTCCCAAACACGCACTACCACTTGACACTCCAAAAATAAGTGATGGCTGGTTTCAATTTTAGAATGGCAAAACTCGCATAAAGTGGATTCCGTCGTCACCCCCCTCCTACTCAGGCATTCTCTAGTAGGTAGTCTATCCAGTAAGGACCTCCACGCAGTGGTCAGAACAGAGGGAAAAGCCTTGGCCTTCCAAAGGAGGTCAAAAACAGCATTGCAGGTGCCATCTCCTCTTATGCTCGCATAAGCTGATTTCACTGAGAAACACCCCTTATCATTGATCCCCCATACCCGAGTGTCTCGCTCCTGCCGTGTAATGACAGCCCTAGAAATATATGAGACTAGGTCTGTTTCCATCACCGACTCCCACTCGAACCTGGCCCGCCTCCATCTTAAGTTCCATCGCCAGACGTCCCCTTCCCACATGACTACCTCTTCCACTGTTTGACTCTGATTACATGATATGGTGTACAATCTGGGGAACGCGGATTTGAGATTGGTATTCCCAACCCACACGTCATCCCAGAATTTCACTCTGTCACCGCACCCTATCCTCCAACCCATTTCAGCTTGGAACCATCCCTCTCCTCCTCCCTCCATACAAACTTTATGTAGGTCCCTCCACCACCAAGACTGCAGCTTTACTGGTTGGTTAGTCCCCTCACCACGTCCTCCATATTTCGACTCCAAGACGTCCTTCCATCTTCCTTTTTCATCTGAGAGCCACCTCCACTTCCATTTTGCCATCAGAGCATAATTGAAATCACGTATATCTATGATCCCCAGCCCTCCTTCCTGTTTTGGTTTGCACACATTTTCCCACCTGACCCATGAGATCGGTTTATTTTCCTTCCCCCAGCCCCATAGGAACCTTCTTTGAATACGCTTGATGTTCTTACAAACCGAAACAGGTGCTTTGAACATGGAAAGGTAGTACAGGGGTACTGCTGTAAGCACCGATTTAATAACACAGATTCTACCTGCCATTGATAAGAACCTCCCTCTCCATGTGCTTAGCCTGCTCTCCAACTTATCAATGACTGGCTCCCAGAACTTCTTCCTCCTCGGGTTGCCTCCCACCTCAAGCCCTAAATACTTGAAAGGTACTGTCATCTCCGCACAATTCAAGGTCCTCAAATAGCAGCGGATGTTGTTCCTATGCACATTAATACCTGCAATCCTGGACTTGTGGAAGTTTATCTTGAGGCCTGACGCTACCTCAAACCCTCTAAGGATAGCCTTTAAAGTCACCACATTACTAAAAGAGTCCTCACAGAAGAAAAGAGTGTCATCAGCAAACTGTAAGATACTTATCTCAACCTCTTTTCTCCCGACCCTCAAACCGGATAGTAAGTTAGCCTTCACTGCTTGCCTTACCAACCCTGACAAGCCTTCCGCTGCTATCAAAAAAAGAAAGGGGGCAAGTGGGTCTCCCTGCCTCAACCCTCTCTCAGGTTTAAATTCGTCTGTCGGGCTTCCATTCACCAGCACAGAGATAGAGGCACTTTCCAGACAGCCCTGGATCCATCTGATCCACTTTCTATGAAACCCCATCTTTCCCATCATATCGTACAGAAACTCCCATCTAACCGAGTCGTACGCTTTTTCGAAGTCGACCTTTAGGCATAGCCCACTTTGCCCTCGTCGTCTGATGTCCTCTACCACTTCATTAGCCATTAGAACGCTGTCCAAGATCCCCCTATTCTTCAGGAAAGCCGACTGACAGTCGTCAATAATCGTGGGTAGCACTTTCTTAATCCTTTCCGCCAGCACCTTGGATATAATTTTATACATGGCCCCAACTAGGGATATAGGTCTGAAGTGATCGAGAGACACGGGATTCTTTACCTTAGGAACAAGTGCAATGAATGACGCATTGCATCCCTTCGGTATACAACCTGTTTCATGAAACAACTTCAGCACACCCATAAAATCTTCCTTTACTACCTTCCATCCCTTCTTTAGGAAGTTGAAGTTGAACCCGTCAGGTCCCGGACTTTTTGAGCCTTCACATTGCCACACCGCATCCCTTACTTCCCTCTCAGTGAATCCCTCGATCAGATTCAGATTGTCTGACATAGATAAAGACTTAAAATCAACTGCATCGAGTCTTACCCGTAAGTCTTTTGTTGCTCTGAACCTATTCTCAAACCATCTCCTTGCTTCGCCACGTACCGTGCTTGGTTCTTCGCACCACAACCCTCCTATCTCGACACCCTTCACTTCATTCCTGATTCTTCTCCATCGCAGAGATGAATAAAAGAACTTTGTACATGAATCCCCATTCTTGAGCCAGTTGACTCTGGTCTTCTAACACATAAGAGACTCAATCTTAACATCAATCTCCTTGAGTTGTCCTACTAACTCGATCCTAGTCATTCTATCACTTCCCAGCAGATTACCGTTGCAATCTAGGCAATCGAGGTCCTCTATCTTCTGTAAAATCCTCTTTTTAGATGTCTCCAAATTACCAAAGGTGTCCCTGTTCCATACTTTTAAATCCCCCTTCAAACGCTTCATTTTCTCTTTAACCTTCATGAAACTACTCCCCTGTACACAGTAATCAGACCATCTATCTTTCACCATCTCCATAAATCCTTTCTCTAATAACCATGCATCGATAGTTCTAAAAGGCTTAGGACCCCAGTCCTTGTCCACAACCTTTACTACTAACGCACAGTGGTCGGAAACTTCCCTTTGTTGCACATACTGTTTGCACATTGGCCACAATTGCATCCACTCTTCCGATACCAAGACTCTATCAAGCCTGCTCTTGGCCCTCCCATTAGAGTTGAACCAAGTAAAGTGCTTACCGACGAAAGGGAGCTCGATCAACAAGTTTGTATCAATGAACCGGTTGAAACCTCTTATTTCACTTGATTGAGAAACCCTTTCCGTCGCGCCTTTCCTTTCGCAAATGCTTCTAACAACGTTGAAATCTCCACTAAAGCACCAGATCAAATCTTGAGATGCCATTTTGATTCGTGATAACTCCCCCCACAGGATCTTCTTCTCCCTCAAAAAGCAAGCAGCGTAGACATTGACCACCACACACCTGCAGTTAGCTTTCACATACTTCCCAGTCACGGCAATAAACCCCTTCCCCATAACGTGGCTGTCATAAATAAAAGCATCTGTGTGCCACATCGAAAGTAAGCTTCCTCCGCCATTATCCCCTTCGTAAAGCAACCATCCAACTTTGTTATCCCCCCATAGCGAGTAACATCTAGCATCCGAGAACTGGACCGTTTTAGTTTCTTGCAGGCACACAAAATCCGCTCCCTCTCTAGCTATAATGTGCATCAAATACCTTGCTTTAGTGCCACCCCCTAACCCTCTTATGTTCAGATTTACAATTATCATGATAACCCATCCTTATCCCCCTCCTTGGCATGTTTTGTACCTTCCGTGTCTCTTACTTCCATGCACACGTACTCTTTGACTTTTACTTTGACTTTGGTCAACGCCCGGGGACGGGACGGTACACAAGCCCCCCAGTCTTGAGCTGACAACTTGTTTTTAGCAAAAAGACTAAGGCCTCGCCCATCGTCCACGTGGCATTCTGATGACGTGACATTCTCTGAGCGTCTGACGCGACATTCTCTATGCTGATGATGTGACGCTTTAGGTTGTGTGCTAATCTCTCGACATGTGGCACGATCCTACGGCCAGGGACGAGTGTCGTTAGCGCTTCTCAAGCTAACGTTATAACTTTTCGAAAACGCGCGCACAAAGCCCTGTTCCATCACTTTTCACTTCTCTCTGCACTGTTTATCTTCTTCTCCGAAACCTTGCGACTCTTGCGTTCTTCTTCCCTCCGAAAGTCCTCTCCTTTCTACACTCCAAACTCAAAGGTATGGTTTTTCCTTCGTGTTTGTTCTTACCCATTACTGCATTGATCTCGTAACTGTCTGGGTCTGTTTACATTTCTGCATTCATGTATTCTTCTTAGGGTTTCTTTCCCTTTTACGCCTTACCCCATTTGCTAAACCTTTTCTCTTCTTCATTCTTCAGTTTCTTCATCAATGGCGCGTACTAAAACAACCGCCAATCCTCCTCCGCCCGGGATCAACTATAAGGTTCAGTACCCCTGGGCCCCTGATGAACTCTTAGCTGAGTGCACGACCTTAACCACCATTGAAGACGTGGAGGACCATCAGGGTGACCCACGGTTATACAATTTCAATGCCTTCTGCAGCGTCCACGACTCCTACGTCTCGTTCTTTACGGCACCCCCGGGGAGCTGGTCTGTGTGGACGATAGGTCCAACGGTGGGAAACCCTTTTTCTTTCTTTACCAGACGGTGTTCAAACGCGTCGGTCTGCGCCTTCCCTTTACAGCCTTCGAGAGGGAGCTGCTCACCGAAATCAACATAGCCCCTACCCAGCTACACCCTAACAGCTGGTCATTCATTAGGGCCTTTGAAATTCTGAACGGGTATCTGGGTCTTCTACCCTCAGTGGACGTATTCCTTCATTTCTTTGAATTGAAGAAACAAGGGAAAAGCCTCTGGGTGAGCTTTTCTGGAGTCGCTGGCAGGATACTCCTCACCCTTTTCCAGAACTCGTACAAGGGGTGGAAGGGCAAATTCTTCAGGGTGTGTTGCACCAAACACGACCCCACAACCCTGGACGGCTTCCCCTTATATTGGGTGAAAGAACCAAGGCTGATTAAGCCCAAGTCTTTTGACGAACTACCCTCTGCTGATAGAGAGGTATGTGTGGCTTTAGCCGGCTTGGGATTCGTCTTCAGCACCGTGAAACTCATAGCTTGTGAGTTTAATGCGAACGCCCTTTCTGAGTACTTCGGTAGGAAAATCTACACCCCTACTTGTCTTCTTTATATTTGCCTCTTGATGTGCTTTCTATGATTGTTGTGTTGTTTATCTGCTCCAAACTTATGTATGTGTTATATGTGCTTTCTTGTTTAACTGGTGTTAGCTCTAACCCTTGTTCTTTTGTTTGTCTGGTGCAGCATCAATGATGGACTCATCGAGGCGTATCGCACTGGCCAAGACCTTGAGGGCTCGCCCCAAGGCAACATCTGTGAAGGTTGGCGCCTCCAGCACCCCCATTACTGAGTCCAACCTTTCCTCGTTACCAACACCACACATCGCCCAAACTCCCAACTCTCCCCATTCCCTTCAAACACCTAACTCACCCCTACCAATTGCTGCAGTCCCACTGGTTGTGGCCAGCACCCCTACCCCAGCCCCCATTGACAAGGGCAAGAGCGTCCTTGTGGTCCCCTCTGATGACGAAGGCTCTGGCGAGGGACAAGTCTTCAAGAGGAGGAGGACCAACAGGGTCATCTCCTCACGATCTGCCTCCCCCCAACATGGAGAGTCACTGAGGGACAACCCCCCTAGCGCCACATCCCCACCGCAGCAAATAGGCCAAGAGGAGGGGGCAGAATCCACACCTCCACCAACATAAAATGCTCCACAGGTTCCAGAGGTCTTGACGATTCCCCTGGCGATCATGCAACTAATGAGGGGGTTCAACGAGAGGTCGTCGGGGAACTCTTCTGGCGAGGCTAAGAAGGAAGGCATGTCCTACTACATGGGGGCCTTCCTTGCCATTGCACTCGATTGGCGCGCACAAGCAAAAACCAAGGCCATCGAGATGCAAACCCTTCAGGCTCTCAAGCGAGAGGTGGCCACCCTGAAGGAAGAAAAGCTGAAGCTGGAAGATGCTTACCAAGCCTCCCTGGTGGAGACCCGGAAGGTGGAGGAGGCGGCCACCCTGATGCTGCGCGAGGCCGACCAGAAGCATGCTGACCTTCTGGGCTCCATGGTCCCTCTGCAGGTGGAGGTGGCTGAACTGAGGGTGACGGCTGAGAACTCCAAGGCCCTCGGGGTAAAACTGAGCGAAGTCGAGGGGGAGTTAGCTGCGAAGACTGAAGCTCTCAACCTTCTCCAGGCTGATCATGACAAATTCCAAGCTGAAGTGAACAAGCTTCAAGTGGAGAAGGAATTCCTGGAAAAGCAGCTAGCCACCAAGGACTCCAAGATCGAGGAATTGGAGAAGGCCAACCAAGACCTCACCGAAGATATGGCTGGCACCTTCGATGAAGGGTTCAAGGAGCTCTGGCCCAAGCCGCATGCGAAAACCCAGGGATCAATACTTCCAACTGTGACCTTAGCAATCATATCGTCGACGGGAAGGTGGTGCCCCTCGACCTTGGGGAAGAATGAGAAGTTACTATTTATTTTCCCTTCTTTGTAAATTTCTATTCACAACATTTGTTCTGTAATTCTAACACTTAACCTTATCTATTAAATGCTTGTTCAAACGTTGTATCTGAATTCTCGTCCGCTCTTAGCTTTCCTTGCGCTTTTATCTGCTTCCGTTTTCTTTACTATATTGAAGGCGTTACCTTCGATGCATCTCTTCACTTCACTGTTTTTTACTTGAACTCTTTAAGTAGAACGTGACCTTCCTTCTTTACTCTTCCCTTCTGAGTCGCGATGCATACCCTTCTCCCGATCCTTTCACTTAGAACTTTACTTGGCCTTCGTATCTGCGAGGGATCTTCCTCATGAAAGCGTCGCCTGCCGCGTCATTGCCCAAAGGCAAAGGAGGGTTTAACTTCACGCCTTTTCTTGTCTTTGATAACTCATGTTTTTATGTTTCTTCTTCTTCTTCTTCTTGCTCTTCAAATTTCTCTCGCCTTCTGGACTCATAAAAGTCTTCAACTTGCTCTTTACTTACTTCTCTTGAGTCCCCAGGCATTTACTGCCAAAGGCATTGTTGGCTTCATCATCGCTTAAGATGGAAAGGGGTCTCATCTCTTTCTGGCCTCGACATTGCTCAAGGGCGAGGGAGAACTTCATCTCTTTTATGGCCTCAACATCGCTCGAGGGCGAGGGGGACTTACCTGTTCTATGGCCTCAACATCGCTCGAGGGCGATGAGGACTTATCTGTTATATGGCCTCAACATCGCTCGAGGGCGGGGAGGACTTATCTTATCTGTACTGGGTGTCCACACTCGAGGAGAGACCTGCTGAACGCGATGTCGTATCGTCCTCAGCGTGTCTAAACACTTGGGACAAAGTCAGGCTTTGGTGCCCACGCCCGTGGAGAGGCCTATTACAGCAGCGTCGTATCGTCCACGGGGTGTCTAAACACCAAGGCAACTTAGCCCTTATCTATGCACGCTTGGTGCCCACGCCTGATGATGTGAATGTAACTACAAGAATACATGATTCTTTGACATTCTTAGGAGCAACTTGAGCTGGTCATAAATGGCACTTTACTTTAGAATTGGATCAATGTTCTAATTCAAGAACTCACCAAGACTTAGCACCAACCAAGACTCATATGGAAGTCCATATATTGTCAAATGGAATCAAACACAAGGAATGGAAGAACACAAATGATAAACCGAACAGAAAATAGAAATGAATGAAACTGCACCAAACAGAAACAAGAAAACAATGCGGGAAACAGAAATCTAATCGGTACAAATGAAAAGAAACAACAAACAAAGCTAATCTACCGAATGGAATTGAAAGAACATGAAGGAAGAACACTTATAGAAGGAGTTTGCTGGATTTTGAGAATTGGAAGAACACCATGAAGGAAGTGGGACTTTCCTTCCTAGTTTGGCACCTCCTAACTCCTATCTACACTCCCCCCTAACCTCCCTTACTACTTACACCTATTTATTACATCCGCACCCCTATTCTATAAAAGAAATAAGAAGAGCCATCTTATTATACTCTTGTCCCAAAGCTCTTGCCATGCTCCTAGTAATTCTTTGGGCTTGGACCCCTTGTTGGGCTTGGACCCCTTGTTGGGCTTGGGCCCCTTGTTGGGCTTGGGCTTCATGGGCTTGAGCATCCTCTACTTGGTTTCCATCACCTGAGGAGAGGCATGCCCGGGGGTAGTGCCGTTTCATCCTCAGAGTGTCTGAAAACACCAAGGCGAACAGTGTTCTTGGTGCCCACGCCCAGGGAGAGGCGTGTGGAAAACATTGTTGTATCGTCCCTGGTGTGTCTAAACACCAAGATGACCAGGGATTTTGGTGATTACGCCTAAGGAGAAGGTTCCCCGAAGGATGGCGCTTCAACTTTATTGCATGTATCTGCACCAAGTGACCTGGTTCTCCACTGCTCCGAACTTCTTACTGTCTGGTGCCCACGCTCGAAAGAAACGCCCCCCGCCACTTCCTTGCGAGGTGTCTAAACACCAGACACCGGGGCTAGCTATTCCTACCTGAGGAGGGGGCGTCCCGAAGGAATCCCTTAACCCCTGCTCAGGGACTAGGCGCCCGGATTTTAGCTTATACTAAACGTACCTTTTGTCTTGATCTCTGGGCATGAGCATGCGCTCCTGCTATTTGCTCTGAGCTTGATGCTTATTCCCTTATCTGGCGATGCCTACACCTGGCGACACCTCATCTTGGCGACGCCTTATCTTGGCAACGCCTTATCTAGGCGACGCCTCACCTTGGCGATGCCTCATCTTGGCGACACCTCATCCTTGCGACGCCTCTTCTTGGGGACGTCTGCCTCAGGCGATGCCTTGAGTCTTTGTCTTTTGTTTCTGATCCTGCATGTTGACTGAAACGCTGGAGCTTTGCCTCGTCAAACTTGGATCGACTTCTGCGCCGTGTTAGCCTCCGTCCTTCGCCGCGATCCACCTCAAGAACCTGCAAAAGACAAAACGGCGCCGCTGCGGCCGATCACGCTCCGACGCCCAAGTCAGCGACTGAACCACCAATTACTTAAGAGTAAAACTCAAGAACTCTAAGGAACCGTAACAAGTTCTCTCTCATCGTACTCTCGTTCTCGCAGTTGTAAAGAAGTAATCTAAACGCGTGCGTACCTCAGAAGTTCGTTGGAAACTCTTATATACCTGGGCACTTTCTCTCTCCTGGCAATTACACATCTGGACACGTGGCTCGCATCCAGCTGTACACGTGCCATCATCTGGAGCATCCTTGACTTGGGCGCCACTTCTTACTCTTCAGGGTTTTGGCTAAGTTACTTATGCATGACACAACTCAGTGCATAGTTGCCTTGGAGCGTAATCTCTTCTGGGTGGCGAGTTCGGGTGCCTTCGTACACACCTTCCCTGTGATCTCGCCGGCCGCCTTCATGATCTGCCCTACCTGCTTCACCGTGTATGTTCAAGTGTGCTATCTCCCGAGCTCATCCTCTGGCCAACTGGGAAATGACCATCTGCCTTCATCTTCGGCGATGTCCTTGTTTCGGCGATCTCTAATCACTTGGTCGCCTGGGTTCACATCTGGCGACCTCATCTACAACCCGGTGACCGCCGGTTCAGGTATGCTGGAAATCAGAGCACGCCAACTTAATAACTGGCGACTACACGAGCCCCCCGACTTCCTTCCCTTCTGCCAGCCAGGTGTCCCATCCAACACGCCTATACAATAGCTTGATGCCACGTCATCACTTCCGACTACCAGGGCGGTACAGTTTCTTAATCTTTGCTCTTATACTGTGTGTGATGAGAATCAAATAAAGGAGGCTTTTATTAATGAAGGAAGAGGACATTCGCCTTCACATTTGAAGTTCTTCCTTCTAGTCTTCTTAAAATTAAAAGAAGACATAAAATAACGATGAGGCCCAAGCCCAAAGCCCAAACCGAAGCCCAAGAAGGCCAAAGCCCAAAAAGCCCAAGTCCATCCCATGAGGGGCAAGGCCAAGCATTAAATAAAAGAGCATCATTTGATTTACTCTTGTAGGAGGTGTGGATATTAAATAAAGGAGTATGAATATGTAAAATAAAGTCACATTGTCCATGTGACTTAGGAGAGTAGGTGTAGGTGTAGTTTTTAGGAGGTGTCATAGTAGAAAAAGGTCACACCTCCCATGTGACTTGTTTTTGGTGGGAATTTCAAATGAGTTTTATTTGAATTTTCCCACCTATTTTCCAGCACCCTCGCACTATAAATAGAGGTGTGGGCTCTTGTAAAATTCAGAATTGAAATTGGTAATAGAGAAACTCTACTCAATTTGAGAGAGAATTGTGAGAACTTGTCTTCTCCTTCACCTTGTCTTATCTTGAGTGCATTTGGTTCTCTCAAGTGGCGGCACTAGCTCACTTATCTTGGATCCTTCACCATCCAAGTGGCGTGATCACCAAACCAAATCCTTCATATCCATAAGTTCCTCTTTTCTTCTCTTTTCCATTTCATCTTCATGTCTTAAGTAATTCTGAATTGTATGTTAGCTTCTTTTAGTTCGGCATTTTAGTTTTCTGTTCGGTGTTCTTCTTTTGTATTGTTTTTGGTTCGCTGCCTTTTCAATTTTCAGTACTTCTTTTCGGTTTAATTGCATCCTTTCTCCTTTTTGTTCGGTTCAAATTCAGTATTGTAGCTTTCTATTCGGTCCTTTTGCTTTTATACACAATTTAATCGGTTCAATTGGCAATAGATGGATCTTCCATATGAGTTTGGTGTTTGGTGCAAGTTTTGGTGAGTTCTTGAAACATAGAACATTGATCCAATTCTATTATAAGTGCCTAAGCTATCTCCAACTCAAGTTGATTCCATAGAATGTCAAAGAATCATCTCTACTTTGATAATGGAATCATATCAGTGTGAGAGGGAAAAATTGAGACAAAGTTTTCTTGAACTTCTTTTTACTTGGGTGACCTCATTAAAAAACCCCCGAGAGGGGAAAAAGAGTGTCCCCCTTTACAACTGTGTGCTTCATAATTTTCAACTGAAATAAAATTTTGAATTAGCTGCATTCCAGCTGTGTGGGATGGGGCCCCCCGTATGCTTCTTCCAATGGCGCATCTTCTTTGGGTGTCGCCTCCGCGTGTGAGGCCTCAGCAGGCATCGACTCCGCGGGCGTCGCCTCTTCCAAGGGCTCTATCTCCATTGGCGTATTCGAAACAGGCGATCGCTCAAGTACCATGAACACGCCTCTCTTTGTCTTCAAGCTATTTTCATAGCATTTCCGGGCCTCCTCTTGATCAGATTTGATCACGATTACCTTGACGCTAAGATCTGGCAGCTTCATCTTCATGTGGCACGTGGAGGCCACTGCTCTTAGCCTATTCAACGCTGGTCTTCCAACAAGATGTTATAGGCTGAGTCGACATTCACAACTAGATACCGGATGCTTTCGGTGCGTGACGTCGTTCCATCAGTGAACGTCGTCCTCAGCTCCAGGTAGCCACGCACCTCAACTTGGTCCCCTGTGAACCCATACAAGCATCCAGTGTAGGGCCTCAGCAAGTCAGGGGATAATTGCAACTTATTTGATGAAGATCAAGCTCAAGAGGAAATAGAAGCTGAAGACCAAGGACAAAAGGAGGTAGAGGCCGAAGTTGAAGAAGCTCAAGGAGACACTACCTTACCTCAAAGGCTTACAAGGAGCAAGTTTATGGAATTAGGAAGTAATGGTAGATTGTTTTCTCTTTTTATAGTGTCTCTTGTATAAAAAGTAGAATGTTTAAATACATAGTCTTTAGGAAGGTGCTTAGAGGGAAACATTAGACACCTCTTTAGTAAAAGCATCTTTAGGCTTTAGCTTAGAAAATTCTAGAAGCTTAGGCGTTAGCTTAGGAGGGGCGGTAGCTTAGGAGACTCTTGAGTAGCTTAGGATGCAAGCTTTGTAAAGCTAATGACCGTCCCTTGCTCCTATAAAAGGAGGGCTTGGGTCCTTCATAATTGAGAATTGGAATTTGTAGTATCAAAACTCTCCCAAATTGGTGATTGAGTGTAGTGAGAACTTGTCTTCTCCTCTTCCTAGTCTCATCTTGAGTGTCTTGGTTCTCTCAAGTGGCGGAATTGCACACTTATCTTGGAGCATTCACACTTCAAGTGGCGTGTTCATCAACCAAGAACTACAACCACATAAGTCATCTTTCTTTTTCATCTTCTCATTCCATTTCCGTGCCTATTTGAATTCCTAAACATGTTTTAGGTTCCTTTCTTGCTTTCTATTCGGTGTTCTTGCTTAGTTTCATGTTACAATCCGTTTATCTTCTTCCTTCCTAGCTTTTGTTCGGTGCATTTCATTTGTGAAGCTTTTCAATCGGTTCCTTTCATTTCTTTAGCAATTTAATCGGTTCATTTGCTTTCCTTCATCTTTTAATCGGTTCAATTGACAAAAAATGGAACTTCCATGTGAGTTTGGTGTTTGGTGCAAGTTTTGGTGAGTTCTTGAAACATAGAACATTGATCCATTTCTATAAAAGTGCCTCTTCATTCTCCAACTCAAGTTGATTCCATAAAATGTCAAAGAATAATCTATATCTTGCTATTGGAATCATATCATGTGGTATCATGAGTTTAGGTTTCTTCTTGTTTGTGTTTTGAGTTGTGTTGCACTTTTAATTCAAGAACTTTCAATTCTTGTTGTTTCATTTTTGTTTTTAGGATATTTTTGAGTTTTCTTGCTGTTTTCCTTTTGATATTACATTGTGTTTGTGTCATTTTAATTTTTGAATCCATACAAGCTTTGTCATAGTCATGTTTTTCCAAGAATGTTATCAATTCCTTGTGTTCCTTTTATTGTAATTTTTGTTTCTTGCTTTTGTGTAATGCAATTTTCTGAGTTTGTTTCTTGTTCCTTTGATGCATTTTCCTTTTAGTTTTGAGTTCATACTTGTATTTTAGATCTATACAAGTTCTTATACATCATTTCTATTATGTCTTTGCTAGTTCTATATTCTGTTTTTCATTCCTATTAGGATTCCTCTGTTTTCCAGAAAATGTGCTAAACTGTTTTGCCTTATTGCAATTGATTTACTTACTGGAATGTTCTGAAATTCTGGATTTGTGTTCGCCAAAGTGTTATAAAAGAGTAGAAAAAAGAAGTACTTCAAAATTCAAAGTACAAAAAAAATGATAAATAAAATACAAAAAGTGTGTAATTCTGCCAAAAAAAATACGGTAATCTGGCAGCGATTTTAGAAAATTTATCACAATTAATTGGCTTACTGTTTTTGAGTAATTCCAGTGCCATTATTGAGATAAGATCTTTAATTTTATGTGGTTACAATTTCATAATCCAGTTCGCTTTATATCATTCCAGATAAATCTGTAAACATCACGCACAGTTTGCACAAAAAAAATTTCCAGTAGTTCTGTTTTTGTTTTCTTCATCTAATCTAGTGCTCTTCTTTAGGTCTCTTTTGTGTGCCTTCTTTTTCATTGAGTACCTTATTTTCTTGCTTGTCTTTTCTTCATTAATCTTTGAGTTTGTCATATATCTAGTATTCCTTTTGTTATAGCCTTTTCTTGTTTATACCTTTTCTTGATTGTCTTTCATTGTTCATTGGTTTTGTGGTGATTAGCTTTGAGATTGTGTGCTATTGCTTTGACATCTTTCATTTGAGGTTACTAAAGGCCTCAAGATCAGATTGGTAAAGGTTGTATACTTTCTTTGGAGTGTTTTAAGTGACACTTCACTTCGGCATTTTCATCTTATTGTGTTTGCTAACATTGTTTTCTTAACATTGTTTGCTGTTTTTGTTTGCTGTTTTCTTTTATAAATGGCTTCATATTCCAGCAGTGATTCTTCTAAAGAGCATTCTCTTAGAAAAGCTTCTGTTTTTGATGAATTGAAGAAAGCAAAACGAACCATTACTCTCAAAGATGAAGCTATAAGAAGGTTGGAGGAAAGATTACAAAGAGTTGACATGAAGCAACTTAGGTCCTCTAATTCTATCAATGAAGAGCATCATTCTCATAGACCTTCATCTAAAGGTTCTTCCAATGATCATGGTCGTGAAGAGGAACATAGAAGAAGGAGGCATGATCATCATTCCCATGGGAGAAGCCACTACCGTGACCAAAGACATCACCAAGAGGCCAAGCCTAAATTTTCTTATGTAAAAGTTCCTAGTTTTAATGGTGATAGTGATCCTAATGTGTAGCTAGATTGGGAGGCTAAATGTGAACAAATATTTGATGTCCATGAGGTCCATGACGACCAAAGAGTTAGAATAGCCTCCTTAGAATTCTTTGATTATGCCTTGAAATGGTGGCATAGTGTTGTAAAGGACATTATCTCTAACAAGGGTCCTCCCGTGGACTCTTGGAACTCTTTAAAGGAATGCATGCGCCTTAGATTTGTGCCACCACACTTTAGGAAAGACCTCATGTTGAGACTCCAACGGTTTCAACAAGGCACACTAAGTGTGGATGCTTATTTCAAAGAATTAGAAATGCTTTTGCTTAAGGTAGATATGCATGAGAGTGAGGAAGCTATGATAGCTAGGTTTGTGAGTGGTCTGAGGAAGGATATTCAAGATATTGTTGAGCTTCAAGAGTATTCATCATTAGGTTCTTTGGTTCATCTTGCAATGAAGGTGGAAGCCCAACTTGCAAAGAAAAATTCTTTTAAAAATACTCCTAATGATGGTTACTACAACAATTCTTGGAAAAATAAAAAGTATTTTTCAAAATTTCCTTCTAAAGATTCTTCTTTCAAACCTAGGGAATCTAAGCCTTCTACTTCTACTCCTAAATCTCCAATTAAATCGTCTAGTAAGAAATGTTTTAAGTGTATGGGTTATGGTCACATTGCAGCTAATTGTCCTTCTAAAAGGAATATGTTTGTGCATAATGGCATTGTGATGAGTGAGCATGATTCGGATTCACCTAGGCATTCTTCACATTCTAGATCATCTAGTGAGCATGAGAGTGAGAGTCCACTTGAAGGAGATTTGTTGGTTGTGAGAAGACTTCTTGGACAAGTTTTACAACCTTTTGATGAAAGTCAAAGGGAAAATATTTTTCATACAAGATGTCTTATTCAAAACAACATTTGTTCTTTAATAGTGGATGGGGGTAGTTGTGCTAATGTGGCTAGTACAAGAGTAGTAGATAAGCTTGGATTGCCTACTATCTCTCATACAAAGCCCCACAAATTGCAATGGCTTAGTGAAGTAGGCGAAATCATTGTGAATAAACAAGTCCTCATTCATTTTTCTATTGGAAAATACAAGGATGAGGTATTATGTGATGTTGTGCCCATGGAAGCAACACATGTTCTTTTGGGAAGGCCTTGGCAATATGATAGAAAAGTTTTTCATGATGGCTTTACCAATAAACTCTCTTTTGATTTCCATGGTCACAAGGTCATTTTAAAATCTCTCTCTCCAAGAGAAGTCCATGAGGACCAAATTCTTATGAAGAAAAAGAGGGAGAGTGAAAAAGAAAAGAGTCATAAGCATTCGCTTTTCATTTCTAGGCATGAGGTCCAAAGGGATATAGTAGCTCACACTCCTATCTTCTTAGCTATTCCTAGACCTCATAAGTTAGAACCACTTGTTGATAATCCTCATTGTTTGGATAATTTGGTAAAGGAGTTTCATGATGTGTTTCAAGATCCTCCAAAAGGCCTTCCACCTTTGAGAGGGATTGAGCACCAAATTGATTTAATTCTGGGATCTTCTTTACCCAATCGTCCGGCCTATAGGACAAATCCAAGTGAGACTAAGGAAATTCGCCAACAAGTTGATGATTTAATTGCTAAAGGTTGGGTTCAAGATAGCATGAGCCCTTGTGCTATGCCTATTATCCTTGTCCCTAAAAAAGATGGCACATGGAGGATGTGTTCGGATTGTAGGGCTATAAATAACATCACAATTAAGTATAGGCATCCCATACCTAGACTTGATGATTTGTTGGATGAATTGCATGGTTCAAAAGTTTTTACAAAGATTGATCTTAAAAGTGGATACAATCAAATCCGTATAAAACCGGGTGATGAATGAAAGACGGCTTTTAAGACCAACTTTGGTTTATATGAGTGGTTAGTTATGCCCTTTGGCTTAACTAATGCTCCTAACACTTTCATACGCCTCATGCATCATGTTTTAAGACCATTCATTGGCAAGTTTGTTGTTGTTTATTTTGATGATATACTAATTTATAGCTTGTCTTTGTATGACCATAGGATGCATGTTAGACAAGTCTTGGAAACCCTTAGGAAGGAACATTTGTATGCTAACCTTGCTAAATGTATGTTTGCACTTGATCATTAGAATTCCTAGGGTTTGTTGTGAGTAGTAAAGGGGTCCATGTGGATCAAGCTAAGGTTGTGGCCATTCAAAATTGGCCTACACCTACAAATGTGAATGAGGTCCGAAGTTTTCATGGTCTTGCTTCTTTTTATAGAAGATTTGTTCCCAACTTCGGTACCATAGCTGCACCTCTCAATGATATAGTGAAAAAGGATGTGGTTTTTAAATGGGGAAAAGCACAACAAAATGCTTTTGATGTTTTGAAAGAAAAATTGACTAATGTTCCCATCTTAGCCCTTCCTAATTTCGCTAAAACATTTGAGATTGAGTGTGATGCTTCAAATATAGGCATTGGGGCTGTTCTCCTTCAAGAGGGCCACCCCATAGCTTATTTTAGTGAGAAATTGAAAGGAAGTCATCTCAACTATTCCACATATGATAAAGAATTGTATGCACTTGTTAGAGTTTTGTTTACTGGAAACATTATCTTTTTCCTAAAGAGTTTGTGATTCATAGTGATTATAAATCTCTTAAATATTTGAAAAGCCAAAACAAACTTAACAAGAGGCATGCTAAGTGGGTGGACTTCCTTGAGCAATTTCCTTATGTGATCAAGCATAAGCAAGGCAAAAAATAATGTTGTGGTCGATGCACTTTCTAGACGCTATGCCTTGCTAAATCTTTTGGGTTCTCAATTTCTTGGCTTTGATCACATTAAGGATCTTTATCATGATGACTTTGATTTTTCTCTTATCTATCAAGAGTGTATCAAAGAAGGACACAAAGATTTTTTTATCCAAGATGGCTTTCTTTTTAAAGGAAAATGTTTTTGTGTCCCTCAAAGCTCCATTAGATTATCTCTTGTTAGAGAAGCACATGAGGGAGGATTAATGGGTCACTTTGGGGTTGCAAAAACATTGGATGTGTTGCATGAACATTTCTATTGGCCTCATATGCATAAACATGTTCATAGTTTGTGTGAAAAATGCATAGCTTGCCGCAAAGCTAAATCTAGATTGCATCCCCATGATTTATATACTCCTCTCCCTATCCCTTCAATGCCTTGGGTTGACATATCTATGGATTTCATCTTAGGATTACCCAAGACATCAAAGGGAAAGGATTCCATTTTTGTGGTTGTGGATCATTTTTCAAAGATGGCTCATTTTATTCCTTGCCACAAAGTGGATGATGCATGTCATATTGCAAACCTCTTCTTTCAAGAAGTGGTTTCTTTGCATGGTATTCCTAGAACTATTGTGTTCGATAGGGATTCCAAGTTCTTGAGTCACTTTTGGAAGACATTGTGGGATAAGCTTGGTACTAAACTTTTATTTTCTACCACTTGTCACCCACAAACCGATGGTCAAACCGAAGTGGTAAATAGAACTTTGGGACAAATGTTGCGATGCCTTCCTTCCGGGAATCTTAGAGTGTGGGAGAATTTACTACCCCATGTTGAATTTGCTTATAATCGTGTAGTAAATTCTACCACCTCACATTCTCCTTTTGAGGTTGCTTATGGGTTTAATCCCTTAACACCTCTTGATCTTCTTCCTATTCCCATACTTGATGATGTCTTGTGCAAAGATGGGGATGAAAAGGCTTCTTTTGTGAAAAATTTGCATAAAGACATCAAGTTGAGAATTGAGAAGAAGGTTGGCAAGTATGCTGTGTTTGGTGCAAGTTTTGGTGAGTTCTTGAAACATAGAACATTGATCCATTTCTATAAAAGTGCCTCTTCATTCTCCAACTCAAGTTGATTCCATAAAATGTCAAAGAATCATCTATATCTTGCTATTGGAATCATATCATTATTGAACGTCGACCAAAACATGACATCTGCAGAACTGCCCTGGTCGACGAGAACCCTATGCACCTTTCTCCCAGCTGTGACAATCGAAATGACCATGGGGTCATTGTCATGTGGGACAACATCTCGTAGGTCAGCCCTTGTAAACACAAGGTCTGACTCCCACGGATCATCTGAACCCCCCTCAACAACTGAATTCACTGACCTCACATACCTCTTACGCTGAGAGGCAGTGGGCCATCCTCCAGAAAAGCCACCAGAAATGGTGTGCACCTCTCCATGGATCGGCATTTCATGTGCCTGATCCTCCTCTGGTACTGTCAGGGTTGTGGTCGTAGCAGACCCAGCAAGATAGTCCTTCAGGAAACCATTCTTCACAAGCTCATCCAACTGATAGCCCAACGCCAAGCAGTTGTTGATTTGGTGCCCAAACGCCTCGTGAAACTCGCACCACGACTCTTTGTGAGGTCCCAACACCTTGTCAGACTTCATCGGTGGCCTCAACCTGCCAGCTATGTTGGGCACAACAATGAGGTCTTTTGGCTCCACCACAAAATTGTGCCTCAGCGGTCTATTTCCTTCCCTCGCTGGCCTGTTTCCCTCTGCTCGACCCCTGGGCTGGGGCCTCCTTGCCTCGTAGGGGCGCTTCCTGTCTTGGTTCTTCCTCCCTGTCGCAGCCTCGTGGACCCTGGCGGGTTGTGCGCGCGTCTGCGCTCTTGGGCGTGTGGGCGCAACAGTTGTGCGTTTCTCATACACTTCACCCTCAGAGGCGATGTGTTCCACCGCGCGACGCCTTATCTCAACAAAAGTTTTGGGTCTCGCCTTGATACTGCTTCATGTCGAAAAGGTCGTATGAAACTGGTGGTGGAGCCCTGTTGGCTAGATACTGCTCTCTGAATAACTGCGAAAGCTGTGCGAAAGACGTGATATGACCCTCTGTAAGGTTGATGAACCAATCCATGGCCATCCCAGTCAAGGTGCTCATGAAGAGCTTGCACCTTACGGCATCGGAGCCGCCCACCAGCATCATCTGCGTGTGGAACGCAGTGATATGCGCCGGGTCCTCCATCCCTGTGAACGTCACCTTGGGCCCAGTGAATGTGTTGGGGATCACCGTCTCCAGGATCTGCTGCGAGAACGGCGTAGAAAACTCCCTTGGTGGGGTGAAATGCTCAGGCTCATCTATGTCGCGTTGTCCTGTGTGGTTGCACCACCCGCGGCACAATTCCTCATTCATGCGACAAAGCTCCTCATTTCTCGCCTGAGACGCCGCGAGATCCTCCTGCATGCGCTCTTGTTTAGCCTTCGACGCTGCCATTGCTTCTTGCAATCCCTGCATCATACCCATGAGTTGTTGCATGGTCATCTTTTCACTCTCAGCGCGCGTCGAACCTTGTCTCGTGGACCTCATCATCTGTGGTTTTTGGAACTTCTTCTAAGGGCGTGAAACTCCAAGGGGCACAGAAAGCGTTGGGAACTCGAACTTGAATGAACACAGTCAAAACAACAAACTCAGCCAAAAGTAATCGGTGAGAACTGCACCAATTTCTCAACGAACAGCTACTCCTTGTAAAACCTCGAAGAGACTGAAACGAAAACTGCAACTGGGATCTGAACACTTGCGATGGGACTGATGTTTTAGATCGGCCCCACGGTGGGCGCCAAATGTTCCCGCCTGTTGACCAGGGACGTCTTCGTGTGTGGCTTATCCTAGTCAGCTTAGGGCACCTTCATTCTGCACCGTCTGTGAGTACCTGAAAAGAAGTGAACAAAGGAGCTCCCTCGCGACCGTTTGCACTCTGACGATCAAGTCAGCTAGCAAGAAACATCAAAGGGGACACACCTCCGTATCGGAACACCGTGAATGGATGTTCTGAAGGTGGTCGAATAACTGAGTAACTGATTTCACCCTAATTTCCTGTGCGTACAGTGGGTTCGCGAGTAAGCAACTAGAATGTGTGTGTAAACTGTGAAAACTGGATCCCTGTCTCAAACGTCTAAAGCCCCTTTTAAACGTCTAAAGCATTTAAAGCGTATAAAAACGTTCAACGCGTTTAAAACGTTCAAAGCATTTAAAGCGTTTAAAGTGCTTTAAAGCGTTCGAAACGTAAACTAAATTAAAGCATACCTTAGCAAACTTTCAGGAAAACATTGATGTTCTGTTCTTACTGCCACGTGTTCTTCTGACTTGATCGCTACTCTACATGGAGGGCCCTACAGCTCCTTAACTCAACTTAGGGTTAATCCATCGTGCAAGTCCTCCTTTCTCAAAGTGCATCTGACGCAAGGGGGTGACTTTCTGGGTGCCAACTCATGCGCCCCAACCTCTAGTCACTCGCCCTGGGAGTGTATCTACCTTCCTCTTGTACCACGCACATGGTTCGCCCCTAGGCGTGGCCCTCTCATGGGTCGTATCTGTCTCAAGGGTCTCCCAGAGGTGGCATGGGTACTTCACAAGTCAGGTTACTCCCCACTGGTACTGGGAATATGGCCTTGAAGCCACCTTTCTCTTCTCTTTATTGTTGTTCTGAGGTACTGAGACCTCTCGCGGTGTCGCCCCCTCCGCGGTCTTTCCTACCCATGGGTATCGGGGGGTGACACCGTCGATGCCTTATCCTGGCGATGCCTCATCCTGGCGACGCCTTAACTTGGCGATGCCTCATCCTGGCGACGCTTCATCTTGGCGACGCCTACACCTGGCGACGCCTTAAGCGGTTAACCTGTTGACTTTTTTCCCTGCGCTCCCTGGATGGGTCCCACCATATGTTTGACTTTGACTTTGACTTTGGTCAACGCCCGAGGACAGGACGGTACAATTGTTTTTCTGGAACAATTGTTAAAGTTTCTTTCTAAGCAAAGTTTTGTGTTATGTTTATATATTTATTTTGATATTTCATGCCAATTATGGTTATTAGAAATAAAAAAATATAGAAATGTTACAACATAACTATTTAATAAATTAATCTATTTATCAATTTTTAAAAAACCAATATTTTAAATAAAATCTTATATTAAAGTTTATTCATTCTACTTTATATGTGACTAAAGATAACGATCTTTCACATAGTTAGTTTCTTTAGTTTGAAAAATCTTCCACACTTACTTTTCAAATAAAAACTACACAACATATATGATCTTCTCATATAGAAATTATAAACTTTATTTAATAATAATTTTTTCGTACATAAAACATTAGCTCCCAAAATTTCATATATAATACTATATATTAACACAATAACTTAATATATATATATATATATATATATATATATATTAACCACAACAATTGAATATATATTAACCACAATAATAATTTATATTAACAATAATAATAATTTCGCATTAGCAGCAAGTCGAATGAATAACAGCAATAAATTCACATTAATAGCATAAATAAATTCAGAGTAACAACAATAATAAAATATAACCAGCATAATATTTAAATAAAATAAATAATATAATTTTTTTTTCAACACAAATTTATTTGCTATAAAATAAATTAAACAAAGTCAAACATGAATTATTAAATATAAACTAATTTTAAATACAAAAAATAATTAATATTTTTTAAAAATATAACAAAATTAATTTTTAATTCAAAATACAGCGTAAATATTTTAATATATATAAAAATATGAAAATAATTAGTAAAATATATACTAACAAAATTTATTGTATATTTTACAAATATTTTCTCTGCAAATAATCTCCTTCTAAAATTACACAATTAACATTTTTTTTTTCATTTCTTACTCCATTTTTTTCTACATACACAAGCCATATATTAATTAATCTTACTCAAAATATATAACGTGATTGCATACCTAATTAAAATCAAATCCTAATAAACTTAATCATATATATAGTTTAGTGTATCAAAATCAGAATATATTCACTCAATCCAATGAATTTTTACACCATAAAATGAAAATAACCATCTCAATAATTTTAGGAATATCATTATTTACTAACTATCAACCTCAATAGCCAAATATTTATTTTTATCAAAATTGAATTTCTTTTATAATTTATCCAACATCATTATATTTCACTCTTCTAAAAATCTAAATCCTATATTTCTTAATACTAAAAAACCTCAATCAAAAAATTCCTATCATATTAACTTTCTTTATCTCACGTCAATGCTTAAACAAATAACCATCACATCTTATCAAAATACCCTTTCTACTTAAAAAAAATACAATATTTTCTTTTGTCCAATTCTAACCATGACCATAATATAATTATAATAAATCAATCTCCCCGTACATTCGAATCAATATTAAAATTCTCATATCACATGCTCTCAAAATACTTTTTTCCTTCAAGGATTCTCAAATTCTACTCTATTTCTAACAATAATACAAAACAAACATAAAGATAATTAACTACAGAAGCGACAAACTTCTCTTACAATTTTAATAAAATAATGAACTACATAAAATATAGACTTCCCTTACAAAATAATAAGCTTAATAAAAGATTTCGTTTAAAAAAACAATAAACTCCATAAAAGACTTCCCTTGTCTTATTTACAATTTTTTTAACTATAATATCATATAACTTCCTTCATTATTGTCATTGATGAGTAGTTATGTTAATTTAAATTTTTTTAATTGTCATTAGTACAGTAAAACTGTTCACATGCCAACTTTATTTCTCCTTTAAAAATATTTATATTTTTTTAATAAATTGTTCTCGCGGACTAACCTTGGGTTGACTGGTTGAACAAGCTTCACTTCTAATCTGTCTCCTCATGTTGAGACAGAGGGAGCTCTACGTGTTGATCACTCTCTGACGAAAGTCAGTGAAAGTATACAGAATACTAATCAGTTTTAGTCTCTAGTACTCAAAAAAACACATACCTTTACCGGGGTCTTAAACTCCTTTTATAGTTATTCCTCTAACAACTTTCACTCACAAGAATATAATATCTACTGAAAGCAGAAAATAAATGTAATAACAAATCACCTGCTCACGTGCACCTTTCATGTTTGGGTGCAAACAACAACAAAATATTTTGTCCACAGACACCTTTACTCACGCTACTAACAACATAAGAGATATCGTGCACCTTTATTCTCGGTGCTCTCCACTTATTTAACAGCTTTATGTAATAGCTCTATGTTTTTAATATATATATTGATTAACTAACAATTTTATATTAATATATGACCAAACTTATTATTGTCTCTATTTTAATTATCAACAAAATTGGGCCGAGCCCATGACCCGCCTTTGGGCCCAAAGCTGAGTTGACCATACCCAAACCGAGGTACCGAGCACACGAGCACTCATGTTCAGTACATAAATAATTTTAATAAATTTATTATTCAATTTTTAACCATAAACAACTTACAAAATAAATAAATAAGCAAAAAATAGTAAACTATATATTTATTTAAACAAAAATTATTATTTTAAAAAATTATGGGTCCTTACAGGTGAAACTGGACTCAGACATAGGTCTGAGTTAAAGTCTAGTTGAATTAGATTGAGTTAAGTCTAGATGAAGTTGAACTAGGTTAAGTTTGACCCAAGTCAAACTGGACTAAGTTGGATCGAGTTCAGATCAATTTAGGTCATGCCAGACTGAGATTATATTAGGTGGGTTAGGCTTAACCTAGATCAGGATGAGTTAGATTTTTGCTGATAAAAAAAAGGATGAGTTAGATTCAATTGAGCTTGACTCAATCTATGTTAAATCGAGACTGAGTTTAAATCAAAATAAATTGGATTGGGTTATACCAGATTAAATTAAACTCGTATAACACTAGATCTAAGTGATGGAACTCATATTAAATTAGATCGAATGATACTACACCATGTTATAAGTTTGTTATGGTCAAATATGGAACCTAAATAAGTTTAATTTAAATTTAAATTTAATTTAAAAATTGATCTAAATATAATTTAAAACAAAATTAATTTAATTTAATTTAAATTGAATAAAATAAATTCAAAGCAATTTAATATTATTAAAATAAATATAAAATTAATACCATCTATTTTATTGTATTTCAATTAAATTTTGAAATATCCAATATATTATCACGAGTGTGTGTTTATTTATAAGAATCGGGTTTTTTTTATAATAGGATGAACTGAACTATAAATAAGTAGAGTCCCTAATCTAAATTTATTAGAAAAAAAAAACACAAAAACCCAATTCATTATGAGTGAGGTGTTTAAAATTGGAAGCATTTGTGCTTAAGAATTTTGTTATATACTTAATGTTGAGTATTGGATTTAAGTTTGTTATTATTTCTAACAGCTTTCTACCACTAAAATTGCTATAGTTCATAATTACGTCTTTTTCTGTCCTAGTTTTTGTTTGTTTTTTATTATATATTTTAAATGAAGAAGTGAGGTTTTAGAAAAAAAAAAAGATTTTTATTGTTTTTTAAAAAAATAATTAAAGTTGTATACAAAATTACGATTTCACCATATTTAAAAAGAAAACAAATATTAAATTAGGAAACCATTTTTCATTTACTTTAAAAAAACTAAAATTTATTTAATTTCATAAAATTGCGTCATTGGTGTGAAAATCCTCACAATGCGTTTGGCAGAAAGAACAGAAATAAAAAAATAAAGATAAAAAATAAAGATAAAATAATAAATACTTAATTGAAGAAACGGACATAGATGTAAAAGTTAGAAAAATGAATAGAAAAAACTAAAATACAGTAAGAGATTTTTCTTCAACCAAATTCTTGTTTTAATTTTATATTTATCAATTTTCATTTATCATCTCAATAAAACCCCGTAAGCTAATAATAAAATCTTTACCTTATCATATCACATAATCAGTGTAGTCTTATTTTATGCATAAACAATTGCAAAGCATTTTCTTCATACTGAGATGAGACTATTATTGATATTACATAAATTAAGATAAAAAGGAAAATATTAATTGAAAATTTCCTAAACAAATATTTGAAGTGTAGGTGTATATATTTTTATTTGGACGAAGGAGAGAGAAAGGGCTATAATTTGAAGATGAAGTTATGAATGTGTAGGTGTAGATGTGGGCAACATGGTTAGACTTTGCATTGTGATGAAACAGATGAATTATTGAGCTACACAGAATCGTAATAAAGATTCGTGATGCAGAAATAATAACCAATGCAGAAAACGAGGGACATATTAAATATTCAAGTTTGGTAACAGACTGGTGGGGTTTATATGTTAACTGTGGGTTTGTAAAAGAGTCTGTTAACCATCTATTTTTTATTTTTTATTTGTAAGTTGACTTCCAAAGTGTGGCACATGACTCATGCATGTGTTGGTCATCTATTTTTTATTTGTAAGTTGATCTTCAAACTGCGGCACATGATCGATGAATGTGTTGATAGGTTATTTGTATACTGTAATAGGGTTATAGGTTGATCAGCATCTTGAACAAATATTTATTATAAGTCTTAATACCATGAATAATAGTACGATGAGATCTATGTAGGTTGTTATTATTTAGGGAATCTAAAATCGTAAAATAAAGTGATTTTTAATGATGGGCATGGATAGACTGTAAATTCTGGTGATTGATGGATTTAATTTACATGTTTAAACTCAATTCACTTATGAACATGGATGTGTAAAATCGCAAAGGTTATATACCTACGAATAAATTGATATTAATACAATAATAACGATAAAATAATTTAAAAATAATAAAATTAAAATTAATAATAATAAAATTAGAATTAATAACTAAAATATATCCAATAACACAAGCATGACAAAATGTGTTGTGCTGAACGAATCTAATTTACATTCAGTTGTAAATTATACATAATGATAGAGACTTTGATGGAAGTAGTCTTGCTTTTCTGTGTTGGATAATTTTTTCTTAGCTAAACTAATGTCAGAATATTACTGATAAAAAAAACAGGTTGAGTCTAATAAAAAAAATCTTGACTCGACCTAATCTAAAATCTTTTATTAGATTGGGTAATTAATTTGTAGAGATTTGATTCAATCTAATTCATATCCATTCCTAGAATATAACAGTTTATTCGGTATCTTTTTTTAACTTTCCGAACAGTATTAGAAATGTAATAAACAATAGTTAAATGACATCATAAGAAATACCTTCGAATATTCAAATCCAATTTTATTATATATATATATATATTAAAATCAACTATATTCCTTTCTTATAAGTTAATTACTAATATCTTGAAAAGATATATTTATTTAAGGGAATGATATTTTTCATGTCAAAGATCTTCTCAAAATTAAAGAAAATGAATTTAATTTGATTTTAAAATTTGAGAAATATGTGCCATAAAATAAAAAATAGAATCTTATTGTGGTTAGAAATAAGTTCGGACATTTATCATATTTTATTAAATAATAAATACTGATATTTATTTTATATAATTAAGGAAATAAAAAAACTTATAGTAATATATGCTAAATCTTATTCACGTGGAAATAGCAATAATCTTTAGGAGGAATTAATTAGGATAGGTGATTAAGAATTAACTACATAAAACTATAAATATTGTGTAAATGGATACTAGCACCCCAAGTGCCCACTCTTTTATTAATTAATTTATTTTCTATCGATAAAAAAATAATTATGTAAAATATATTCTGTAAATATTGTGTAAATGAATTGGAGAAGTCATATCCTATAGTTAATATTTATTACTTATAAAAAAAACTAAATTTAAACAATTTATGTTTCTGGTCACAAGTTTGTAAGTTAATCATTTTTTTAAAATTAAACAAATATGTTTTTCTTATATATCTTAATGTATAAATTATACTCGAATTAATGAAGAGTCAATGACAGAGTTTATTTTGATAAGTTTTTCCATAAACACTTTTAAGAAACAAAATGAATGAATTACTCCACGAATGCATAGTGGTATATTGAAACTAGAGACTTTATACAAATAAACATACGCACCTTTTTTAGGCTTAATAATAAATGTTACGCACATGTTTACAAATAAACTTATCCAAATATAAGATAGATGTTTGAAATACGACCCTATACAAAAAAAAATGGATTAAACTGCTCTATTTTAGCAATATTTTGAGTTAAAACTCGTCACACTATCACTAAATGGATTCAATGGATTAGGTGTTGCTTAGAATCATTCTCGGTGTCAATGCTAGTAAATGGTAGTCCGTCTAAGGAGTTTCGTCCAATGAGGGGATTACTCCAAAGGAATCTGTTACCACATTTTTTGTTTCTTATAATTGTTTGTATTTGCAAAGAAGAAGTTAGAGAATATAGTCTTGTATAAAAGTTATAAAAGTGATTTAATGTGCATTAAGCATAACTAAGATAATATTTGAAGATTTTTGTTATAGTTCAACATAAAGAGGAAGTGGCTCCATAGGTCCTTGTTGGTCTAACCTAGAAAAGACTGAAGTGGAGTATCAAAGACATGGGATAATGTTACAACCATTTGACATGACTAAGTAGAAATTTGTTGTTATATGTGTGGTTTCTTTTTTAGAGACAATGATACTATATAATGGAATCTGGATTGTGGTAGACTCAACAATGAATGATGCATAATTCCTTTTGGAGAAGATGGATGAAGTTTTGAAAGATTATTAATTTTAATGGAAGTATTATCCTAGGAAAGGAAATGTTGTTGAAGATGGTAAAGTTACAAGGAGACATAAATATCAACATTTAAAATTATATGGTTGGAGTTGAGTGGAAGTTTCAACAATTTAAATTTGGAAGTTGTAGTACATTTGTTATAACTAACAAGTATGTTAACATAGTTTGACATTCCCAGGATAGGAGTGAAATAATATTTCCACGAATTTTATCACTTACTTGTCACATATAGTGAAGAAAAATGACTCAGTGTGAGTAATATGGGATGCATTAATGAGGACTATGTGCGTTCTACGTAAGGAAAAAAATGATATGCTTGAGGTAATGCAAATAATTGGGTAAGATGAAAGGTCTCAGTATGACAAAAGTGGTGAAAAGGTGACATTTGGTATTGTAACTAATGTTAAGCAGGTTTGTGTTTGGTTGGGTTATTCTTATCTTTTCATAAGGGTGAGAATGAATTCTTTAGCACATGGTATTGGGTGGAGTAAAATGGTAGTAGATCTTACCCTTAGTTCTAATCATAGGTCTTTAGTAATTGATGTTGCACATCATTCTGAATATGAGAATATTTTCGCTCGAAGTTGAGGAACAAAATGAGCTAGTGATGTTGACACCATATATGACCATTAGAAAGTAAAAGAGGCTCTCCCAATAAACATAGGAAGAATCCATTTTGATTTAGTTATACCTATCTCAAGTTTCTATGGATTCCATTTCTTTGAAATTTGGTGTTGCCTATATTAGTATAAGCTTGGATTGGATAACATGATTGTTATTAAAGATATACTTGTGGAGAGGTTGGTGTGAGATGTCTTTGTTCATGTTAGACTACAACAAAGTCGTGGATCATTGAGGTAGGTCACATGAAAATCTCTTAAGCAATTTGACAAGAACCTTTTAACAGAAATATTGCAAAATACTCAGAAAGTTAGGGAGTTGACCTAGATCGTCTATTTAAGATGGAGGAAAAAGACATTGATGCATTCATTGATATGCATCAAGAGGAAGTTAGTCAAGTAAAAAGAAAAAAAAAACCAACATATTTTTCATCACTTCAGTTATCAGCAATCGTGAGCCAAATTTTGAGGACTATGATGTTTGAAGACATCTTCGATTAGACAAACATCTAATGCAGATAAATGAAGAAGACCTTGAGATTTTTCTATGGATAATCATGATTTTCTAAGAGCTACGTCATTCCTTGGTGTAAGGAGAGCAATCATATATAAGAAGATGACTTCAAAGTTCATAGGTTCTTATTAGATTCTCAAGAGAATAGGTCCTACTGCTTATAAAATTGTTTATCTCTTTCGTTAACCAACATTCATTATGTCATTCGTGTATCGTAACTAAAGAAATATATATAATTGGTCATAATCATATTCTAGTGTCTGATTTAGTTAAATAAGAGAACTCTCTTTTAAAGTGGAGTCATTTAAAATTTCGGGTTCTCAAGTAAGATAACTTCACAGTAGAAACATCGACATAGTCAAAGTATTGTGAAATTTCACATGTTGTGATTCCACTTGAAAAATAAAAGAGAAAATAAGATAATCATTTCCTAATCTTTCTTGGTAAGCTAATTTTTTAGGACGAATTTTTTTGAACGTGGGTTAAAAACAAGGACTTGAACCCCCCACCTTCTTTCTTTTTTGTTTCTCTCTCTTTAATTTCTCTTTCATACCTCATATATTCCAAAACCTGATCACGCCATCATGTAGTTGAGTAGTCAGGCTACATTCCTACCCAATCAAATTTTCAAACAGAGTAGGTTCATTTTTACTCTAAAGATCCCTTATTCTTTGTTTTTCTCTACGATTTAGTCATTGTTCCTGCCGGTTGACTTGCTCCGCCGGTTGACTCTAACAACTTTTGCCGCCCTTCAGTCTTGCCTGAGAAACATGCCTTCTTGATCAAGAAGCCTCTCACCTGCAAAAGACAAAGGGGCGCCCTAGCGACCGTTTGCAATCCGACGCTCAAGTCAGTATTAGGACAAAGAAACACCAATTGTGTATACTAGCTTCAGTCTTAGAAATTGCGTACCTTACTAGAGTTTTGGGCACCCTATATATAGGCTGAAACTAGGGTTTACCTTTGTGTCGTTACCCTTGACTAGGATTCCTTGGAGAATGTCCTTGTGCCGCTATTCATAGAATCTTAGCGTATCTGGCACATGAACTTCCCTTAACTAGAGTGCAACGAATGACAGAGTGGCCGCTTGGGTACCAACTTGTGCACCTATTCTCTAGCACCATCTGCTTCGTGGGTCCCATAAGTTTTCACGTGCCATGCATGCAGCTTCCCTGGGAACCCTAAACCTAATGGGTTTTAACGCCTCCCAGGATTATCCTCACGTGCTGCGCCTTCATGCGTCATACACACAATCCCCCTGGTGGGTGCGTCTGGGGTCCACCTCGTGGCCCCCCTTCCATCACCAAGCATCGGTGTGCGATGTCTGAGGTCAATCTCTGGGTCGATGACTGAGGACTAGTCGGTACAATCATCAATCTTAGTGGGGCCAATTGAGAAAAGTGTTTCTCTCAACTCGATTAAGCTCAAACTAAAATTTGGTAATGTTTGGATAACTTGCTCTAGGATCCTAAAACTTTGGAGTGGTTCCCCTATTTGAGGTAGAATTTCCATCAAAATAAGGAATTTCAGGTAAGGGAAACTAACTTTAATTTTTAATAGTACCCTAGGCTAGAAGATCTGGATGTAGAGGAGATATGCTCTCCATTATTCAATTTATGTTACAGGGATGTTGATTTTTTATATACTATTTAAACTTGTAGAAATATTAGATTTTAATAATTTAGTATTTAAGTGTTGTTTTTTTTATGTTGTTAAATAAGACTTTTGAATGTTGTGGATTGCGTTTTGAATGATATTGTATGATGAAAATGGTATGGAATTGAATTCACACATTTGGGATAATGTATTGATTGATTTTTGTTTGTGTATTAAGTATTGATGTTTATGTGGTAACAGAGATCTCCGAGCTTCACTGATAATCTAAGTCACAGAGACTAAGATATCAGGTGGTGAGAAGCTGATGGGGGAGTTCATGCACATCGTGACATATGATATTCACGACTTGTGTTGTATTGAACTTACCCTAACCTTTCTCTTGGATTCACTGGTAATCTTTGGATAAGATGTTAGCCTCTGGTAGGACTTACTTAATATGGGACTTCCAGAAGATGTCGATTGTTATTTTGTTTGTTGAATATCCTGGATGTGTAGATCCATGTGAGATCTATGTGATTGTTTTATGTTGGGATTTAAAGAAGATTGAATAATTGAGAAATTGATCATATTATAATTGTGCATACTATAAAACTTTATTTTCACTATCTTATCCTTATTTTTCTTGTTGTGTTGTGAGATGCAATGATTGTACTATGTATATAAACAGATTATCATACAGGTGTAGGAGGTTTTAGAGAGCTTTAGAATATTGTTTTGAACTTTATATTACTAATATTTATATTTTTATAAGTCACAATTTTGTAATAGAAATATTTTAAAAAAATTTAAATTTGTATAAAAATTAATAAAATTTGTATTGTAATAGTTATAATATAACTTTTGGTGAATTAAACGTGCCACTTCGAAATATGGTCAGCACCATCATCACTATCTTTTACTATTTATCTTACACCTAGTTTCTAACCACTATCATTTACATAATTATTATATTTCTTGTTCTATATGTATACTTAATTGATAATAAAATAAAAATAAAACTAGTTATGCTATATTTGTAGATTATTTTCATCTTAAATAAATAAAAAAATTATATATATAACTAAATTTAAAATTATACCCATAACAAGTTTATAAATTAAAATGAAAAATATGAAATTAAAATAAATTAGTACAAAATAGTAAAAAGAAAGTAGTAAGTAAATTTGTCTGAAAAAAGTTGTAGATATCGAAAACTGCAAAAGATAATGTAGAAAATGTTGCTCAGACAGGTAGATGTCTAGAACAAAGTACATGTGAATGGTGTGTGATTTTAGTTGGCTATTGGAAATGCCATCACCACACTCAATGGAGAATCCCTGCAACAGTTGGCTTCTTATATCATGTTACTTCGATTCATTTTCACACATCATATGCCTTTATTTAAGGCACTCTTCAGTCATAGGGAGCAAACAATATTGCATCACACTCAATATAATCAATAATTTTGTTTTATCAAAAATTAAATGATAAATTTAAAATGTCTTTTTTAATTATCACTAAATAAATCATTAAATATAAATTAATTTTTAGATAAAAAATTAATTAATTATTATATTAATTAAATTAAATATTATTTTAAAAATTAAAAATATTAATATTTAAAATAATTTTTATTATTAATAAAATTTATAAAATAGTTTATAAATTAAAATTTTACTACTTATCAATTTTAAAATTTAAAATAATTGATAATTAAAATTTTAGTAACTAATTAAATATCAATTTATAAATTTTATTAATAATAAAATTTATTTTAGATACTAATAAATTTTTTAATTTTTAAAATAATATCTAATTTAGTTAATATATCAATTAATTGTTTTTTTCTTTTAAAATTAGTTTTTAATTAGTTTTTATTTAACCATTTTATTGTTTTTTTATTTATCATAGTGTATGATATATATATAATAAAGTAGAAGTAATT